>NC_136952.1:18368734-18646234 GCF_949987615.1 Pollachius pollachius | reverse complement strand
CTGTCACTCCTCGCTCACTCGAGGAGAAGTAAAACAATTTGTCACTGAAAAATTGTGTTTGGGTTCCACTGTTAGGTGTGTCTTCGTGTCTTTGGGTTCCACTGTTAAGTGTGGCTCTGTTTTGCTGCATTTTGGCTTGGTTTCTTATGATGAAGAAAAATATCTTCAGGCTACCCAGCATAATAAAACAAAGTATTATTGTGTATTTCTGGAAAATAAGAAAAAAAATACAGTTTTCCCAAAAGTACCTTTGTGTGGAGTATGCAAATATGCTAATTCCAGCTTCCCCTTGACATTTGATTTGGTGTTAATTAGTGCCGCCAAGATCCCATCCTCCAATGACGTCACTCCGGGGGCTTGTTCCAGTGTGTTGTTCCCCAATTAGCTGTCAGACTGAATAACCTGGCAAGCGATATAACACTTTTAGTAACGGGATGGAACCAACGCCTTGAGGACCTGAATGGGACATATTTCAGAATAAGAGTTGGCCTTTAAATAGGATGCCGCGCCGAGAGGAATGCAGCGTGTGTTCACAAACCATTGAAAACATTTTCTATTTGATGATTAAGTCGTTGAGTCAAAATATGTTTTTATAATAGTACCTGAACCATGCATGGTTAGTAATATTAAACAGTAAATAAATAGTAAGATTACTACAAAGTCATTAAACAGACACCCCCCCCCCCCATTTAATGACTTATTGACCCTAATGAAGAATGTCTTTGAGGAGCAGGTATGGGCATTAGGATATCCTACTGAAGGAGGCCTACAGGTAAACAGAGGACATTGTGGATCCAACCCAGAACCTCTCGACTGGGAGTCAAACCCCCAAACACTTAGCTATCCTGCTCCCTGAATAATCAATCAAGCCACATCCACCCGTGACAAAACCACACCAATCAGTTTTTGTGTAATTATTTTCTCAACTTATACAGCGTTTCATATTCGACTCGGTTTCTCTCCCTCGACGTCCCCGGGTGTCCTGGAGAGGCAAGACGGCCTCCCCTTCCCCCTGCTCCTCTCCATGTGATGACACAACCCAGTACCTGGAAAACACTGAAACATGGCCGCCGGTCATGCCTTTGATCCTAACCCAACAGGACTTCAAAGGCAGCCGGGGACGTGAAGTTTAATTCAACAGACGCAGTGCGTGGCGACGGCATACATAGCGTTTGTATTCCAGGAGGAGGATTGAAAGTGCATAACTGATTGGGATGGAGGGGATGGAGGGCCTGGGATTTAAGCCCAAAAGCTCAGAAGGTAGAGAACTAGAGTCCTCGTGGCTCTCATTACCAGTCCGTGTTTGTTTGCATTGTTCTGGGACCACTGTTTGATTCAAACTGAAATATCCAAGATTTAGGTTCCTCTGGGCCAATATTAGCCTGTGGTGCTAAGCCCCGGCGCTTATATCAAGTTGTTTTACATATAAAAGAATGTTCACAACAAGGGTCATGGCAAAATGCAAAAGAAAGAAAAAAACACAAACATGGATGTATTAACTAAGAATCAGTGATGGGGATATTCCAGGTTAGCGAATTAATAGTCCTGTCATGCCTTTCGACCAGTGAATGGAGCTTGCTGATGCAATACATTAGTTGTACCTCTGGGGTTCTGCCAATGCGAATTTTCTCTATTAAATGAAATCATGTGTCTGACGAAACACTGTCCAATACAATGTTTGCAATGGCTGAAGAACGAATTTCAATACAGAGCGGGAGGGAGAGAGGTTGGGTCTTGTCCGAAGGGTGGATTAGTATGGTCATCAAGGAGGGCTCAGTTTGCCGCCATCTTTGTGTAATATTTTCATACGAAGAGCGTGGTTGTGTTTTTTATTCTCTGGATACTTTACTCTGAGCTTTTCTTGACTTTATTCCCTTCTTTGTATTGATTAAAAACACATTTAATTGAATCCGTCCAGTTCATAAGAGTAGGCACTGTAGAAAAGGTAAACAAATAAATATGCATATACAAGTAAAAGTACCCATATATATATAAATAGTTTACTTTGTACTTTCACTTTGCCTTTCGCTTAATATGTCACATTCATTATACTTTGCTCGCTTTAAAGTAAAAATACAGAAAATTCAGAAAAGAAAAAAAGCAGGTTGGTAAAAGTAAGTAGATGAGTAAAAGTAGAAATATACTGGATGTTTAACATTTGGTTTGCATGCTGTTTTGTGCTTTTCTTTCGGTGGATTTTGAAAAGATGAGTCTATGGAAGGTGTTGGAAAAAAAAAAAAGTTCAATACGTTTCCTATCACTAATAGATGTATCTGATAGACGATTCTTCACACTGAGCAAAAAAAGCAGTCTTTTGCAGTGTTGTGTGTGTGTGTGTGTGTGTGTGTGTGTGTGTGTGTGTGTGTGTGTGGTGGAGTCAGCAACGAGAACAGCAGCTCATCCTTCAACCTGACATCTACAATCTTTCCCTCTCTCCTTCCATCTTCCCCTCCTTGCCTTCATCCCTCCTTTCTCTGTTGTCCTCTCACTCTCTCCAGCACTTCTTCCCTCCATCTATTTATCCCTCCGTCTCTCTATCCCTTCATCTCTATTTTCCTCCATCTATCCTTCCTTCCATTTCTCCTTCTCTATCTGTCGGCTCTTATTCTCTCCATTCCTTCTTCTGTCCACCCTTCCTGATCTTCTACTCTTATCCCTCCTTTCTGTAAGAGACATAGAGAGAGAAAGAGAAAGGGAGTGCATCTTATTTAACGTTTGTGCTTTGACAATGTAAATATATGTTTTACATCCCACAGCCCTTTGAAATATTTTATCTTCAAATAGAGGGAAAGAGAGAGGGAGACAGAGAGAGAGAGAGAGAGAGAGAGAGAGAGAGAGAGGTAGGGCAGCCAAAAAGAGAAATTGCATCCATAAAGGATATAATAGATGATTGAGGGAAATATGAAAGATATAAAGATATTTGTCTCAGACTGTCCCTCTCTAATTGTTCACAGTACTCTCTAAGACTGTTGTTAAGGTAAAGCTCTAAGGCCTTAACTTTGCTTCTGTCTGTTTATCAGTACAATCTGTTTATGTTTTAACTTCTGGTCTCTCAAGTGAATGAGAATGTCTATATGACAGAGAGAGAGAGGGAGAGAGAGAGAGAGAGAGAGAGAGAGAGAGAAAAAAGAGCTAAAGATTGAGAGAGATTGAGAAAAAGAGTGAGAGATCGAGACAGAGAGAAAAGGAGAGAAGGCCAGAGAGAGATGCATAGCAATGTATGATTTCTGTAGCTGTGAGAAGTCTCACACCGAACAGTCCACATACCCTTGGTTTTTTTTACCATACTGCATATTAGTGTATCTTAATGCATACTGATACATGTAATCAATTACAAACAGATATCACGTTCTAAAGCCCTATTAGGGGCAGATAGGGTATCAGAGACATGGCAAAGTTAATAGTAGCAAGTTTCTATTGAATGGAAGGAGTATTATTTACACAGGAAACATTTCCACTGAGTTTTATAGTGTGTTCTGCGAATCTTCCGGAACAAAGCCATTCGTATCATTCACTCAGCACAGAAGTTTATTCGAGTTGCCGAATGATGAAGAATGAAAGAAAGAAATATAGACATTTATAAATGAATGAAGTTTCAGGGCAAAAGGGATGGGGCGCTAAGATAGTAATGGTCCAGCTCCTCTCTCATTCTCCCTAACCTTTCAAAGGTCCTGCTGTAAAAATTACAAGTGTCTGAGTTATTTAACACTCCTCTCTCTCTCTCTCTCTCTCTCTCTCTCTCTCTCTCTCTCTCTCTCAGGGACAAAGACAGAGCCGCAATCCAAAGAAAACAAACACACACACACACACAGACACACACACCTACTGGTGTCTTCCTATTGTTGAGAACTAAATTGTACGGTGTCTCCCGTTATATTCCCACCTCTACAATGTTGCAGCAAATCTTTTCTTCCAGGAAGGAATCAATAAGTGAGTTAGAAAAATAGAGGCAGAGACAGGGATGGAATGGGAGAAAGGAGAAGAGTGATACACAAAGTGATTCAGAAGCAAAAGAGAGATTGCAGACGGCGGTGACAGCAACAGTGCAGTTTGTTTGTGTGTGTTTTGCTGATAGTTTGTGTGTGTCCGTGTGACTCGTGTGTAAAGAGAAGTCCTCCCCACAGAAGCAGGGCAAAATAGTAGGCCAAAAGATCAAATCACTCATAGGTGATAGAAAACTAATTCGATTGAATGTGGTATGGTAGTCTACGGCTAGGTATGACTCGGAGAATGGTAAATGCTCAACACGTGGTTTATTACAACAGAGACACAAGGTAACGAGCTTGCGTTCTGGAGTTGATTCATGAAGCATCTCTCGAACACAAGTAAGAAACAGTTTATATTGGAAGTGGGCGGAATGGTAAATAAGCCACGCCTACAGGTTCTAATTTACCCAGGTAAACATTTGGTCTGTCTTTGCTTTGGCAGGAATGGCAAAATGGCCATGTTTGTAGTCGTTAACTTCTCTGCAAACTCATAAAACCTTGTATGGTGTTGTCCATTATGTGGAGAAGAAACCATTCATAAGTGCTTATGAATAGCTTGAAGCATGTCATCAGAAGAAGCATAGACTCAAATACTTTACATCATAGTGCAAAGTGATGTCCTCCTCAGCTCAGGAGATCAGGGATGCATGCTTCCCGACGGTGGACACAGGAACCTGCCCGATGACCGCACCGTGCTCCACCTCTCTCATCTCCATGTCCGCTTCTGTCCGGCTGGGTTCCAGCCCAAATTACAGAATAGGTTGATTCTTTTATTTTTTTATTTTATATTTTTGTTTACGTCGTCCAAAATGACCCATCTCAAAGTTTTAGCCCCTATCGACTGGTCGAAGAAGACCAAGATCTAACACAAGATGGAGCATTATCTGAGGCTTTTTAGTTACTTCCTGTAGGGCAAGAGCCCCCAAATTAGTAATTGCATTTATCCTTAATACCTTCTTTTATATGAAAGAGATCTCAAGTCTTTTACTCATCCCCAAGTGTCCTTGGCCTCTAGGTCACCTTCTATTGACAAAACTTCCTGTATTGCTCAGTGAATTGTATATTATCTACTATTTTTGTATACCTTAATGCCCTGATACATTACATAAGGAGAGCAGACGTCTCTGTCTTACTCCCTAGTCATTCTGTGCCCCCAGGTGTGTCTGCATCACTTCCCGTAGATGTCATTCCCAAAAAATCATTGAAGCTTATGATTATGTCAATTGTTTTGTTTCTTTAACTTTTTTACTCTTCCAATATTTTCAAACTTTAGATGCAAATTTAATTTACAGAATATGAACGAACCCTACAATGGTTCCGCTAATGCTGAGGTACAGAAAAACATAAAAACAAGAAATGTGTTAAAAAAAACGATTGAAAATACAATGATGTGTTAAACAGTTGCCAAAATGTAATTAAGAAAATAAGCATAAAAAAACCCACAATAAATGATCAAAATAAGTCTTAAACCTAAATGGTCATAAATAGAGTCGAGCCAGATTGAAAAAATATCTCTAAAACGTTCCCTCATCATGGGATGAATATGGGGACATATTTTTGGTTAATGTTCGGTTAATGAGTATTTTCTCATCAGAGAAAACAGACACAAAAACAGACAGCTAGGGACTTATTTTAAAATTTGTCAAACAAAAAGAAAAAAGAAATGTACAAGCCAAAAGTCCAGGTAGCTGAATTACATTGCACAGTTGTATTAATGATAAAGCATATAAAAAACATTCTTGTTTTTCTAGAGTCTATACTTTCTGACTGCGGACATTAGGGTTCAACCCCAGAACTGTCCAACTTATGTCATTTTCTCTTTCCTAAACAATAAAAAAAATAAAAAGAGAGACAGTCTTGAAATACTCTTATCAAGTAACATTAACAAAAGCTGGCTGCTTGTAAAGTGCAAGTGACGTGATATTTGTACAAGATGCTCATGCATAATCAATACATATTGATTTATGGAATCACTCCTTAACAGATACCTCCAAACTGTGAAGTCCCGGGTCAGCTGTTTGACAGTAATTTAGTCTAGTGGAGTTTAAGGTTGGTAAATGTCAGGTGCTGACATTTTGTGCTTTCACTGAAAATTGCTTTAATATCGACATGAAAGGTTAGGTTGTGTACGTTCGGGTGCAATGATTCACACACGCACACAAAATAGAAATACATGACATTTACACACACATACATATACAAACAAACCAACAATGTGCTATGAGAAGTGTACACGTAAAATAAATATTTCAAATATAAGAAAGGAGTTCCTTTGAAATTCCTCACTGTATCACAAACAAGAAATAGTGGCAAATGCATTCGATATTCCCTTCAAAATCGCAACTTCATGATAAGTAATGGCATCATCTTAGATATCGAAACATTTTGTAAGTTGGACCCCCGTGTAGGTAATCCTCTCCAGAACCATGTGACTAGACCTAAAATGACACAATTATCGGCATCTGACAAATCTTACAGCAACGAAACTCGATGAAATCTGCCATGAGACAGACTTTCAGTATGGTGGTGCAATTTGAGCTCAGAGCATTTTAATTGGGAGTTAAAACCAAAAGCCACAACGATGCATTTTCAATTTTACAAAAGTTGCAATATCTCTGCTTCCGTCGTAATGTTTGTTGTTTAATAACGTTTGATAGGCAAAAGAAAAGGCTTATATTCTATGTTCTACTAGAGGTGTGGAAATTAATCAAATATCGATGCATCGCGATGCGGCCATGGACATTGCTGCATCGATGCAGCGGCCGACCATAATCGATAACGCAATGATATCGCTCATTATTACACGGGTCTTCTCAATGCCGTGAAACGCTCCGTTCACTTGCATGGGCCCTTCACAACTTCTGGCGGTGAATTATATTTGATAATTTAGCGTTGCTAAGTATAATTGACCGCTGTCAAGGAAAACAAAGGATTTTTTGCCTCTAATGACGTCTTTGGTATCACTCCGCAAGTAGTCTGGTAACTTGTCAACCCCATAGTCTTCAGTTGCTAAGCGACGTCAACGTCTTTGGCGGAATATTTCTCTGCTGATCAACACTACGAATGCTGGTAACAAATCAATTGTAAAAAGACACACTATGTGAAGTAATCTTTTCATATTGGCAAGTAGGCGTTTAATGGGATAATGTATAGAACGTCACCGGTCATTATCGAAAATAAGCCCCTTCAGGGCGAAGCAAGACCACTCATCTGCACGTCGGTGTCCTGTTCGCCCTGTCGGGGCTTATTTTCCCGATAATGACCGGCGTTCTATACATTATCCCTTACTTAATTTATTGGCCTTGGCATCAACACAAATGAAAAATAACATTCTCAGTAGCGTGACTTATTTGATCTAGATCAGTGGTCGCAAACCCGTCGACGTAGATCTTTAAGACTCTCCCTGTAGCTCCCAAAAATAGAAACCTACATACAAATAAAATATGCCTGATTAATGTTCAGTATTGCAAGCGTCTCTCTCTTTCACGGTTAGCGGGTGGCAGGCAGGTAGGACCCAATAGCAGACAGTTCAGGTAAAGGGTAATTTATTAACGCAAAAAGGCAAGGAACACCGAGAACACAGGTAACACAGGCAACACACAGGACACAACTCACCACAAACCACAATGATCCGACGGGGAACAAAGGAAAGACAAGGGCTTAAATACCAAACACAGGGCACGCAACGAGGAACAGCTGAAACACATCAGGGGAGGGAGCAGTTAACACACAGGAGGGAAACTTGACAGGACATGGGGAGAAACAAGACAGATATCAAAGTAAAACGGGAAACACACCAAAACAAGACAAGGAAACAGACAGACCATGACAGTACCCCCCCCTTAGGGGTCGACTACCAGGCGACCCACGACATGCAAAAAAAAAGAAAGTCAAACCCAAATAGGGTGGGTGGGTGGAGGGGAGCCAGGAGGAGGGAACCAAAAAAAAAAAATGGACTGGGGCAGAGCTAGGGATGACCGGCTGGCCAGGGAACTGGAGTGGGGCAGAACGGAGGGGTGTCAGGCGGGCGGCCAGAAAAAAGCACCAGGGCACGGCAGGGAGCTTCAGGCGGACGACCTGGGGGGCAAGCAGAGGCCTGCAGCGGCAAAGACGAGGTAGATGGCGGGCCCCTTCTGGAAGGCGGGACCCCTCTGGAAGGCAAGGTAGAGGGCAGGCCCCTTCTGGAAGGTCTGGAAGATCTTGAAGAGGGGAAGAGGGGTTGAGAAGCTCGACTGCTCACTCGGGTAAGGCACCCTCCATCCCTGGCATTGAAGCGACAGCGCTGCACGTATGCCCCAACACAGCCTCAATCGGAGCAAAAAGAGCGTCCGCTGGGTCCAATGATGGTCGAATCATTCTGTCTCGGTTAGCGGGTGGCAGGCAGGCAGGTAGGACCCAATAGCAGACAGCTCAGGTAAAGGGTAATTTATTAACGCAAAAAGGCAAGGAACACAGGTGACGCAGGCAACACACAGGACACAACTCACCACAATGATCCGACGGGGAACAAAGGAAAGACAAGGGCTTAAATACCAAACACAGGGCACGCAACGAGGAACAGCTGAAACACATCAGGGGAGGGAGCAGTAATCACACAGGAGGTAAACCTGACAGGACATGGGGAGAAACAAGACAGAGATACCAAAGTAAAACGGGAAACACACCAAAACAAGACAAGGAAACAGACAGACCACGACACTCTCTCTCTCTCTCTCTCTCTCTCTCTCTCTCTCTCTCTCTCTCTCTCTCTCTTACAAATCTTCCTTGGTTAGTGGGCATGAGACAATCGCATTAATGATAACGATTGGCGTATCAAGGTAAAGTAAAATGTCACGGTAAGCCAATCAGAGGGAGAGTTGGGCGGGTGTTTTTTACACAAATCCGAAAGCACCCATAGTCGGACACACAACGGCACAAGTGATTCAACGAGAAACAGGAATGGCAAGCCCAAATAATCCAAAAATAGCCTTATTTAAATGGAAGTATAGCCATTACTTTTCCCTCC
The DNA here is from genome assembly GCF_949987615.1 of Pollachius pollachius. Lineage (NCBI taxonomy): Eukaryota > Metazoa > Chordata > Actinopteri > Gadiformes > Gadidae > Pollachius > Pollachius pollachius. The sequence goes on along the minus strand of NC_136952.1, from coordinate 18,637,243 downwards.
AAGAAATTAAAAGAACAAGTGTAATCGTGAAATGTACATTATGCCTTGGAGGAAAGACCTCTCCACGTCGGTGTCAAGTAATTCAAACATCTTTTAACGTTGCATGCTTCCATGAATTCCATGCTTCCGTGCATGAACATGCACATGTATTTTAAGGTCTGCTAAAGAGGGGTGGAGGTGAGGTCCAAATTATTTGACACATTTGAGCCTTTAAAAATTTACTTGAAAGTAACGCAATCGTAACTTTCCACAGTAATAGATAATAATATATATAAAAATAATAATTGAATCATAACTGAGCATAACAGCTAACTATGGCACTTCATATGATCTGCTCACTGCAAGTAATGTATTCAAAAACGCTCCAAGCGTTTTAAAAGCTGATAAAAGTGTGTGTGTGTGTGTGTGTGTGTGTGTGTGTGTGTGTGTGTGTGTGTGTGTGTGTGTGTGTGATCATATGGACCTCAGAAAGGTAAAGGTATAGGAAGGAAAGAAAAGAGTGCCATGAAATTGTAAAGATGTGTTGGCTAAATGTAGGCCAACATTTCTGTTTATTTTGTTTGATGATTGAAAATGGATGTTCCATGTGACGTTTGTCATACTCAATAATGCTTGAATTTGTAAAAGTACTGTCTGCTGTGTTCAGACTTTGTTAAATAAAAAATATTGTTTATATCTTAATACTTGTATTTTTGGATGAAAACATAACCATATAAAGTAATATAGAAAACCTATTATATTGAACTATACAGTATCTTAATACATTCTGCTAAATCAAATATCCTATATGGCTTTATTAGAAAAATGTATTTGACGCATCGTTATGCATCGTAATGCATCGAGATATGGAATCGCTGACATGATAATCGTAATCGAATCGAATCTGAGAATAAGGGAAGATTCACATCTCTAGTTTCTACTAAGCACCTTCAATTCTATAAAAAAAATGATTTGTACATTGCTGTATGACTACTGGGTTCAGCATTGGGTACTACAGAAATACCTCCACGTACACATCCCGACAAATAGGTACAACAACTCAAAAACACACACTTTCCCGTGAGGTAAGGAACATTTTTCTGTTGTGTTCAATCTTTAAAGAACACCCCAAAAAAGCTCCCTTTCATCGAGCTTGACTGCCATCTCAATTCAAATCAAACCAACAGGAGCTTTCCATGAAACACTGTTTGTTGAATAGCTTGTGTTGTGGGCTCCAACTGCCATTTCTTCTCTAAGAAAAAGGGAAAGGAATCTTTTCCCCATGAACAGAAAACTCAGACCCATAATAACACGGTTCTCAAAAGGTTTTCTAGGGAAAGAAATGTTCCTGGGGATGACTATCATACAAACGGCGGTGAAAGAGGCAAGCATGTGAGGGGAGCATTTGAATGTGATCCCCTTCAAAGGGAAACAGGATGTGTCAAATCTTAGCTTTGCCCCTCTTTGAATTCGAAAAATGTTGCTCCCTGAAGAGTGTAACAAGCGAGGCCCGTCAGTCATTCTTGCACATTTTACTGCATATTTTTTCAAAGTGTTGATGTGGTTCTGACCAAGGTGTTCTGCTTCGAGAATCTCGATCAAATTGTACTATTAGATTAGAGTGGTTAAATCCTGACAGACAAAATCCCCCTTTTTAGGTTTTCCTTTAAAATATTTGTAATATTAGGGGTTGCAGTGTCATTTTTCTTTGTATCACGAATCGAATACAAGTTGACACACAACAAGAAAATGTAATATTACTCGCTTCTTCAAAGTACTACGCTCTTTATATTTCAAGCGATGCATGCAGAATCAACAGTGTGTTTATTTTTTTTATTATAAACCTCTTGCCTTCTTCAGATAAACCCCCGAAATCAATATTGATACAGAGAACTTCACAAACACTGTTGACTTTTATTTTTCCTCCATCTGTTTGCTTTGTAAGCGACAGTCACTGCCGGCTGTTCTGTTTTAAAGACACATCTTAGTCGTGCTTGGCTTGAGGGGACTTCATTTAGACCTGTGCTCTAATCTCAGGGGTAGCCAGGTAGTCCTGCTTGTTGACTTAAGTCAGGTTTATTGTATAGTCCTTAAACACTGTTACAGTCTGACCCTAACCCTAACCCTTACAACTCAACACCCATTAACCTGAAGCCCTCTAAAGAGGGAAGAAACCTTGAGGAGACACTCGGAAGATGGTTCTGCCATCCAGGGACAGGTCGGCCGAAGTAAAAAAATATCAACCTTTACTAATCAAAGTATCTTTTCAAATTTTGATTTATAAAAATAAGGGTTTGAGTTAGTCAACCTAAATTGTTTAGAAAAGTTGAGCTGTGTACGCAGCGCCTGTCAGAGAGATAGATCTGGAGGTCAGTGGGGACTGAGACAAAAGCATACAAATAGGTTTAGGTTGATGGGCCGACAGACAGCGATGGATCCAGGAAGAGAGAGCCAGAGCAAAGAAAGACAGAGGAGATAATCAGATAAGGGGGCAGAAATATTGAGATGGGAATTAATAATGAATAATAGTGTTTGATGAACCAATAAGGAGAAGCGGGAAAGATACTCTGTGTACGAAAGCAAAACTGAATATGTAGCCGATTGAGATGACAGTGGGGTCACATTCCTCCAGAATCTGTGGCCCCACATCCTCTGGGAATTGAACGCTTGTCACCCATTGGTCAGAATGAAGGAAGTGGCGAAGCACTGAACCACGGACCGGTCATTTTCTCAATGACAAATATGATTGTGCTTTGGATTCCACTTCCTCTCTGTCTCACTTAAGGGAAGAGCTGTCACAAGTTCATATTAGCTCCTGTTGCAGAAGACGGGGGGGGGGAGGTGGTGTTGTAGAGAGAGAGAGAGAGAGCGAGAGAGAGAGAGAGGTGTAATCTAGAATGTTCGATGTTCGAGCAAGAAGCCCAAATCCTTCTTTCCTGTATCTGAATTGACAGTAAAAGTATAAAAAGCCCAAAGGGTCACAACCAGGCTCATTGCATACGTGTATTGGATTCAATTGACATCAAATTTGGCATTAAAGCTGTCTTAACACAGATTTTTTTCACTGTTTTAGTTATTTAAATGCTGCCTTTTATGCAATTTTTTCTCAACTGTTGAACTTTTGGTGGTAACCAGTGGCGGTGGGTCAATAGAGGGCGCTAGGGCGCCGCCCCTATAGTCACTTGAATATATCTGCCAACTATTAATCAACTACTATCAATACGAAATAAATCAACAAAAATGCATAGCGTTTATCCTTGTTTAATTGTGTGATATACTTGTCACTGCCAGCAACCATTTAAATGCGTCTGAACGTCAATGATTTGGGCTAGGCTAGTTATTGGTCATTCGAAATAAAGCCCTCCTCCAGGTCAGGGGCGCCGGCCACGTTGAAGTCAATGTAAGCTCGCTAACTTTTTGCTGTCTATCAAGCAGAGACAGCTTTTCATTGGTGCGAGAAAATTCGCCCTCGGGTCGCACCAGTGTGTGCCCCAGGCTGTTGTGTAAAGAATATAGCGGAGCTATATGTATGTTGTTGCACGGACCCGTTTAGGGGGGACACAGATGACTTGCGGTTCAAGAGTAAACACGTTGTTTGCAGCTCCGTCTCTGTCTGCTTCATTAACCCTTGCCTAACGTAACATGGTGGCAGCGGTGGGATAGTAGAACGACAATAACACGGATTGCGATAAGAAAAGGAAAGGAAATACGGGAAAAATAAAAAAAAAAGAAACAACATGCAAGACCGACAGCAGCAGCAGCAGCAACATTTAGCACCACAGCTAATCCCGCCCAATAAATTCGACTTCTCCAATACAAATGACTGGCCGAGATGGATGAAGCGGTTCAAACGCTACAGAATTGCATCAGGGCTGGACAAACAGTCAGAGGAATTCCAGGTGAACGCTTTTATGTATGCAGCTGGTGACGATGCAGAAGACATCCTCAGTGTTTTACCTCTGTCTGATACCGACAAGAAGTCGTACGAGTCGGTGATTGATGCGTTTGAAAAGCACTGCGTCAGCAAGAGGAACGTGATCTATGAAAGGGCATGCTTTAATCGCCGAAGTCAACAGCCGGGTGAGAGCGTGGAATTTTTTATCACAGCGGTGCACACGCTTGCAGAACATTGTCAGTTCGGGGTTCTGAGGGAAGAGCTGATAAGGGATCGAATAGTGGTCGGCATACTAGATGCTAAGCTATCGGAGAGTCTACAGCTAGACGCAGAACTGACATTAGCTAAGGCAATGACAAAAGTCAGACAAAGTGCAGCAGTAAAAAAGCAACAGCCTGTGCTGAGAGGGGCAGAGTCTTCAGCAGGGCATGTTGAAGCGATACACAAAAAACACATCAAAGGGCATAAAGGATTTCATGACACAGCGGATAGCCAGCCCACAGAATGTGGCAACTGTGGCTATGCCAAGAGACACCTCTGGAAAGACTGCCCTGTCCGTAATGAGGAATGTAGGAAGTGTGCATGACATTACACAGGGGCACACTAGTTCGGAAGACGAGGAGTTTGCGTTTTTGGGAGAAGTGCGCTCGGGTGAAGAGGAAGAATGGTTGCAAGTGCTGCAGCTGAACGGTGAGGAGACTGCATTCAAACAAGATACAGGAGCTGCAGTTACTGCAATTCCGAGAAGCACTTATTCCAGTAAAATACATGGAACACTCAGGCAGCCTAGTAAGGTGTTGTATGGACCAGGGCATCACCGACTGGACGTTAAAGGATGTTTTGAAGGGTACCTGACCAGTAAAGAGAAGGCAACTAAACAACAAGTGTATGCTGTTAATGAACTGACAAAGCCTCTTTTAGGTCTCCCAGCGATTATGGCTCTCAAGCTAGTGAAGCGTGTCCATACAGTGGAAGTGCAACAGGAGGATTTCAAAGCTCAGTTCCCCACTATATTCTCGGGTCTTGGAAAATTAAAGGAGACCTACACGATTGCATTGGAGCCGGATGCTGTCCCATACGTCTTCTCCACGGCGTGTGCCTCTCCCACTGCGTGATAAGGTGAGAACAGAGCTTGACCGTATGCAAAGCATGGGGGTGGTTTCCAAAGTGACACAACCTACACCATGGTGTGCTGGCCTTGTCGTCGTACCCAAGCCCAATGTAAAAATACGGCTGTGCGTGGACTTAACACACTTAAATAAGTGGGTTCTGAGAGAGAGACACATTCTCCCAGCCATAGATCATACTCTGGGAATGCTCGCTGGGGCGAAAATCTTCTCAAAGCTGGATGCCACGTCGGGCTTCTGTCAGATGAAAGCAAGCTGCTGACGACTTTCATTACCCCGTTCGGGCGGTATGCGTTCAATAGGCTACCGTTTGGAATCAGCTCGGCGCCCGAACACTTTCAGCGTCGCATGTTTCAGATGCTGGAAGGATGCGCAGGTGCAGTGTGTCACGCAGATGACATACTTGTGTATGGCGAGAACGAGACCCAGCACAATGAGAGACTGCGTCAGGTCCTACGAAAACTCAAGGAAGAGGGACTGACACTAAATGGGGAAAAATGTGAGTTTGCAAAAGACAGCATGATGTTTCTGGGCCATTGTGTCACTGTGGACGGGGTGACACCTGACCCAGGGAAGATTAAAGCAATACAAGAGATGCCTGCACCAACAGATATCGAAGGGGTGAAGAGAGTGATGGGAATGGCCAATTACCTCAGTAAGTTTTTGCCCCATCTTGCATCCTACACACGCCCGATCAAAGACCTGCTATGTGGAAAGAATGAGTGGTGTTGGGAAGAGCCACAGAAGGAGGCCTTTCAAAGGCTCAAAGCAGAACTGAGTTCCACACAGGTGTTGGCTGCATACTCACCGTCAGCTGAAACGTGCGTGTCGGCGGACGCCTCATCGTTTGGACTAGGGGGGGTCCTAACTCAACAGCAGCCAGATGGAACATGGAGACCCATTGTGTTCATCTCGAGAGGTATGTCTGATACCGAAAAACACTATGCACAAATAGAGAAAGAAGCTCTGGCAGCTACGTGGGCATGTGAGCGTCTGTCCTCCTATCTCATCGGACTGAAATTCGGATTAGAGACAGACCACAAGCCACTAGTGCCATTGCTAAGCACCAAGGCTCTCGACGAACTTCCCCCGAGAGTGCTGAGATTTAGACTGAGGCTGCTGACGTTTACTTATGACATTGTACATGTGCCGGGTAAAAGCTTGATAACTGCTGACACATTGTCAAGGGCCCCTATAGAGCATACTTTCACACAGGAGGAAAGCGAGAACGCGGCTCCGTGTTCGTGGATGCGGTCACTCAAAGTCTTCCTGCCACAGAGCCCAGATTGAAAGAAATTATAGAGAGACAGAAAACTGACCCGGTCTGTGCGAAGCTGATCAGGTACTGTGAGATGGGGTGGCCAGAAAGACATATGCTCCCCCCAGAGCTGGCCCCCTTCTGGCCTGAAAAGGGTAACATCACACTGACTGGACAGCTACTTCTCAGAGGCCAAAGGATTGTGATCCCACGTGACATGAGACGGGAGATTCTTCATAATCTCCACTGTGGGCACCGAGGGATCGTAAAATGCAGAGCGAGGGCCCGCCAGTCAGTCTGGTGGCCAGGACTATCTGTCCAAATCAGTCAGATGGTGGAAAACTGCAGCATGTGCTCACAGCATAGGGCAGAACAGCGAGAACCGTTGCTGACCAAACCTGTGCAAGATAGACCCTGGAAACGAGTCGGCTCAGACTTGTTTTTCTGGGAAAATGAGACATATCTTCTTGTAGTGGACTATTATTCACGGTACATAGAGGTAGCCCGTCTCAAGGTAGCTTCAGCTGTGACTGTTGTAGCTGCCCTAAAGGATGTTTTTGGTCGCCATGGAACACCAGAGACTGTCGTTTCTGACAATGGGCCGCAATACAGTTGTTCACTGTTCGAGTCCTTTGCCATGGAGTATGGGTTTACTCATGTCACAAGTAGCCCCAGATACCCCCAGGCAAACGGAGAGGCAGAGTGGGCGGTGGCCACAGTTAAAGGATTGTGGAAAGGAGGAGGTGACAAAGCAAAAGCGCTACAGACATATCGGGCTACACCGTTGGAGAGTGGCTACTCCCCAGCACAACTTTTTATGGGAAGACAAATTCGCTCCGACATACCACAACATCCAGCAACGCTCCGTCCTCGGTGGCCGAACATCAAGGGCTTCAGAAGGTCTGAAAAGCAGGCGAAGGAGGACCAACAACGCCGTTACAACTTGCGTCACAGAGTTCGCTCCCTGCCACAGCTGCAGCCAGGTCAGGACGTGTGGCTGACAAGAGAGAGGAAGCAGGGCACTGTCATTCAGAAGGCGGTAACACCTAGGTCCTACCTCATTCACACTGATGAAGGACAGCTCAGGCCTAATCGCACCCACTTGCGCCCAGTACAAAATACACAGCCCCAGACAACACCAGACACAGACGAAACACCTGATACAGGCCAAAATCCAGGTAACACAGACACACCCACTGACACTACTAGGGAATCAAAGAGCCACACACATGCAGAGGCAAATAACACATATGTGACCTCTTCAGGTCGTGTCTCACGCCCGCCGGGGCGTCTGGATCTCTAAGGACTGTTGGTCTGTGGTATGAGCTGGTGAAGAGAAAAAACAAAGTTGAAAGTTGTGCACTTGTTAGATTTAAGTTCTCTGTTTATGTTTACAGCTCTATGCTTTATGTGATACCTGTAGGAGGGTTTAAGTTCTCTGTTTATGTTTACAGCTCTATGCTTTATGTGATACCTGTAGGAGGGTTTAAGTTTTTGTTTATGTTTACAGCTTTGTGCATTATGGGATACCTCACAAGAGTGTTACTAAGGAACCTACAATATTAAGCTTTAGGTAATATATAGTTATATAGGTTGAGATAACTGTTTGAGTGTTAACAGTGAACCCTGTTTGTTATTGGAGGGACTTATTACTTAAGGGGGAGATGTTGTGTAAAGAATATAGCGGAGCTATATGTATGTTGTTGCACAGACCCGTTTAGGGGGGACACAGATGACTTGCGGTTCAAGAGTAAACACGTTGTTTGCAGCTCCGTCTCTGTCTGCTTCATTAACCCTTGCCTAACGTAACACAGGCCAACAGTATCACTTTTATTTTTTGTTATCACCACATGATTGGACAATTCAGCGAATCAATCAAATAGGCTACCTCCCTCAGCAGCATTCGCGCAACACAACTACATGTAGAGAAGAGATAGATCGCTAACTAGCAGAGAGTTGTAAGCACTTTCCACCCTTTTCAGTGGAGGAATTGGACTCCCCAAGCAATGTTATACTTAAAAGGAGCAAGTAAGTTACATATTAATTTAGTCTTTAATTTAGTGTTTCGGCCTATAAACAAAATTAAGCAACTGTCCCATATTTCTAACTGCATTTGAAGTAGACATTGAGACTCACAAAAAATGGACGCTATAGGACAGTGATCATGATTTGTCTCAACATCTGAATAACAACAATGGGTCAAATAGCAATGGCTGGTGGGATGGCCATAAAGTAGGTCTGTATCTGCAGTGTAAACTTGTCCAGGCCCTGCAAGTCAGGATGTAGGCTATGAATCGGAATGAATAGTATGTAATAGGTAATCGGTAGTGGCCATCCCCAAAATGCACCGGAATCTTTTTTATGGGAGGGGGGGACCCCAGACCCCAGAACCCAGACCCCCTGTCTATTACTATGCCCCACCAACACTTTTGATCACCAGCCGCCACTGGTGGTAACAATGCGTAAAATAATATGTTAAATATACATTGGCTGCCAGTATTGATGAATCTTCTTTAATCAATCAACGATAAGCAAAGTCACACCGGTTGATCTTTCGATCTTTACCACTGTGCATTCTCTTCCCTACACTTTGTAGGTTTAGGATATATCGGGTGTTAAATCCATGCTCATTTCATCAAATCACTGTAGGCTAAAGTTTATTTTGCGCTTGGATCGCCACGTTTTTTATCCCTTTAGTTCTCAGAAAGTAGCCTATAAAGCCTCATCTCTGTGAGTTGAATGTGTTATCTATTCTATCTATTCGTGTCCAGCCCCCCACATGCCACATTAAAATGTGGCTCCGCTGGGTTGCATCTAAATTCATTGAATAGAAAATCCTTAATCATGCCATTAGTAGTATAATATGCATCAAACGCAGATTAAATCCATATTATGAGGTGTCAAACTATATTACGGTGCTCTTGCGCATCAATGACTCGCTTATGGAGATTGCTTATTCGGCTCTTATGAACACTCTGTACACGTTAACTTGCATTTTCTGGCTGTGGCCAATGAGGGACGAGAATCAAGGCAGGCATACATGATCAGCTTCTGCCAATGATGTCGAACAACACTTTGAGCGAGCACGTTTTGCATCTATTACTGATGTGGGCGCCTGTGCACTAGTTACAAGCACCTATCTTTAAAGATCCTATGGCATGCTACTTTATGAATGCTTTTATATAGCTGTTAGTAGGCCCCTAATACAGAACTTGAAGACGTTCAAGAAATTCAGCCTTGGTGCAGAATTACAGCCATTACGAGCCAGTCCCACAATATGCTTTCCACAAACGTGCTGTTTTTTAGAGGCGGATCAAGGTGGAGCGTAGGGGTGTGGCCCTGAGCAGCTTGCGGCCACGGTACCATGCGTTCATGTTTACAGTGGATGTATCGCAATGGCGAAGCGCACACAGCTTTTGGCCGTGTTCTGTAAATATTGTAGAACACTCCGGGTGCTCCGGCGGGAGTCCTGGAGCTCTATATCTAAATAATATCATATTGTACATAGATATCTAAATCATATAATATTCATTATCACGGCCAAAAGCTGTGTGCGCCTCCAGACAATATTATGAATCTCAAACGACTGCGTCGGGTTCTCCGACGTCTCTGGTTCTTCCACCTCCACATCAATCTGAAGTAGACTGAACCGCGACATGGAGGAAAAAAGGATCGTAGTCCGCGATTGTTGAACGCGATTGTCTCCCGCCGGAGCCCCGCTGCCCGCTGCCGAGGCACCAGCATCTCGGCAGCGGGCAGCACCAAGGCCCGACACTGCCCCGCGGTGGTGGTGCTTACTCCTCCATGTCGCGGTTCATGTACTTCAGGGAGTCAAAGCCAAAGTTCCTTTCCCACCAATTCCTTCTCAACCATGGCCGAGATAACCCCCACTACGTGTCTCGTTGTGGAAGTACCAGAGACGTCACAGAGAACCCGACTAGTCTAGTCTTTTCACCAAATTGTAGCTTTACGCAAACCGTACCTTATGTTGCGTGTTATGCGCCATAACACTAACAGAAGAACAGTTATCCAAATAACAAAGAAGTGGCCAACACTTGGGTTAAAGTGTGTGTATTCACACACATGTCCTGCTCGCACAGTCATAGCTCATTGTCTCATTGGCCGGCCAAATACTTTTTGCGGGCAAGGCAGAGAAAGGGAAGGTAACCTGGCCCCTTATGACGACATATGGGGCCACATTCCAAATCAGCGCGTCTGAGCTTTAATTTTTTCAAAGGCAAGGCAGGATACCTAGTGCTCGTTTTACACCTAACGCCATTTCTAACTACTGGGGGACCATAGGCAGGCTAGGGGAACTCATATTAATGTTAGTAAACCTCATAAAGTGACATTTTCATGCCATGGGACCTCTAAAGAAACTTGTTGATGGCGCTGAAGAACTGTCTGTCTTATGTCTCGGCACATTTAGGGAATGTTTTAGACTAACAACATCGGACGATGAGGAAACAATCCAAGCAGCTTTAGCAAGGAATAATACATCACTAGCTTTATGCTGTCATGTTTCTAACACAGCTATGATATAAGAAGGGAAGAACCTGTTTGATGTGACCCATCATTTGCGTGTTAACACACTAAAATGAGACATGAAGTGTTCACGTGTCAATTGTTGTTGCATTGGGACGTCAAAATATGACCTGTTAGCGTGACCAAACTAAGTGTTAACACGTATAATTTGGTCGTGTTAAAGCAACATTTTGATGTTGTTTGCGCTAATGGCCTTCCATATAGACATTGCTCGAATCGGTTATTTGTGTTCACCCTAATTAGTTAAAAAGATCAGAAATGGACGCTGTGGTCTAACCTTGGAGTATTTATTGGGTGATAAGGTCCATAAGTGCTGGTTGCGGAAAATCCACATGATGAGCATTTTACTGTTATTTAAAGGCCTTATTTAATGCCTTAATTAACACGTTCTGTTGGCACCAAAAGGGCAAAAAATGAACAGTTCCAGTGCTCAAAAACGTATTTTGTTATGCCCTTCTAGAGTTAAGGAAAAGTGGTGTATAAGACTCGCGCTAAGATAAATAATACGACGCTCTTGTTCATGCATGACCCTTCCCTCTCCGTCTTCTGTTGTTTTCAGACAGTGATGAAGGGGCGAGTGAAATGTTTAAGAGAAACTTAAGTTATGCTTCACTGGTGACTAAATATCATCTCAACACGAAACATTAATCTGAAATAATTTAGCCAAGATGAAGCCATCATTTTTCTTATTAATATCTGGTCAGCAAATTGTGAATGCACAGTATCACTTAACCACTTAATTTTAATATTGGCCAGTTCTTCAGGAGAACTGGCCAAGGGGGGCAAGTTGGCTGAGAGGGCCAAGTTCACCTCAACACAGTGACATCTTAGATTAGCCTGGCAAATTGGCGGTTTCAGTGGGCGTTGCGTTTTAATGAATTTTAATGAAAACAAAAAAGGAGAAAAATGAAAGAAAGGAGTAGAGTGACGTTTACTTAAGGATCAAGAACCCCTGCAGGTGGACTGGGGACATCAGGGTTTAACTTTGAACCAAGAATCTTTAGGCTGGAGCTCAAACACCCCAGGCCATGATCCTCCTTCTCGATGATGAGCCCAGAAGATGGCTTTGCAACATGGTATAATGGGGTGGGGGAACCAGGCGTTTAGTGCTCCTGATGGAGAGATGGATGCATATAACATGGACAGATATGATTCAGATGGACGGTGGTGCAGGGGCGACACGCACTACCATTCCCTCATATAGCTCCCGGGAGAGGGATAATGACTTAGAGACTTGGACTTCTGCCATTCAATTCTGACATGCGGGGGCATTATCGCTATAGTCCATCACTGCGGGAATGTGACAGCTGAGGTCATGGGTTAGGGATGGGAGGTGTTCGTCAATGTGTGTGAGGGGGGATAGAGATAGAGGGAGCTGTCTCACCCTCAGTGCATCACATTCCCATACCTTAAAAGTGGCTGTGCTAATGCAAGGCTCTCTCTCTCTGCTCCCGACTACACCTTTCATTCATTCATGGATTCGATTTCATTAGACATACCCAAGCTAAAATCGCCTCCCAAAAAGTGTCAGAAATTATCCAAAATGTTCCCAGTATTACATATTAAGGTATTACATAAGGGCAAATATGGTTCATTTCCTACCCTAGTGTGCAGGTTGTGGAATGAGAACCAATACGACGACTGCGTACGATGGCGTTTCACATCAGCTTGTACGATGTGTCCCGATTGACCCAGAAAATCCCAAAAGTGTTTTTTAACGAGAGTTTGTTATGAGGGCTTGAGTAATTGAATTAAGTTGTGAAAGGGGTGGGAGGGGGGTGGTTGGTCCTGAAACTCTTTAGAAGTTGTTCTGTGGTCTTTGGGCTTTAAAAAGGCATCTCAGCCATCACACTTCAAAAGGACCTTCCTAACGAGTTCTCTGAGTCCGATTTTGAAGGCCACAAATCAACTCTCTCTCTCGCCCTCTCATGCCCTCCCCCCCCAATCTCTATTTATCACATTCCACTTTCTTCCTGTGTCCTTATTTACCATTTCGTTATGTGTTAGTTAGTCATTTAGGGGAGGCATTCATCCAAAGACCTGTGAGTTTCAGATGCATGTGATTCAGGAGCATGTAGGCAGGGTTCCTTATCAACATTGGCTGGTAGAAAGCAGCAACATACGTGAAGTTTCTGTCTTGGTAAAATAAGATGGATTGAATTTATTTTATTCTCAGTGGAAAATGCACATTTTAAGAGTTTCATCAATAATGTGCATTTTGATAACATTTCTAACATGCTCTTTTTATTAATCCTTTGCATTGATTGTATTAATCTGAGTTGTTAAGTGATATTTTCTGTTCATTTTCAAAAATAACATTTGGAGTGAGGCCAGGGATGAGGTTTACTCTTCTTTAGGATGGGTCGTTAGGACAAAGTGTATTTGTGGGGGTACTATGCTTCCGCCCAAAACTACATTTCAAACTCAATTTTATGCATACATTTTGCTCGAGAAGACAATCATTCGAAATGAATGCCTTCTAAAAAACTGAAAAACGGAAAAAACATTCCAAAAGGCTACACAAATTAGCAACATGGGGGTCATAGACATACAATAAGTGACACAAACTTATGGTATGGGGGGAACAAAATGAAGTGATGTCTGTTGTCGTGATGTCTGTTGTCCTCTGCTCACTCCCAAGTGGCCTTGACCCCAAGGTCATCTATTAATCAGCGGTATTCATTTTCCCTTCTTTTTTTTTATGTATAAAAAAACAATTGAAACAGGTTTCAGTTTGAATGGTTTCTAAAGTTTATTGAAAGGACAACATCAGTTACATAAAATACCACGTATCATACCGGCTCAGATTACGAATGTAACACTACGTAAAGACAATGATTGAAACAACATGCCAGCTGCGTTCAGGGATAGCAGTGTCTATATAAACCACATTCTAGAGGACCTATACAAACAACCCATTCTGTCCTTTAGGTTGGGGATCAAGTTGCAAGTTTTCGGGCATCTTGCTCAAGGTTGCCTATAGGCCGATGACATCAGGGATTGAACCAATGACCTTTCAGAGGGGGGCCAAACCCATCGGGTCACTACAATACCTTGCACCCCATGTTTCTGCCTGCAAATCCCTCTAATACCTCCCCGTTGTTATCTCTTGTTCTTCTAGCCTTCGCTCTGTTTTCTATATTTCACTCTTCCCTGATTTATTTTCAAGAGATTCCAAAAGTTAATTTAACTTAGTATTATCAGTGGAATTGAATGCGGGACACAGTTTCTGTTAAATGCAATTTTGTGTGTTGCATGCACATCCTCTTTTTCACATGCACACACGTACGCACACACACACACACACATGCACACACACACACACACACACAGCCACACACACACACACACACACAGATAGATAGGGATGCGTTTAAATGCTTGTTTTTTATACGTGTTATACGTGTGTTCATGTTTGGGAGTTTGTGTGTGTGTGTGTGTGTGTATGTATGTGTGTTTGTGTGTGTGTGTGGGTGGGTGCATGAGTTAGTATGTATGAAGTACCTCTGCATATTTCTCTACTATTCTGCTTTTCTCCAATGAGTGTTTAAATGAATCCCAAATCATTGTGTAATCTTATGGTTGCAGGCCCATTCCCTATGTACAAAACATTAAACCCTGCGTTTTACTAACAGATTCCCTCTCAGTTCTCTATTGCTTTGTATCCCTCTGCTTCTTACCAGTTCAAAATAGCTTGATTGGCAGGGAAAATAAACATTAACATTGCCAAAGCTTTTAAAATATCAAACCAAGGAAATACAACAAGTGAAATATGAATGTTCCAGTATAAGTTCAGAACATAATTAGAAATGGTTGGGATAGGAGTGAGTCTATCCAAGTGCTTTCCCACAGAGTTCCTGTGGGAACTCTGTGGGTTGGGCTGACGCCCAACCTAGCATTGACACCACAGTGGGCCTAGAGGGCTACTCAGATTCTCTACATTCACCAGACAATTTTTGAATTTTTTAACTTTGACCCTGGTTGACGTTGAAGCACATCCAATCAGATTATGTATATTATTACTTTGTTTCACATTCTAAATACCAGCGATATTGTAAGAGGCAGCCAAACCTTAAGTCATGTTTTGAACTCTCTCTCTATCACCACAGAGACCACTAAATCTAATCCAGTGTGTAAAATTGCGTGACATCTATGTTTTGGGGACGTTCATTTTTAGGTTGTTTCCCTGTTCGATAACTAAAAGCAGGCAATCAGTCTTTCGGAGGAAGTTGGTAACCGAAACAAAACATTTGCTATATAACATGACGAATGCAGCCGTATGGCTTCATTCGTCATGTTATCAAAAGCAACCTATTTCCCAAAAAGCAACCTATATTCCCCTTTCCCAAAAGCAACCTATATTCAGGGACCCCAGTACATAAACATTGGCTTGTAAGCGCCGACTGCTTCAAAAATAATGATGTATAACAGATAGCAATAAGTTTAGGACTATGAATGTAGTATACAAAGTATTGTAAAATAAACAGAAACTCACTTTTTCTTGGAGGATGTGCATGCCATTCACTTTTCCTTTGACAGCGAAGAAGGAAACGTAGACATTTGGCAGAAGGAACCTTTTGGAAGTAATTCCTGGCAATGAGAAGTTCCTGATACTTTGGTATGAAACGCGGCTTTAGTGCATTTCTGTTGCACGCTCCCTTGGTCTCTCCCTCCCTCAGTGTACTTCTTCAAATCTCTCTCTCCCAATCACTCTCCCAATCGCTCTCTCACCAACCCCAACAGAGTGTAAGGAACTCATTTAAATTAATCTCATCGCTGCTCATCGACTCTTTAAAATAACCGCCCCACCAGGGAGTACATCTCCGACATATTAACAGGAACTAAAACTAAGATCAAACATATCCTATCTCACGTTTTGTGTGATATAAGGAAGATAAAAGGAAATAAGTTTAATATTTAAAACGCCTAGAGCTTTTTAACTGTTAGCCCGCGTGCGTGACAAGTTGAAGATGCTAACTCATTCCAAAGTTCTTGACCAATCGCTGAACACTGATGACTGTTGCAATGCAAATGGAAAAGTTAGTGGGGTTCAGTGACTTGTCCATCGGTCTGTTGCGTTGCATAACAAGAGGAGGGTTTCGTAGTGCTGTTGAGAACTAAAGATCATCACGTGCAGAGAGTGATGTGGAGTGACACCTGCCAGCGGATTTGTACGACAGGAGGATAGCCAAACCACTTTAAGATGCTGGGAACCGTGTGGAATGAGTGTTTCGGGGAAGCAGGGGGGGGAGAATGAAACATTTGACAACTAAGGCAACTGAAAGTGAAAGTAAGATGTGTGATGCCATAGAGCTCATTACGCAACCCTGATGCAAACATCGAACAAGGGCCGCTGTAATCTAAAACTCAATTATCTACATCAGACAACTTCATTATCTGGGTCCCGGATAATTAAGTAATGGTTCTGTAATAATGCCGCCATTATCGGGGGCCTCACAACAAGGGGTTGGTGTACGTTGTCATCATCATCATCATCATCATCATCCTCATCACCATCATCATCAAAGCCATTGCTAAAAACTGCATTAACTCTGTTAACTCAATCTGGTATGATCTTAGAATCTACTTTTCTACGGTGGACGGTCTTATGTCTTCCCCCAAAGAATGTTGCCCTCCGACATTAGAGGCCTTCGTTAAAACTCATCTTCAACTTCTCTAACACCTTGTCACTCTACACTTCCCCGACTGAGTCATGTTACCACATGGAGGCAGCTGAGGTGTTTTCACACAGCAGATATCCAGGCTACAAAGGATTCCCTGAGTGGGAAAAAAAAAGGCCTTCCACCTTTTCGCTCCTTTGTATTTCAACAACATTTGCTCTGTAAGCTCTCCATTGAGATCTGCAACCTTAAAAGTATGTATTGAATACAGTTATCAAGGATTAACAGTGGTTTATTGGTGATTATGCAGTGGATGGGGGAGTAAAGCTGATGTAAGAGAACAATCAAGATTTGGTCATTTTGTGCTGGATGACTCTGTCGACAGATGGGCGGTTCAAATAACCTAAAAGGCACGATTTACACCAGGCCCTGAGGCTGATAGAACTTCTAGCTAGTCTGGCAGACAGTAGTCAGACTTCACACGTAGTGCTGCTTTCACATGGGATCGTGCAGACGGACAGCCCCTATTGGACAGAACAGGAAAATGAAACGGAAAAACTAAACATGACGAAATGTGTCTTTGGTGATGTCGCATTGTTTACAAAGAATGAAATGAAATATAATAATTACAATTATTTCCCGTCCATTATTTGATGTTATTATTCTAGCAATGCTTGTAGCTATAAAATCCAAAATGCTTTAATCTCAGCCTCATCTAATGGTACATCATTCTCTTCTCCACTTAAATGATGAATCTGTTTTTTCAGACTACAGTTTGCCTGAATCCATGTGAACGCAGTTAGTCAAGCTAGTTAATCAGACTACAGTACCCTAGTTACTCAAACTATTCACTGTATTTATTCAAATGACAGTAGTCTAGTTAGTCAAACACAATAGATTAACATGTTAAACATATGTAAAGCATAACACATGAAGCGTATTCATGCTTCATATTCAGTGCTGCGTCGGTTTGAGGGATTGAAGAGGGATTTCATTGGTTGACGTGAGTGGGCTCTAGCATTAGCTATCAGACATTGAGATAACAGTGACGGCCAACGAGTGTTTGACACTGATACACATCCTCCAGCTAGTTATTAAATATCCATCAAGTGTCAATTAAATCGACATGACACAATTTGATTCTTCATTGAGGCCGAACAACGAAGACAGAGAATAACCTGTGTTCTGGTATCAAACCAACATCCAATAGCTTCATATCCAGTGTGCTCTATGTAGGAATCTTATAATTGTGTCCTAATATAGTTACTTAAATACATGAGTCAAGGTTATACAGCCAGCATCCACGATCCTATATCATCTCCTATAGCACTGCCCTAGCTAGAGAAGAGCTTTGTTCGGAAAACACAGGCTCCTTGTTAACATCTACTGGACTATAGCAAGAATGAATGTTGCTCTATTTAGTAGAGTATCTTTACTCCTTAAATCATCGTCATAAAGGCAAAGTATAGGGATTGGTATGCATTTCTCTCTCCTTTATGTGTTTATAAAACCCATTGTATTTTCTACTTGTGAGATGTGGATTGCATCTTGTGACTAAATGCTTGTCCAGAGTCCAACAGCTTTCATATTAATAACATTAATCAATCTCTGGTGGTAGTGGATTTTTTGTCCCCTAATTCGTGGCAAGGTCACCGCTCATTGATTCACCATCGCACCACTGGTGACCAGGGCCTGTGTAGCACTGGTGATGATAAACAGATAATCAAGCACAGTGAGAGCGAGAGGGATGAACGGTGGGGGAGGCTGGGAAACAACGATTGTGGATTCAAAGGTGAGGAGGGAAGGAAAACAATCGATAAACCCATTTGCTATCAGACGAGCGAAAGGATATATTTGGTCAATCTAACATTCTTTAATTGTTCACAAGTCGAATTTCCTATATTATTAATGTCTATCCTTATGTGTACCCATGTACGTCGAAGACTGCAGAACTGTGTATTGAGTGGCCCAATGCTGTTGTAGAGAGAGAAGAATGGAATAATCTGCTTATTCGTTTGTGAAACTTTTACTCCTCAAAAGGACAGTATCTCCCTATAAGGGTCGATCACCTGTCTGATTAACAAGGCCTGTGTCAACAAGTAGCTCCACAGGTCCCCTGCGATATTAGTCTTGAACTGACAAACAAACTGACACACACACAGGGACAGATGTTCTTGGTCAATTATATAATAGATATTTTTAACTACTTGATATTCCTGCTTGACTGATGAATTTACTAAATACTGAGTGCTTAATTAATTTAAACACATGTTAAAGCTAGGTTAGGCAATTCATTTTAGATGCATTTTTTGTCATATTTGTTAAACATCCGATCAGCAATCAATAAATAAAGTAATTGTCTTAACTTTAGCAGGCCTGTAAAAAGTTTTTTTCCCGGAATAAATGATAAGATGTCCTACTTGTATGTCTACCTTACTAACGGGCTACCTTACCTTACCTTACCGACTCTTCCCTGCAGTCGTTGAGCATAAGCTCGGCTCACAAGTCACCACCTTTTCCACAGACCACTCTTCCAGCAGGAGTCAGGCAGGGCGCATATGGATTGGGGGCGTGCCTTTGGCTGAAGGCCGACAAGGAGGGGATGTTTTTTTTGGGGAAGACAATTTCAAATTCTGGCTGAGACATGATACAGATATCAACCATCCTGCATGGGGTTGTTTGTTGAAATGACTGAACGTTGCAATGCTTTTGTTGTGAAATATGTGTTACAACTGCAGATGCTTTGTTTTCTCTCCGCTCACGTTCAAATTCCATTAGTGCTAACCAATAAAACAACAAAACTCGTTATTATACTATAATAATCCGCAATCAGCGCTCACAGACACAAAACGTTTTATTATTCGCTGATAATAAAGTCCCAGGCAGTGCCTGTCAGATATTACGGGAAGAATGGCAGGCCTGTTGCCAACATTAACAGGAGCTATGTATTTATTGACGCACGTCATTTCCATCCCTGGCCAGGTTAACTCCCACAAACATTGCAAATGAAAACAAACTACTTGATAGAAGAAAAATCATAAAATATTATATTAAATATCTCTACTCTCTATGAAGGTTCTCCGGGTTGTTTTCCTTTCTCCAACCAGCGCCAGATGTCTTTCAATTAGAACCTTCATTAACAAGCTCCCCTTCATTAATGAGCTCGTTAAGTTTAGTCATCACCTAATCAGTGAGAAGACTCCATGACAGTGCATATCAACGAGGACGGATCGCACACACAAATGAGCGGTTAAGGTCACGGCAAGGGCGCGGTACGAGGCAGGCGGGTAGTATCGGAGGGGGTTTGTTGGTGTATAATTGGTTGTGTCTCTGGTATATCAAAGGGGGGGACGGTCTGGAATGGGGTTTCAGAACTTGTTTTTAGTTGTATTATTTTAAAGGATGATTGGGATGAACCTAAGCAGGGCTCAACAACCCAGATACTACAAATGGGGAAACCTATAAAAACTTTTAAAATTCCTCTGGAGTAAAACACACATCCTCATTTGATTTACCTTTGCTATCATTTATATTATTTATATAGTACTTATTTCATACCTTGCTTTTATCCAAAGTGACTTCCAGTGAATCCACGTCATTAGAAAACAGGTAGGGTTAGGGGGCATCTTGCTTTTTGTTGTTTGGGAGACGGAGAGAGAGATAACATGAGAAAGACAGAAAGAGAGAGAGAGACAGACAGAGAGAGAGCTAGCTGTGGGAGATTGGGAGCGATTGGGAGAGCTAGCTATGGCGCAGCTAGCTTTCAACATGAAAAAGGATGAGTCAAATCAAACAAAAAGAAGAAAGAAAATATAAACAAGGGTCCTTGCAAGAGAATAATACAGCAGGTCTTTGACGTCCGTCCGCCACAAGGGCTCACCAACGACATCTCCCTCTCTCCACAAGCACTGCGAATGGGTGGCGGAACACACACACACACACACACATTCACAGGTTATGCTGCTCTGTACAGGCACATATTCAGAAAGATCAAAATGCGAGGCTTCACCGAGTTAAATTAATAACCAATGATTTCTCTTGGTTCAGTAAGACTACAATTACGTCATTTATATATTTTTTTCTAAGGTAATTAAGGAGCTATAGAAGTTAGGCAACTTGACAGGGGCCACACAAAGAGAGTTTGTTTGTGTGTGTGTGTGTGTGTGTGTGTGTGTGTGTGTGTGTGTGTGTGTGTGTGTGTGTGCGACTGTCCAGCTGGCGCATGCATGCACCAGCCGCCCCAGATGTGGCCCTCTCGACTGCAGATCGTCTCATCGTCTGCTTTTAAAACACAAACATGGCTTATTGTGGATTCAGTTTTCAGATGCAGGTTTCCCTAATGAGGAGGATTTGAAACATTCTTTCACAAAACCACACCTTTGACAGAAGGTATGCAAGCACATCTCCTTGCGTAACTCTTGCACAGCAGAACAATGTGGCCACTTTTTTTGTGCATCTGTCTTTAAAATACAGACGAAGAAAATCCAAAGCACCGCAAAATATGTGATAGGTTTAGCGTGTAACACACTCGGCCAACCGTTGGCCATCTGAAACGTTCGGGGAGACAGGGACGAGTTCGGGAACAAATCAGTTTGGTGTGTTCAGCTGTGTTGAAAGTTTTGGAACTGTGTAGTTGGCAGTAGTCTTCGCTGTGTTTCAATGCAGCTTTTCTGCCGAACGGGTCAGACGAGAGGCTGGATATAGGCAGTTGGCCGTTGGTTGGAGTGCGCTTTGTATAGGCCCCTTTAGTTTTGCGGTAGGGGAGTTTGACTCAAAGGTTTGGTTTCAAGCCATGTTGTCCGCGGTCTAACCTGAAGGTATCATTGAGCAATATGAGCCTCGCTACTAACCGCTCATCGGTGACATGTGTCTTCAAGAAATAAGAACAAATACGGCTTTGGATCTAAGCCTCTGCTGAACTAATAAACACCACCCTACACAAATAACCACCAATAAAACCGAAACAATTACACGGCTGACAACACGATCATAAAAAAATCATAGCTAAATATACAAATAAATGAAAAAAGTATTGAACCAGAAAATTAAGAGAGGGAGAGAGAGGGGTAAAGGGCAAGAGAGGGAGAGAGACAGTCAAAGAGGGAGATGACAACTTACTTCTTCCTATAAGCAACCAAAACTTAATTTCTCCATCTTTCTTTGAACAAAAAAGGCATTATCATAGGACTTCATACGTACTTCATACTGAATGTGTCCAATTTGTCCTTTACATAATAGAGATACAGAGAGAGAGAGAGAGAGAGAGAGAGAGAGAGAGAGAGAGAGAGAGAGAGAGAGAGAGAGCGAGAGAGAGATAGCGCGACAGACAGACAGACAGACAGACCCCCCCAGCTGTTGATATAGCCTGCCATTCAGATGGAGGGTAAGCCTGTGCTGCGATGCCTCGGAGGATTCTGGCGTTCTGCCCGGCGATACAGCAAGCATCCCTTCATCACATGATCAGTCTGAGATAACACAAAGGAGACGTGTTACCCTTCATGCTCTCTCGCACACGCCTCGCTATCTCCATCTCTCTCCCTCCCTCCTCTCTATCTCAGAGACACACACACTGCACACACACACACACACACACACACGCACACACACACACACACACTGCACACACACACACACAAAAAAAGACCAAGCAACAGCACTAGGCAATCAGAGATTAATTTGTGGTTAATGAAATATAACCACCTCCTTCAAGAAAATACAAATCACATCTCTCTGTCCCCTGCCTCCTTGGAGGAACGCATGATTCTGGCACAAATAAACAAATGAATACCCATAACAATAACTGCAATCTATATCAGCCAGACATTCCCACAGCCAGCGCGAGAGAGAAAACCAGACTCAGTTAGAGAGAGCCAGACTCTGTATTTATTGCCAAATTACCCCAGCAGTAGTGAGGGACAGTGAGTGAATAAATTAAACTGTTTCATATCCAGGGATACCTTTAACTCACAAGTCTGGTGAGTTATAGCAACTGGTAAGCTGGAGTCCGATGATGGGATGTCGCCATGACTACAGACAACATGGCGGACCCTCTCAGCAATAAAATCTATCAATGAAAGAATGGATTTCCACTGACAGGCATGATAGTATGTTTTACTTATCATATTGCCTTTTTATGACTGATTGGTTTAGATAGGGAGTCACACCTAGATGGTTAAAAACTTGCTCAGTAGAGCTGATGCAATGTTTGATTATGGGAAATGTCCATATGCTATATATACATATATATATATATATATATATACCGACAGTATATGTTATAGCTGGCAGCAAAAACATGTGACTAGTCTGGAGTTTATTTTAAAGTGGACAAGGTCATGGAGTTAAAAGTGTTGTTTAATGCAAAGAGGATTCATCACTTATACTATAAAAATTCAAACTGCAAACAGAAAACGATTAGCTGTAAATTCAGTTGGCATAGAGCTGGCTTGCTCGTTGTAACACATATCATAATATATAGTTGCCTTAAATCACATTGCGCCAGCTCAAAATGCTGGACTCTTTCTGTAAACAAAAAGTGATATAGCTCTGCGGTTAAAAGTTGTTTTTATAATCCATTATCATCTAAACTTTATGATCCAGTCTGGATAAATTAGGTAAAGGAAAAAAGAAAAAACATTCTGATGCAACAATTTAATCTTGGAGAATGTCATCCATGGGAAACAGTAAGTCAATTGAAGAGGGTCGTTTTGGCATTACTACTAAAAAACAACAACTGACTGTCTTACATACACTAGACAGACACAGGCCTAAAGGTCGGAAAGCAATCCGCGAGGATACATGCACAGAGTTCATGCCACTTGTCCCATCAAAGTTTCGACCCTTCGAAACCGAAGAAACAACTTTTGTCATAATTCAAAATAGTGAAGGGATAACCCTAGCGTGAGAATAAACCCTAATGAACAGAGAGACGGAGACATCTCTCCCCCACCTCGGTGTCACACTGTGGCCCGGCGCGTCTCACCACGGTTCATCGGCTTTGGCATGGCATTTATTATTGATGAAGGCTGGGGATATGATTGTCCCATTCATCACCTTCGGGCCCCGCAATCATAATGTCAATGGCACATTGTTTTACCCAGAGTGCAGTTCAAGCGAGGCAACGGCCCTCGAGTTGTCATTGCACTGTAATCTTCATCCCCGTATCGGAGGCATTGGCTGACAACACAACAATAGATTTTGATTTGCGCTAGTCTAATAGGGACAGCTCTGAGATTGATGTTCATTAGCTTAATGCAGTCAAAAGGCCACAAAGAAGTGCTTCATTCATTTCTTTGCTGTAAAACGTATGTTTCCTTTATCTTATTAGACATTCCACAGGCCTCATGATCCAATTTTTTGGGTAATACAATTTCATCAAATGTCAAACAAATCTATATTTATCTGTATGAGGCTAAGTGATGGTTTTCCCTCCATCACTAATTTGATCAGTGTTATTGGGTATGACTGTATGAATCATGTTGATTTGTTGTTGTTTTGGAGTTATTCTGATTTTCTTACTGATATGTTGAAAATAAGTTGTTTGCCTCACCCAACTGAGACGACTATCTCAGTTGGAACTAATGTTTGTAATAACAAAATGAATATCTATAAAATGTAGCCTCAAGAGAGATCTATATTTTTAAGGCTATGGTGGAAGCCAACATGCTGTGGGGGAGTGCTGTTCCTTGGTTTATGCTCTACTGCGGTATGAGAGGAAGTATTCCCCCCTTGTACAATATACTTCTTGGGTTTTAAACATCAGGACATTAAAAAAAATCCCCCTGTAGGCCCTTTTCACCAAGTCTTAAATTTCAAATGACAAACAAGATATCTCGGGTATCACATTTTTTCGTGTCATCAAAAAGGAATCTGTATTTATATTGCATGGTTCTGCCACAGAATTATCTTTAGGGATACGTTTATATTATTATTTTTGTGTCAGTCTACCAGATTGTATGAAATCATCTTCCCCCTCAGAACAACCTAATTTTGATTGGATTTTTTTGTGTAACTGTGTAAAATAAAAGCACCCTGGGGGGTCACGTGACGATGTCTGGCTAGAAGAGTGTTTCCACTGAGCTCCCGCTCCCACTCGTCGTAAATAATATTTTATTTCAAGTTATCGCTCCCATTTCGGCTCATTTATTGACCCAGTAGTGTGAGAACAAGAGGAAGGCAGAAAAAGTGAATTTTGTCGAACAAATGATGTCGAAACAGACAAAAATTAACACACGAGGAATGGCTACCTCTGCAACTACTAGCCAAAAATCGGGCTCACCATTACTTTTCCGCCTCGGAGGGGCAGGTGAAGTGGAATCCTCCCCGACGGTGAACACCGCAGCTCTGATTCGCGTGGTAACCCAAAACTTTGGCGACATGATGGAAGAGAAACTCTCCAAATTCACGGAGACTTTGGAAAAAATATCCACTACGCTGGAAAGCCAATCTAAACGCATTACCGAGGCAGAGCAGGGAGTGTCGGATGTGGAGGACACAGTGACCGGTCTACAGGAGAGGCTCGCTGAAGCAGAGAAGAAAATTAAGTTGATGGCCGATGTCATGGATGATATGGAGAACCGCAGCAGGCGGGATAACATTCGTGTTCTCAATCTGAAAGAAGGCACCGAGGGAAAAAACCCTATCCACTTCTTCGAAGCTTGGCTGCCTACCGTGCTTGGTTTGGAAGACGTTCCATGGTTTAACTCCCGGCGTTAAAAGCTGCATCAAAATTGACCGGGCGCACCAGAGCTTGGGGCCGTGGGGTCTGCGTCCCCGCCCGGTGATTATTAAACTACACAACTCCAGGGATAAACCGAAGACAATGGCCGCACTGAGAGCGACGCCTAATCTGGAACATGACGGGCAGCGGTTCTTCATTCATCAGGATTTATCGTCGGCGGTTCGAGAGAGACGGCGAGCCTTCAACGGTGTGTGTCAGGCTCTGATCGAGAAAGGCGTCCGCTTTAACATGCGCTTCCCGGCTACACTGGCTGTGAACCACAACGGCAAAGATCACAAGTTTGAAATACGAAGAGATGCAGGAAACTTTCTCAACACGCTGGAGTAAAGCCTTAAAGGGGACATATCATACCACCAGGTGTGAGTGTGATTAGCCATTACAAGCCGTTTTCAAAATGTGCAGCATTGTGACATCACAGGTGGGCGTGTCCATCTAGATGTGTGACGGATAGATGGACACGCCAACCTGCTTGTAATGGCCAATCACACTCACACCTGGTGGTATGATATGTCCCCTTTAAGAGACGCCTGAAGTATGACTTTTATCATGCTTGATCTGGGAGACTACATGGACGCATATCATTAACGTCTACGTAAGTTTAGTTTTGTTTTCGCTTTTGTTATTACTGTTACAGCAGCTATCCTATTTTCAGAGGTCACTTCCACGTACGACTTTAAGGGCGCAAATGGTGACATGGCTTTACAATGTGCAATTTATATTTTCAAGGTCTGTGTGATGATAATTAAGCGATCTCACTATGTATGTTGGGGGGCTGGGGTCCGGTGTGGAGTGGATCTGGGATGTGTTTGGTGTGGGGGGGCGCGTTCTTCGGTTGGCTGTTTTTGGCCGGTCCTGCCGGGGCGCTGTGGGCTTGGGGCGGTGGGGGCTCGAGGAGGGGACTGGATAGGTGTATTGGACCGCTTGGGGGGCTGGGGGTGGCCCGGCGCTTCTTCGGTGGTGTAGTGGGGGTCTTGGGGCGTGGAGCGGGGGCGTCGGCGGCTTGGTGGGTGTGCGGATTGTTTGTTGGAGATGGCATTTTGTGCGTGCCGTGCCGTGCGGTGGTTCGCCCGTCGGCGCCGTCTTGTGTTTGGGACTCGATGGGTGGGTTGGCGGGCGCCGGGCTTGCGTGATGTTCACGGGGGTCGCGGTCTCTGTGTCGTCGGCCTGCTTGTCGGGGCGGGGTGGGCTGCTGGTGGTGGTGCTGTGTGTGGGGTGTCGTCTTTGGTGGGCGGTCTGTGCGCTTGCGGGGTTATCGATGCCTCGTTTTGTATTTTGGGGCCCTTATTGTGCTGCCGGGGGGGTGTCGGGCTGCTTCTGGCCTTTTGGGTGGTTTGGGGTGGCGGTTTGGTTTTTGCCCTGGGTCTTGCCCCCGTCGTTCCGGGTTTCTGGCGTTTTGGTGGGGTCGGCCGGCTTGGGGGTGCGTCCCGTCTCGTTGTCGTGTTGGGCGTGTCCCGGGTCCGTTTTAGCTCCGGGTTTCTCCTTTAACATTTAAGGGGGGGCTCTCTCTGTTAATAATCAACATCAGTGGATACCTTGTATTGATATGTGGCCGGAATAACCATAGGCAGGTAACACTTTTTGTTGTGGGGGCGGGAGTGGGATATGGAGCTGTTTGTTTTTCCTTTTTGCCCTGCTCCAGAAATGGAAACTGATTTTAGCAGCATGTGCTCCTACAGAACTACCCATTGGGTAGCTTTTTGTTTTTGTTTTGTTTTGTGTGTTCATCTTTCTCATACTCTGGTATCTTCTTCATGTTGACGTTATTTTCTGAGTATGAAGGAGGTTCTTCTTGTTTGTGTTCATTCACTCTTCTTTCAATTCAAGAAGCAGATGGGCAGCATGCTTATCCACAAACGTCTTCCCTTTACACTTGATAAAGTTGTTCGAGATACAGAAGGAAGGTTTGTTATAATTACTGGGTGTCTATATGGTGAACGGATTGTTATAGGATGTGTCTATGCACCAAATACTTTTGACGGCTCATTTTATTCAAAGTTACTGGCTGATATTTCTTCCATA
Organism: Pollachius pollachius; assembly: GCF_949987615.1. Taxonomy (NCBI): domain Eukaryota; kingdom Metazoa; phylum Chordata; class Actinopteri; order Gadiformes; family Gadidae; genus Pollachius; species Pollachius pollachius. Next base: position 18,610,059 of record NC_136952.1, on the reverse strand, counting down.
TCTCCGCCTTATGTAATACTTGGAGGTGATTTTAACTGCGGTCTGGTCCCTGTGATGGATTATAGCCCACCTAAAACCCAACCTCCATCAAAAATGGCAAGAGCTACAATAGAGCTTTGCTCTGATGTTGGCCTTTTTGACGCATAGAGAATCACTAATCCACGAGGAAAGGATTTCACATTTTTTTCTCGTCCCCATTCTTTTTCTAGAATTGATTATATTTTTATTTCTAGACCACTCCTAGATAGGACCGGAGCTTGTTCCATTAACACATGTGTTCTCTCGGCCACTCATCAGTCTCTATTGAAGTATTGCCACCTTACCATGACCCCTTTTCTAGACATTGGCGTCTGTATCTGTCTCTTCTTAGCATCCTGGCATTTGTGACATATTTAGAAAATCAATGGGAACTTTTTATATCCACAAATGATTCACCTGAGGTTTATTTTTCTACTCTATGGGAAACAGGCAAGGCATTTCTTAGAGGGTCCATCATTTCTTACACAGCCGCAAAAAGGAAGACTGCATTAGTTAAACTGCTAGAGCTTGAGCGAGATATTGTTAGCTTGGACAGAGAATTTAAAGCTTCTTCCTCCACATCTGTGTTGAAGAAATTAGAAGCAACCAGATCTGCTTTAGATCAACTTCTAACTCAAAAAGCAGAATCAGCAATATTTTATGCCAGGCACAGACTGTTTGAATCCGGTAACAAACCTGGCCGGCTACTTGCTAGACTAGCCCAGGACAAGGCAGGGATCTATGCAATACCCTCGCTCAGGGACAGGAGGGGTGACCAACATTTTGAAACCAAAATGATCAGTAGAATAATGAAAGAGTTCTACCAAAATTTATACTCATCTGAGTGTCAAAATATGTCAGTTCTAAGCAAACGTTTTTTTGACAATATTAAACTCCCTACCTTATCTGAGGAAAGCAGAACAGATATGTGTAGGCCGATTACGGCCCAAGAGGTCACGGATACAATTACATCCTTACAAAGTGGGAAGGCTCCAGGTCCTGAAGGTTTTGGGCCTGAGTACTTTAAACCTCGCCCATATTTCTCTGATTTTAAAGAAAGATAAACCCCCTGATCTTTGTACGTCTTATAGACCCATGAGCTTGCTCGGGGTTGACTGTAAAATTTTATCCAAGCTTCTGGCTTGGAGGTTGGAAGAGGTGTTGTCCATCCTGGTGAGGGACCAGACGGGATTTATCAAGGGTAGATACTCTCACTCCAATGTCCGACGGCTTCTAAATGTTATTCAATTCGCACAGAATACAAAGAAAAAGGTTCTTGCAGTATCACTGGATGCTGAAAAAGCGTTTGACCGGGTGGAGTGGGAGTATCTATTCAATGTTCTTAACAGGTTTGGTTTGGGTGCAGGCTTTGTTGTTTGGGTCAAAGTGTTATACAAATCCTCGGCTGCGAGGGTCCTTCTGAATGGTTCAGTGTCTGATGCTTTCCCCTTGTGCAGGGGTACGCGTCAGGGCTGCCCCCTTTCGCCTTTACTATTTGCACTCGCCATCGAGGCTCTCACAGAAGTAATAAGGACCCACCAGGGGCTTTCTGGTGTCAAGTTAGCAGACATTGAATACAGGTTATCACTCTATGCTGACGATATTATATATTATTGTTTATTACAAACCCTGAGACTTCCATCCCTACCTTAATATCAATAATTAATCAATTTGGCCAGATTTCAGGGTATAAAATTAACTACAACAAGTCAGAGGCCTTACCATTAGGTGACCCTGGGCCCTGGGCGGCTCCTGTTAATTTCCCTTTCAGGGGGTCAGTCTTAGGCTTTATTTACCTCGGCATCAAAGTCTCAGCAGATATTAAGGAGCTGTACAAACTCAATTTTAAGGTAACCTTGACAAACATTAAAGGTGACCTTGACAGGTGGTTTGATCTCCCATTGTCCTGGATGGGTAGAATAAGTTTAATTAAGATGAATGTACTTCCCAGGATATTGTACCTCATGCAAATGCTGCCATTAAAGATCAATAGGAAAGTAATTTTGGGTATTGAACGATCTCTGTCGAAATTTATATTGCACGGAAAGAAAGCTAGAATAAAGATGAAGATATTGCAATCACCAATAGACAGGGGGGGTCAGGCATTGCCTAATTTTCTATACTACAATTGGGCTTGTCACGCCCGTATAATATCAGGTTGGCTTAGATATTTTGTACATCAAAGGGAGCGTCCTGTGGATGCTTGGTGTTGCGCCCCTCTACCTATTTTCAGCCTTGCCTCAACTGCCTTAGGTGAACTCCCAGCAGAGGTTAAAAATAACTTTATTATGCTCAACACACTTAGGATTTGGCGTGATATCACTAAACACATTGGCCGAAGAGAGTTTTCATCAGCGTTACAACCTTTAACTAGGAACAAAGCTTTCCCTCCAGGCATTGGAGTGATTATTTTCGATGATTGGTTTTCAAAGGACCTAAGATTTGTTTTTGCTTTATTTAAAGACGGTACTTTCATGTCATTCATTCAAATCCAGAATAAGTACCAAATACCACGCAACCACTTCTTTGGTTTTCTCAAAGTGAGGCATTTTGTAAAATCTAATCTTAAATTACCGAATGATCAACTAATGTTAAGTCCTATTAAATGCTGCCTTCTTCATTTTAACTTGAATGCCTTTAATGACAGGAAATTTATTTCTCTCTTTTATGGAAAATTAATGCCTTTTAACTCTGCAAATTCTGACAGAGCGAGGGATCTATGGGAAAAGGACTTGGAGGTGGAACTTAGCACAGAGGCCTGGTCCAATGCTTTTATGTCTGCTAAGAAAATATTTACATGCAACAGACTCCGGGAGAGTCAATATAGAATATTACACAGAATGCAGCGTACTCCTCACTTCCTACACAAAATTAATCCTGAAATCTCCCCCCTCTGTCTTAAGTGTATTAAAGAAATAGGAACCTACTACCATTGTATTTGGCAATGTCCTTTAATATCCAGATACTGGAAAAACGTCGCTAGGGAGCTTAGTTTAATTTTTAACCAAAAAATTACATTGGACCCAGCTTTGTTCCTTCTGAGTATACCTACGGCACAGCTCACTCTACCCACTACAGTTGATTTTATTGTATAAACTTCTGCTTTTAGCAAGGCGACGTATTCTGTTCCAGTGGATTCAAGGGAAGCCACCCTCGGTTACACAATGGTACAGAGAAACATTTCAGGCTTTTCCTATGGAACGTCTTAGTGCTGTCTTGAACGGTAACACCAATGCTTTCTATGATATATGGCAACCCCTTCTTGATTATCTTCCTAATGATCTTGTTGAGCTATTGCAGAAAGGACGCCCACACCTTGTTTTCACAAATGAATAGATTGTTTATTCTCTTCCCTTGACATGACTCCATTGTAAAGAATGCTTATGATATGATCCAAATATGTGTTGATGTATCCCATTTACTTTATGACTCTGTTGTAACTTGGCAAGATCTGTGCTGTGTTGTTCTTTGTTTGTTAACAAAAAATCAATAAAACATATTGAAAAAGAATATAAAAAAATAAAAGCAGCCCCCAGCTTCATCGTCATCATCCTCTCATTTGGTGAGTGAGGTGTTGGACACCCCCCTCTCTACCGCACTGCTTTTAGAACATTCTGGCATGACTGAGAACAACGTTTGTTTATATATTCAGTGAATCTCAACATTCCAAGTTATCTTTGTCCACAATCGAACAAAATCATAATCCAGAACCTTCAGTGCCCTGTGCCCTCACGTCTAGACCACATGGATCTGGTTGCTTCCCAGTATATATATAAAACTATAAAAGGGAAATAAGAATAGAATTATTAAAATTAAATATGGTTGGTTACTTTCACTAATAAGTCTATATACTAGGGGATATCCCTGTTACTAAAAGAATGACGCCACAATTCTAGACAGTGGATGGCTGGCTTAGTCAGCAAAGCATGCTGGGTATCCACAGGATAACCCCACAGCACAAGGAAGGAAGGTAAAAAAAGCCGTCAAATGATAACATGTCATACCAGATATAATCCTTCACATGAGAGTAGCTTCAGCAACATCTGCTGTTCTGATCCCAAAAAAAAATAATGGAGAGAGTGAGAGAGAGACAGCAGGACTGAGAGCATGTCTCGCTCTCTGGCCTGTTCTGTGCAACTCAGGATTGTGCATTTAACTGTCTTAGACACACACAAAAACCACACACATACACACTCCAACACATACACACACACAGACTGAGAGAGAGGAAGAGAGAGTGAGGGAGCCTTTATCCCATGTGGATTATGACATGGGAGTCCTACACACACACACACACACACGCACACACACATTGGGATTGAGTTGGATTTGATTTTGACAAAGCCTCTTTAGTCTCTGAAGACCACACGCACACACACGCAAACACAGGTCAGACCAGCCTCTCAATGCTAAATCCTATTTTAGGAGAAAAGATGATCATAGGTCATTATCCCTTTTTGCTAAGCCCCCAGCATTACCCCTTGGCTGTCTGACAGGTGGATTGACAGGCAGGCAGACGGACAGTTAGACAAACCCTGGGATGATGGAGATAGGAGCAGCCCTCTTCCGAGCGACACCACTCCAGCAGAGCAGGGACAATAGCGGGGCGGAAACTCCTCCAGTTTCTAAATGACTCAACGACTCCCTGTCAGCACCTCAATCTTAGACTCATGGCCTCCTGCTGGTTGTTATTTGTTGTTTTCCAACATTTGTGTGTTTCCCGCGCTTTCTTTTCCCTGCTCACCTGTTCCTCGTTGTGTTGTCACTGCCCAGACTATTTGTACCCTGTGTCGTTAGTGCCACCTGGTCAGATGGCTTTATGTCTGTCACTAGCTCGGCTAGTCAGTTTGTTGTGCCCTGTTTCTGCTTGCTTGTCCGCCTAATTATGAATTCACCTACGGTTTTGACTTTCTGCCCCGTGACCTGGCTCTCCTTTTCTTTGTTTGGTGTTGGTCATCAGCGGCCTTGTACCCTTTATGTTTTTCCCATTTCCTCCTGAGATGCAGGTGTTGGGTATTGTTATTGTTTGAGTTGAAGCCTTCTTCAAATAAATATTTTTTATCAGTTTTTGCACACACCTGACACTCCCTGTCACAATTGAAATGCTCATAGCGGAACCCTCTGTCTGGCCTATCAAAGCCTGCCAGCATGTCTAGCGGTGGAGAGCACAGGCGCTGGTGTCCTCCTTGTTGTGATGTATGGCTTGACCTTTTGACCTAAGTGTCAGGAGCAAGGTACCGGGAGGGATAAATAGGCACATTGATTTTGTTTTCTGAGCTTTGCGGTAGTTTGTGGGCTGTAGGGTGTTTCTGCTTCGTGATAAAAGGTCCTGGGTCTATTCTTCTACTTACAGGGAGTATCTGTAGGTGTCTTTTATCAAGACTCCCTTAACCCTTACCCTACTCCTGAAGTATCGGAATTCACTGTAAATTCTCTATGGATAGAGAGTGTCTAAACTAGTGCTGTCAAGCGATTCAAATATTTAATCGCGATTAATCGCATTAATGTCATAGTTAACTCGCGATTAATCACGATTAATCGCACAATTTCTACTATTCTAAATATCCCTTGATTTCGTGCTGCTCGCCTTTTTGTGAGATCAGAGAGTGTTGAGAAGGTCAGTAATAAAATATATTTGGTAAGACGGATATAAGAAGAGAGACCCGCAGTGAATTCAACCCGGTCCACTTGACATCGGGTAGGTGCATGACAGTGGTGGGCCTACCGTAAAACTTCAATAGCCCACTGTACTTTGAACAAAACTCTTACTCAGCAAAGATGTGAAATACTATAACATTTATTATTTAAACCAGTATGAATATTCATACCGTACGTAGGCCTATGCACATTACCAGGCTATTGAATAACGCCTACACACACACACACACACACACACGCTGGCGGAGTGGTAATCGGGAGAGTTGGGAGAATTCCCGGTGGGCCGTTAACGTTTCGGGGCTGTCGGGCTGATTACTGCGGGATAACAATATTTAGTTTATAAAAGTTCCTTGCAGTTCCGTCCGGCAGCCTGAGCTGTGCGCCCGCAACCTCTCACTCGCTCAACAAACTGTCAACTTCGCAACCAAGTCGATTTTGTCTAGAGGGGAGTAACTGAGCGGCCCCTCCCGAAGTGGTACAGCCCAGGTGGGCCTTGAACTGTGATTGGTCAGAAAGACGTAACAGCTAATGACAAAATTGAACTCTCATGCAGGCTCGTGCAGAGTGACACACAAACACACACTCACTTTTAAGGAGTTTTTTGTTTTGTTTCCGGTGTAGCTAGATCCGGTATGGTGTTGTAGTTTTTCTAACGTGACTAGTTGTTGCTAGACACCAGGTGAAAAAACGTCAAGTTTGCCAAGCCAAAAGGGCGTTAATCGGGCGATAAAAAAATTAACGCCGTTAAAATTGGCTTGCGTTAACGCCGTTAATAACGTTAAACTGACAGCACTAGTCTAAACACTAAATAGTAGGTAGCATGCTATCTTCGGTAGGTTTTCGGCTCCTTACTATTAATGGAAGTCCGATTTAACCTAGGCCAACTCCTTGCTTCACCCCGATGTTGAAGAAAAATACATGGATTATCCATGTGTAGACATGGTCCATCTTATCATCTTATAGGGCTGAGCGTAATCTCATGATGTTAATTATGGGTACTGATATCCCTACAGACCCATAATCAACCCTAATGAGACATTCCTGTTTTCGCCCCTACGACATCAACTCTGTGATCGTCTATTGTATCATGAGACAATGACCAACAGAAAATCCATACTTGTTTCAGCTCTGTCACACACTGCCACACAGATATTATCTAGTGCATCTTTGACAATAACAAATTTTGTCCTCCAAACTGTCATATTATTATTGCGGCAGATGTGGGTGGAACTAAGTTTTGGAACATAGAAGCGCCCATGTGGAACCTCTAAGTGATGTTTAGAAGACTCTGGCATATGGCATTGTCATAGTATAAGGACTTATTTTTTCTCAAATACTTGAATTTTCTGACGTTGGTAATTTGTACCTCTAAATGCTGAACTCGATTTCTAGTTGAACTGATGTCAGAGAGCCCTTTGTCTAGCAACCACTGGAGGTGATACAAAGCAGGCTTTCCACAGCAACCAATTAGGGTTGTCTTGGAATGAGAGACGTGGATAATTATGGGAGAGTAGGGGGTTTTCAATGTGTGGGCAGTTGGGGGGGGGGAAGGTTGAAAGCGGCACATGGTAACACATCACAATGTGACACATCACATGTTTCTCACATATTCTGTGGAAGTAACGTCATTTCTGTTTTCTTACTTGCCATGAGCTATAAAGCCAAATTAACAGTTCCTTGAGCGAGAAAATAGGAACATGACAAGACAAACAACAAAGAAGACCATGCGGATAAACAATATATAATAATATATATAATAACATGTTTGTGACAAAGAATTTGCTAAAAAAAAAAACAGTAGAAAAAAACAATAGTGGAAGTGCCAGCCTCTCTCTCTCTCTCAGCAATGACTTAAGTTAAGATTTGAATCCAGACCCTTTAAGATGGACATCAAACAGCCACTATACTATCCTAGGTTAGGCGATGCAATATGGAATATTTTGTCCTTCATGCTATCACTAGATTCAGATTCAGATTCAGATTTTTATTTGTCACATACACAATACATTGCAGTGAAATGTTTACAGTCGGCTCCATGCTAAATAGACACATAACAAACATATCAAAACAGTAAATACATTCAAGATGTAAGGGGGGTTATTGCACATAGGAAAAAAGGGGGTTACTTAAATAAATATATAAGTACAGTTGCTCAAAAGGGCTTAATCAGTGCCATTAAGATACCGGACAGCTTGGGGGTAGAATCTCTTCCTGAGACTCTAAGTCTTTGCCTCCAGTGAGCGGTATCTGTTCCCTGAGTGGAGCAGAGAGAATAGTCCGTAGCCTGGATGGCTGGGGTCTTTCAGTATGCTGGTGGTCCTGCCTTTGCACCGCTTGATATAAATGTCTCCTAGATTAGGGAGTTGCCCCCCTATGGTACGCTCAGCTGAACGCACCACTCTCTGCAGAGCCTTACGGTCCTGCATGGTGGGGTTCCCATACCAGGCGGGGATGTTCCCAGTCAGCATGCTCTCAATGCTCTGAATTTCTTCAGCGTCCTGAGATGGAACAGTCTCTGTCTGGCATACTTTACCATGGTGTCCAGGTGGGTAGACCACGTCAAATCATCTGTGATCTGGACACCGAGGTACTTAAATGTATCCACCCTCTCCACAGGGGTCCCATTTATGGATAAAGGAGTGTAGTCCCGCACCTCTCCCTAGTCTTGCTTGCGTTGAGGTGGAGATTGTTTTTCTGACACCATTGTGTCAGGCACCTCACCTCCTCCAGGTAGGCCGTCTCATTGTTGTTGTGGATAAGGCCTACCACTACATTGTTGTCAGCAAACTTAATGATGATATTGGAGTCCGCGGTGGCTGCGCAATCGTGTGTGTACAGGGAGTACAGCAGAGGGGAGGTGAGGGAGGATGTGGTGTGCCAGCCTGCTTTCACCACCTGAGGTCTCTCTGTTAAAAACTCCAAGATCCACCTGCAGAGGGCGTCGTTCAGCCCCAGGCTCCTGAGCTTTTTGATGAGGGTGGAGGGAAGGACAGTATTAAAGGCTGAACTATAGTCAACAAATAGTCTCACATAGTTCAACACTTTCCCTTGACTCTTGTCCAGGTGTGATAGGACAGTGTGTAGTATGTGAGCAATGGCATCCTCAGTGGATCTGTTGGGCCGGTAGGCGAATTGTAGAGGGTCCAGGGTGTTGGGCAGTGAGGAGCAGGGGTGGGCCTTGACCAGCTTCTCGAAACACTTCATCACCACAGAGGTAAGTGCAACTTGGCGATAGTCGTTATGACTGAGGCTGGTCTAGGCTTTTTGGGTATGGGGATGATGGTGGACCTTTTAAAGCATGTGGGGATGATGGACTGTGCAGGGGACAGGTTGAATACAGCCGTGAACACTGGTGCCAATTGATCGGCACAGGCCTTGAGAACCCGCCCCGCTATCTCATCTGGTCCTGCAGCCTTCCTGGCGTTCACCAGCTTAAATGTCCTCCTGACATCGTGTTCAGAGAGAACGAGTGGTCCTCCGCTCCCTCCTACTCCGCCACTCTCAATCCCTGGTGCACTGGCCCCTTGGCAGGTGTCAAAGCGTGCAAAAAAAGTGTTGATGTTATCCACCAACTCCTTACTTGCACCTCCCGAGGAGGGGGGCGGAGGTTTGTAGTCCGTCACGATTTTTAGCCCCTGCCATATGCTCCTGAGGTCTCCTTGCTGGAATTTGGACTCCATCTTCTCCCCATATTCCCTCTTGGCATCCTTCACTACCTTTCTAACATTGTGTGCTGCTGCTTTGTAATCATCCATATTGCCAGTCTCCAATCCTGATTTATATGCAGCCGTGCATTGTTTCAGGGCATTCCGGGTATTTTTATTTATCCATGGTTTCTGGTTTTCATATATTTCAACAGTCACTTTGGGCACCTTTATGTCTGTGGTTGTGGAGATAATATCAACGACATTTTCAGTGAGCACATTAATGTCAGTGTTAATATCTACAGTGCAGTTCTTGAACGTACCCCAAAGTGCTTGGAGTGCTACTCGCATGCTGTCCTCTGATTGGTCCGTCCACCGACGCACCTGTCTCGTCATCGAGGGTTCCCTTCGTAGTTTGGAACGCCATATAATGCCCTCACCAAGCCTGGAAACTCATGTAGGCCATAAAATCCCATCTAGTTGTTGAGCATAACATTATATGTTGGTGGTTTGGTGGAACCAAGATGCTTGACAGGCCACATTGAGGTTTCCACAAAGGTGTTCACTTCACAACAACCTCCTCTATATGGTATGCTCTACAACCTGAGCTACGCTACATTGACAACATCAGAGAGAAGAGAAGAAAAGAGGTTAAAGGGGTGATATCATGCCACCAGGTGTGAGTGTGATTAGCCATTACAAGAAGTTTTGAAATCTGATATATCACTCCTTTAGATATAGCGGTGAGAGAGACATAGACATGATTCTCACCAACAGTTGGATAAACATCTCTGTAATCTGCACTTCAGGTGTCGTACACACACACACACACACACACACACACACACACACACACACACAAAAACGTAATGCTGCTCTGTTCAGGCACAAATTCAGAAAGATCGAACTGTGTTGGTTCAGTATGATTACATATTCGTCATTTATTTTAAGTGTCAAAGAATATTTATTATTTCATATAGACATTCTCATTCACTTGAGAAAGCAGACGTTGAAACAAGAACAGATTGTACTGGATAAACAGACAGAAGCAAAGTCTGTTTTTAAGAACAACGTTGTAGAATACTGGGAACAATAACAGAGAGTCTCAGACAAATATCTTTATATCTTTCACATTTCACAATTCAATCATCTATTATTTCCTTTAAGGATGCAATTTCTCTTAATGGCTGCCCTCCCTGCTCTCTCTCTCTCTACATTTCTTTCATTCTGTCTGACAATCTCTTTAAGATCCGTATTTCCTTCTGCCTGGCTCTCTCTCTCGCTCTCCCTCCATCTGCTTGCTTGCTGAGGGCTATCATTATAAACAGTGATAGGCTCCAGGAAGTTCTGACTTGTTCAGTCTCGGTAATATACTTCCTATTCAATATGACTTGTAAATAATTCATATGTTTTGCAATGTCCCCAACCCAGAAAGCACACACACTGGCACATTATACATTGCTCATGTGAAATTCATAGCCCAACGTTTATGCATGTTACAGTCCATCGGCAGATCTGGCTGCCCACCGCTGTGCTTTTATTATGTAGTTATGGCCGTTCAATTCAGATGAGGGGAGGTGGGGGCCATTTTATGGGCCCGAGTGCTGCCACTGAATCTTTCCCAGTTTTAACCCACGCAACTGAATCTGTCCCAGTTATAACACACACCAGTGGACACGTGGAGCCTGGTAACTGATAGCCCAGAGAGGGCTCTGTCATACCGATGGAGGATATGCACCACTGTCTATTTCCTGCATTGTCGCCACAGTCAGTTTGCTGTAATCAGAAACTCTTGTTTCATTTGGAATATCCCATTTGCTTGACACCTTGCTCCAGGCAACACATTTGGCATTGTCAGGTATTCTCCAGAGGTTTTGACTGACGTATCCAAGTCAACCGCTCTGTCTGTGTTGGCGTGTTTAATTTAAAAAGTACACATTGAGGATGAACGTAGCCTGTCAAACACAGGGCTAGAATTGTTGGCATCAAAGGTTCTGCTCTTCGTTGGTTTAGATCTTATCCCACAGATAGAAAACTATTTTGTTTTGGTATCCCCCAAGGGTCGGTGCTTGGTCCATTGCTTTTTAGAAACGACATGCTTCCCCTGGGCGATGATATCCGCAGCTATGGTATCAGCTTCCAATGTTATGCGGACGACACTCAAATCAACATTTCTGTTCAATCAAAGGAGTCCAGCCAGATCCTGAAGGTTGAATGTCGTCTGACTGCAATAAAAAGTTGGATGACTCAGCAGTACCTGCAGCTCAACAAAGGGAAGACCGAGCAGACAATCTTCGGCCCAAAGCAATCAGCAGCGATCATTAAACAGAGTGGTCTTGAGATGTGCTTTGAAGAGAGGAAGGGAAGGACAGTCGTGAAGAGGTTGGGGGAGGGAGTTCCAGAATTCTAGGGCCAAGGCACTGAAGGACCTGCCACCCAGGGTGGAGATTCTGGTCCGGGGGATATCTTAACAACTTTGGTCAGTGGATCTGGGTGAGCGGGAAGAAGTGTAAGGGGTCAAGAGGTCGTGGATATAGGGGGGAGCAAGGCTGTGGAGGGCTTTGAAGATGAGTAGTAGTACTTTGTATTTGATCCGGGACAGAACTGGCAGCTAGTGGAGTTGATGGAGAATGGGGGTGATGTTTGCAGATCATTTGGTATGGGTGAGAAGCCTGGCTGCAGAGTTTTTAATGTATTGCCGTCTTTGAAGGGATTTAGTGGAAAGACCAAGGAAAAGTGAGTTGCAGTTATCTACACGGGACATAATGAAGGAGTGAACCAAGGTCTGTGCATCACTAGGGTTAGGTGGTGGTTGACAAAGGTGTGTTGTTTTGAGGCCACTACTCTTTCCAGTACCTTGGCCAGGAAGGGGAGGTTGGAGATAATCCAGTATAGATGTTGGGTCAGAACTGTTTTTTTGCGAGAATGGGTGTAACTGCAGCAGTTTTAAGGCCAGCAGGCACAACACCAGATTTGAAGCAGGTGTTTCCAACCAATGTAATGGGGTCTGATATTGTTGTGGCACAAGCTTTAAATAGAGGGGCGGGGGCAGGTTCGAGCTGGCAAGATCAGGAGTTGGACTTAGTAATGATGTTAGTGATAGTGAGGGAGTCAGAAGTGGTGAAATGAGAGAGCTGAGGGCCCAGAAAATGAGGAGAAGAAGAGAGAGAGTCAGCATTTGGGCTGAAGCGTAAGAAGGCCTGGCACTGCTCAGGGGTCTTGGGACAGGCAGTGATAGGCGGTTTTATGAGTTTGTCCACAGTCCTGAATAGAGATTTTGGCCTGGAGATGGAAGTACTGAGTAGTGAGTAGTAGCTTGATCGGGCAGCATTGAGGCCATACCTATATGTCTGAATATGTTCTGTGTAGAGCATGGAGTGATGTTTTCTTGTGTAGAGCATGGAGCCAGTTTCCTTTTTGCGCCTTTCCACCGGCGGGTACGCTCCAGACCCAGCACGCCTCAGCCCAGTAGTGAGGGTGCGGTATAGACCAGCTCAGTTACGGCTCGCGTTTCCACCGCCGACAGTACCCTTATGGTAGGGCGGGGTTTAAGCCGTTTGGCGATAGCCGCGGCAGCTACGTAAGCATCGTGATCTCTTAGCAGCCCGACACAGTGTAGCCTGCTAATAAATCCAAAGAAAAAGAAGAACATGCACAATGAGCAAAGAGCAACAATGTAGGATGTCCAAGAAGGACGGCAAACTTTTTCGCAACATTTTCTTCAAATATCGCTTTCGCGTTGCCCAGAAATACCTCAAGGGTTATGTGTTTGTTTGTTATTATCCCCCTGTCGCACGGAAGTGCAATTCTATCGACCAATCAACGGACGGCGTGTGTAGCTTGAACTTGCCGGAACCCTTTCAGGCGTCTCAGTACCCCAACAGAGGAGTACTGACGAGTAAGGCTCAACATCTGGACTGCCCACAATAAAAGTAACATGGGTGTGACGGCACATTGGATCAATCCAAATAACATGGAAAGAGAGAACTACTACTCCATCTAGTGCACCTGTTGAGAGACTGTTCAGCCTGGGCAAACTTGTTTTCTCTCCGAAGAGGAACAGACTGTCAGACAAAAGATTTGAAAAGCTTCTCCTCCTACGTTACAACCACTGGTTTAATCATTAGATGAGGAGTATTTTAGTATAGATAGATTAATGCATTGTTCATTTTCACTGAGAACGAACAACATGTTAAGCTACATTGATAGTTCTAGAGTGCTCTGTTTATTGTGCAATAATATACAGGTACAGAGATTTGAACTACTTAATGGCAAGATCTTCCTTTGTTTCTTTTTGCCCAAGTTTACATTTGTGTGTGTTGTGTGTGTGTTTTGCACTTGATTGCAAAGTGTGAATGGCTGAATATGATTTATTTTTAACATTTCATTTTGTTACTGTACTGAATATTTAAGAGTTGGATAGTGCTCTGTTTATTGTTCAATGGTATACAGGTACAGAGAATTGCACTACTTAAAGGTCAAATTTTCCTTTGTTTCTTTTTACCCAAGTTTACTTTTGTGTGTCTTAATTTTGCACTTGAATTTTATTTTCAATATTTATTTTCTATATGTTTTTATTTCCATGCATCATATGGCAGGTTGCAATCTATTGAGTTCAAATAAATACCAAATGTTCTAAAATACTGTATATGGTGTTTTTATTCTTCAATCAGTTAATAAACATCTTTGACGTTAAAGATGTTATAGAACGTAACAGCGTTATAGAACATAAAAAGTAACGCCACAGTTACTTTGCTGAGTAACTAATTACTTTTACAATGTTGTAACTGAGTTACTAACTCAATTACTTTTTGGGAGAAGTAATTTGTAACTGTAACTAATTACTTATTAAAAGTAACTTGACCAACACTGCTTCTAGGTCAGCGGCGAGGCCTGTATAGAGGCAGCAAGCATACTGCGGTCAATAGACCTGCTGTTATGACCTGTGACAGTTGTTTTCTCAGAGCAGGGGGAGGGGTGATCATAAGAAAACTGCATTCAATCAGCTTACGATTAGAGACACCAGAGATGAAACAAGAGACAGAGATGTCAATCAGACCAGAAGAACAGAGCAGAGTGCGAGTGGGAAAGTTAACATGCTGTTTCAAACTAAAACAGTTCAATACAGAGTCAAACTCAGAGGTGTAAGAACAATTAGTATCCACATGAATGTTAAAAACTCCTAACATAATCACAGCAGAACAGGGAGATGATATAACAGTTAATTCAGTTCAGACAAAAAAATTGTGGATGGTTTGGGGTTGCGGTAGATTAACATTAGTAATAGCAGGATGGATATCACAGGAGATGATATAACAGAGGATAGAAGAGAACAGATGAGATGGACAAATGTAACTTAATGAGAATAACATCTGTTGAATTATGCAGTTGGCTTCACTTGAAGATCCCGTTGAACGCCAAAGTACAGAAACATTCTGACCTTGTCCTCATCTACCACCAACTAGGAGAACAAGCCATGCCTTTCTTCTGAAGCATTATTTAGGACATCGCCTTGAGAAAATGCATTTGGTTCCTCAGTGCACAATCACTTTGCTCTCCTGTCTTGACCAGAGATCCAGGGCTCGTTGAGCACTTCAACTTTTGAACAGAAGTCTGCCTGTGTGAAGGAGTTTGAGATGAATGTGTGGTAAATGGTTGTTTTGGAGGGAAGATTGAAAACAGAGGTCCATTTTGAACTCTAATGGCTCAGACATTCACCGAAGCGCAGTGTGAAGAGGTGATGTGTGTGCCTGACTTGTAGGTGTGTGTGTGTGGGCCTATGTTGCCTAGTCTAACGCCGCTTTGTCTGGCTTGTTTTTATTCAGTATTTTTAATATTTCTCACAAATGCATTGACCTTTTTTTTTTTTTTGTCTATAGTAGTTTAGCTAAGTCTACTAGTTATATATAGTCACTTTTCCCTATTGTAAGTGCGCCTGTTTTCTTTTTTAACGTGTCTTATGCGTCGAGTCGTACAGTTGCTTGACAGGTGGTGGACGCTGGTGCGTTTTGGCCGCCGCTGCTCACCGGCTGCCGCTTCTCGCTCTGAACATCATTCTGAACATTATCTTGAACATTATTTTTAAGCTCTTTGGTGCTGCTTTCCTATTTTAAAAAAGCTTTTTCGACCAGCCGTCTTGGGCACTTGGACTTCTGCTACAGGATCCGTCGCCGTAACCTGGTCGAAGGTAAACCCGGGCGGGCTTCCACCTCTACAGGTACGGTTGCGTTGGCCCTCGCTCTGGCCGTACCGCTGCCTTCCTTTCAACCCAACCCAGCTCCCATCTGGTGGACGTCTTTCATCGCCACTCAGTTGAGGCCACCATCCACCTCCGACAGCGTTTGCTTCTTTACAGCCTCGGCCATGGCACTCTACTCTACGCTACTCAACCATGCAGCTCCGCCAGCTTTTTCCCCAAATGCCTCCTTCCACTGAACTCATCGCCACACACCACAAGAATTCTCGACTTCTTCTCCGTCCCCGTTACATTCACAGAGGCTCCCGCCGTAAATGTATGTACAGTTCCACTGCCATAAACACTTCCATCGCTGTGGTCTGATCGCAGTTCACACACCGGCTCCCGCACTTCCTCATCGTGTCATCACAACAACACACGTCATCAGAATGACTCCAGCGTGAACACTTACAACCTCCGCCCAATCCCTACTTCCGCTCAATTTCAAAACAAAAGTACCTAAAACTCGTCCTCTTCAACACAAGATCCCTCAGCAATAAAAGCCTCATTCTCAACGAATTCATCACCGACAAGCAACTTGACCTCCTCTGTCTAAATGAAACTTGGCAAGAACCCCTGGACTACTTTGAACTCAACCAAACTACCCCTGTTGGATATTCTTATTCCTGTTGGATATAGGAGGGGGTATTGCTGCTGTTTACCATCAAGACCTCTGTGGGAGGACGTGCGGCGTCTGGCCTGCAGGGGGAGTATGGGCAGGTTGGGAGCGCACGGGATCGGCCGGGGGGATTGGACCTGATTGTGAGCAGGTGTCTGCACTCAGGCCAATCAGGGAGGGTGTACTTACATGCCTGCTTTGTGTTGTAGTGAAAGAAGGAAAAACCCAGAGCACGGACCCCCGAGATCCCGAACAAGGGAAACCCACCCGTAGCCTGAGAGACGTTTTTGGAACGGACCCCTTTTCGTTGTCTTTAGAGTTTTTTGTTTTCTCGGTTAAAAACAATAAAAGCGATCTCCAGCTGAGGGACGACACCTCTGCCTGCTCGCCTTTGTGTGGACCCACCCCACTCTCCATCCCTGCTGCCCCATCATTTGAACACCTGGCTTTCAAACTACCCGGCCCCAAACCTCTCATCATTTCAATAATTTACCGCCCCCCCCAAACCCAACCCATCATTCCGACCAGTTCTCTCTGAATTCATCACTGCACTATCTTCAATCTCGCCATCTGTTTTACCCCTTGGCGATTTCAACCTCCACATTGACTCCCCGGAATGTAAAAACGCTATGGACTTCCTGGACCTACTCAACTGCTTTAGCTTCACCCAACACATCAACTTTCCCACCTACAACCGTGGGCACATCCTAGACCTGGTTTGCTCCACTGGCCTCCACATCCACAATGTCTCCAGCACCGACCTCTCCATCTCTCACCACCTGGCCATCACACTTGTTATTGACATTCCCGCCCCCGAACCCAAATAGGACCGCAAAATCACTTTCCGCAATCTTAAATCCATCTGTCCAGTTTCTCTCTCCACCTGCATATCAAACACTCTCTCCGACCTCACCCTTCCTGTAAATCCAGCCCCCATAGACCTCGTCAACATCTACAACAACACACTGTCTACCTCCCTCAACAAACTGGCCCCCCTGAAAACTAAAACTGTCACCTTCACTCACTCTGCCCCCTGGTTCAACCCGGAACTTCACAAACTCAAAAAACAACCTAGACAACTAGAACGACTACACAAGAAAACCGGTCTCACAGTACACGCCCTCGCCTACAAAGAGCACATGCACCTCTACAAATCAGCACTCAACAAAGCCCGTTCTGTCTTCTACTCTTACATCATTTATTCTGGATCCTCCAACCCACAGACTCTTTTCTCCACCATAAATAAACTCCTCAAACCCCAGGGTAACATCTCATCCTCATCCACACTGGAGAAATGCCATAACTTCCTATAATTTTTCCACTCCAAGATAGAAATCATCCACAACCAGCTTGCCACCTCCTCTGCCACAAGCCTTGACTCAGAACCTCCACTTCCTTCAACCCCTGACCACCGGCTTTCCATCTTCTCACCCATAACCACAGCAGACCTCTCCAAAATACTCTCCACCATGAAATCTTCCACCTCCCCCTTGGACCCCATGCCTTCTGAACTCATCAAAGCCTGTTTCACCTCTCTCACCCCACTCATCACAGACACCATCAACTCCTCCCTAAACTCTGGCACCGTTCCCCCACCTCTTAAGCTTGCTGCCATCACGCCCCTCCTTAAAAAACCTGGCCTTGACTCCGACGACCCCAACAACTTCAGACCCATCTCCAACCTCACATTCCTCTCAAAACTACTGGAAAGAGCTGTCGCAACACAACTCAAGCAATACCTCCTCTCCAATAACCTGTAGGAAACATTCCAATCCGGCTTCCGAACCCACCACAGTACTGAAACAGCTCTACTTAAAGTCACCAACGACCTCCTACTCTCCTCTGACTCCGGCTCCCTCACCCTTCTCCTCCTCCTCGACCTCAGTGCTGCCTTTGACACCGTCAATCACTCCATCCTCCTCAGCCGTCTGCAATCCATTGGCATCACTGACTCCGCCCTCTCCTGGTTCACCTCCTACCTGTCTGAAATATTCCAATACATCTCCATCAACAACCACAAATCCCACACCATCCCTGTCCCACACGGAGTCCCCCAAGGCTCAGTGCTTGGCCCCATCCTCTTCATCCTCTACATGCTACCACTAGGTCACATCATCCGCTGCCACCAACTCTGCTGCCCGACTGCTTACTAACTCCCCCTTTCAGAGAACACATTACTCCCATCCTCCGTCAACTTCATTGGCTTCCAATAAAACAACATCAATTTCAAGATCCTCCTCACCACCTACAAAGCGCTAAAGAACTTTGCACCCTCGTACATAACAGATCTCCTCCATCACCACTCCCCCACTCACCGCCTACGCTCTGCTGATGCCAACCTTCCCACCTCCATCACCAAGACCAAGTATCGCACCCTGGGGGACAGAGCCTTCCCCATCGCCGCTCCTACCCTCTGGAACTCCCTCCCTCCGGCCATCCGAAACTATGACACACTCTGTTCATTCAAAAGTCAACTTAAAACTTATCTCTTTAGGACCACCTACAATATTTGACAAATCATCCTCCGCCATCTTCCACTCTCTCCCGCTCTCTTAATGTGTAGCCTATTGTTGTGGTGTTGTTTATTTTTTCCCTTTTGTTTGATTGTCTGTACTGTCTGTATGTATTCCTTTCTTATTTGTAAAGTGTCTTTGAGTATTTAGAAAACTGCTATAAAAAACTGATCAATTATTATTATTATTATTATTGTTATTATGTTAAATGAGTACTTGCAAGTTAACAATTCACGTTTTAAATTAGTTCTCAATGTTTTCAGGTCACAAAAAAACGAGTTCCAATGCCCGGGACGTGCTCCCCCCGGTGTTTCCTTCTCTCATTTGTCCAAGCCTCTCTAGGTCTGTCCAGGTTTGCGCCGCTGCATAGATGAACCGGCATTTCTATTTAACTCTGTGAGGGGAGGAGCTGCCAGCCATCCCGCCGGCAGCGGTAGCACTCGGTGCCGCTGAGATGGGCCGCTGTTTTTCAAGCTTCTACTACATTTACATTTAGGGGATGTTGCTGATGATTTTTATCCAAAGCAGCTTACAACCATTCATTCATACATTCACACACCGACAGCGGAGACGACCACGCAGGATGACAGCCAGCTCATCAGGAGCAGTCAGTGTGAGGCCTCTTGCTCAGGGACACCTCGACAGGAGGAACAGGGGATCGAACTAGCACCCTTCTGGATACCAGTCAACCCGCCATACCTCTTAAGCTACTGCATTAGGCTTGCCCCTTTGTTGTAATTTCACTTTTGGTATTACAGACTAATCCTAATTTTCTTAATTCGCAACCCGACCAACAGAGAGCTGCTGGATTCTCCTAGGAGACGGTGACAACAACAGCCGGCGTTCCCAGTGAATCCCTGAGGGCAGTGACCTTGCGTCAGGACCTGACCTCTGCCCAGCATGTTGCTACACAATGTCCAGTCACTGGAAAACCAGCTGGAAAACATCAGGGCGAGGATTACATAGCAGCGGTACATAAGGAACTGCAACATCCTTCTCTTTTCTGTTTCTTACAGGGAGATAGGTGACCCCTCCTGAACCAGAGAATGCGATCCAGCTTGCCGGATTCCTTGCTGTTCATCGCATGGAAAGAAAGGAGGAGTTTTGAAGTAAATAGGGGAGATTCAGAATCAACTATATCTTTATTCAACTCCGACTTGTATGATAAAAAAAATGTATCGCATCCTTGCTCACTTCACCTGCAATACGTGACCATTAAATATCTTCCGTACTAGCTGCCTTGTGAATTTACGACACGTATAGTGTCTCGTCAGTTACGTCAAGCAGACACCAATACCTCACTCAGAACGGACGCATCCTTTATTGTAGCCGGGGAGTTAAGAAGGCAAACCTCAAAAAGCTAATGACAGACCTTTACCAACATATCACACGCCCTACCAGAAAGGAAAGGAGGCTGGACCACAGCTTCTCACTGGTAAATTCAGTCTCTCTCTCAGTTCTGTCTAAAAGTCTAAAACGGGAAGCGTTGATCAAGAACTTCAGGACGCGCTGAGTTATGAAGCCTGGGCCCAGGAAAGCTCAAACAACATGTTTGTGGATATGCTGAAGCGTTTTATTAATAAATGAGTGAGTGATATTTACCTTAGGTGAACATAAAGTGTTACAGCGTCTGCCGTGGATCCTAGCGGGAGCTAGGGCAACTCTGTGTGGTTTGTCTGTCTTTGCGTTTCATGTTGTGGGCGGGGCTAGTGGACTCCAGCTCCTCCAGACTCCTCCTTTCTCCAACTCAACCAGACACACCTGATCATCATAATCAACGCTTCCTGTTGATCTACAGCAGCTTCTCAATCAATCATCGTCAAATCATCTAGCTAAGTCCTCTCACTACTGCGGCGCTGTCCTTCAACACCGCCTCACTCGTTTCTACACTGACCCGGCGTGGCCTTCGTTCCCGTCCGTACTTCTGAGGTTTGCTGGAAGGAGTATTGCCAAATACCATTGGAGCACCACGGAGTGCCTCCCGCATCAACCAGCCTCTACTCACATCCATTAAATAAACATTTGAACTGAAGAGCTATCCCAATCAAGCCAATGGGTGGACGCACTGTTGCATCCATCTCACGCCGGCGCCTTTATCTCCTCCCTCCAGAAAGTCAGGACCTACTAAACATGCATCTCAGAGAGCCTCCTGACCTGTTATGGGCGCGGCTCCCAGAAGGCGAGAGCGGCCCTGTAGAGGGCAATTCATCGTCTGAACGTACCCCAGGGAGCACTCTCCGCGGTCTACAGGAGATATACACCAGGAGGTGCAGGCCCACGGCCAGGGGAATCATTCAGTACTCCAGCCACCCGAACTACAGGCTCTTCTCCTGTCTGAGGTCGTGGAAGAGATATCGAAATCGGTACAACAAAAACAGAAAAGCCTGGATGCTCACATGCTCAGATGTCATCACAGGAACCCTCCATCACTTACTCTCAGGGGAATACTGCACACGGTCACTTTCACTATGTCCTGTTACAAACCGCACTGAACATTCAATAGTGTTTCTTGCATGGCATCATCGATGCCGATCATCGATTTATAAACGTCATATTTTAGTTTGCTCTTTATACACTACTTATTTTGTTACACCTTATATACTTATAATTGTTGTATATTTTATCATTTGTCCAAGCGCAGTTTGCAACATCAACTCCATCTGCAAGAAAAACACATAAGTTGTGTGTTTTCTCCATTGGTTCAGATTCCAAAAATGGTCAATGTTTTCAAATTGATAATGCAGACAGCAATTTTTTCACAACAAGCAAATTAAGTATATGATACTTTCTTGTATTATAGGGAAACCATCACTCTTGGCTATAATCTAAGTGTGCTTTTGGTTTGCCGTTTTTTTTTTTTAGGACTGGAGGATGAGAGCCTTTTGTTTTGAGGTAGTTAAGATCTTTTATTTTTCTTACTTCCTATTGCCAATTATGGGGTTGGCCCTCCTTATTTTCCATTTACTGGCCTTCGCTCCCAATAAGTATGTCTTTACTTTGTTAGTTTATATTAAGAAATCCATTTTGTTCAGGCGATTCTACTTTCAAGGGAATATAGCCTCAGGTAGGTTTTTAACAAGTGTATTCTGTGGTCGTGATTGTCAGGTTTCAATATATCAGCCATTATTTGTATTGTACATTGCATGCACGCTGAAAGAGAGACAGACAGAGAGACAAGAAGGAGTGAGAAAGACAGGGAGCAGACAGACAGGGAACAGTGTGCTTACCCCTACAGGCGAGTTAAGATCAGTAAAGCTGCAAATCACAATGGAGCCAATCTGTTTCCAAGGTTGTCGCGTCAGAGGAAAGGGATGGAAGGAGGGGAGGGAAGAGTGTCCGACAACAAATAACCAAACATCAGATGGAGGGCTAACGGAGCTATGTCTGAGACGGGAAGATTGAAAAATAAATCTGATCCACTGCCACCACTTTTGTCCTCTCACAAATAAAACAATGTCTTTTTATGTATTTTCATTTTCATTTCTCCACAAACAAAATGATCTCTGCCTGTTACAGTACCCTTGCATTGTCTCTCACCCCTGTCTCTCACCCCTCTGTCTCTCCCCTCCTCTCATCCCTCGTCTCTCCCCTCCTCTCATCCCTCTGTCTCTCATCCCTCTATCTCTCCCCTCCATCTCTCATCCTTTGTCTCCCCCCTCTGTCTCTCCCCTCCTCATCCCTCTGTTTCTCCCCTCCTCTCATCCCTCTGTTTCTCCCCTCCTCTCATCCCTCGTCTCTCCCCTCTGTCTCTCCCCTCCTCTCATCCCTTTGTCTCTCCCCTCTGTCTCTCCCCTCCTCTCATCCCTCGTCTCTCCCCTCTGTCTCTCCCCTCCTCTCATCCCTTTGTCTCTCCCCTCTGTCTCTCCCCTCTGTCTCTCCCCTCCTCTCATCCCTCGCCTCCCCCCTCTGTCTCCCATCCCTCTGTCTCTCCCCCTCCTCTCTCCCTTGCTTTATAAATTCCACGTGCTCTCTTCATCATTTAATGTATTTTCTCTATTTTGATAATTTTTGAGTTATGCATTTTACTGGTGAGAATAAAGATACTTTATGCAGGATTTAAGATCTTCCTGTCCCCCATCTCTGAGACAGAGTGAGAGACTGAGAGAGGGGATGGAGGTTGGGAAGATAGAAAGGGGGAGGGGAATACTAATAGCCCATGCTGGTGACCTTCCCGCAAGATATGTGAGCCAGTATTATTATACAAAAATACTTTGTTTGTGTTTGTGTGTGTGTGTGTGTGTGTGTATGTCTCAAATAGCTCAAATAGGCCCCCTGTGATCCAAAACAAACAAACAACGAAGCTCAGATGTTTTGAGTTGCTTCGGGAGGGCAGAGGGGGAGGAGGTGGGAGAGATCTGAGGAGGAGGGTGGGAGTTTGGAAGAGGGAGGAGAGCTAGGAGGTGAGGAAGGAGGAGGAAGGAGGGCAGTAGGAGGAAGGAGGGCAGTAGGAGGAAAGAGCAGAAGGAAGAGGAGGGGATTCAAGCTCTAAATTCTTTTTTGATTGAAAGAAAGGCGAATCAATTCAACTAAACTGCCTCAAATCTATCAATGTCAATGTTTATTTTTTTAACAATGAATACATAAAGGAATTGAGATTTAAATAGACTGAGTACATGCAGAGAGGCCAGCTGACACAGGCCAACATGCTAACGGTCTAAGCGATAGACATTAGCAGAGGGGTCGAGAGGCAGAAGGGATTTCTGGAAGGGAAGGAGAAGGGAAACACACCAACAGAACGACCGGCTTGCAGACAGACCGAGACAGACAGACAGACAGACAGACAGATTGAAGAATCTGGTAAGAGATTGGAATCTGGCTGCAGATAAGAGATAGAGAGACAGAGAAAGGGAGGCAAGGGGACGCCTGGTTTGAAACGACTCAGCTTTATATTTTATTTATATTCCCCTTTAGATGTTCTCCTATATGTCCTGTTTGTCCATTGTGCACACACACATACACACAAACGCACCACTCAAACACATATCTATTTATACACACATATATACATGCACAATGGCACCAATGAAGTCACACATTAGTAAATATTCAATCAATATGCAATTACACATAACACACAATAATGCACATGGCGGCCGTGCACAGTATTCATCGACTCATCGTGATTATCACTGCAATAATTAGAGCTGCATTCATGAAGCTGATATTAACCTGGTGTCAGACAGGGTGTTGGCCCCCACATGAAACCTGAAAACACACTTCAACACACACACACACACACACACACACACACACGGACGCCAAGGTCATTTAGGAAATAGCTTTATAGATAGAGAGCTGGCAAGGTGTCTGTGTGCGTAAAATGTAAAGTATATTTCAAGTACTGTGCCTACAGTCTAGTACACTTTTTAGTAAACAAACACACACATGCATGTTGATGTACGTCTCTCCGGGTATTCATTATTTAGCAGATGGCACCGAGGATCCACACTAACGCATAAAAACCTTCTCACACACACACACACACAAAACCACATACACACAAAGGGCCCTATTTTAACTGTCTGAAACGCAAGTGAGAAGCGCCAAGCGCAAGTAGCTTTGTGGGCGTTTATATGGTGATGTTGCTATTTTACCGGCGGAAAAATGACTTGCGCCCGGCGCGAATCTAAAAAGGGTTGATCTGAAGTAGCCTAATTACCCGTAGGTGTGGTTTGGGCGTAACGTGCAATAAACCAATGAGAATGCCATCTCCCATCACCTTTTAGAGCCATGACCGCATTTGAATCTGACGAGTTGATATTTTGACAGTGCGTTTTCAGTCTCCGATGAGACAGATGCATGACCACATGAATTTCAAACTTCAAATGGCTCAGTTTTTTCGCCCGCATTCATTCATTCTTTTTAACACTCACTCGCGGTAAAACAATGTTTTCTCACAATCAAATACTCATCAATCCTAAAAGTTATGGGCTTGTACACGATGTCTGTGTCAAGAAAATATGTGTTTGCTGTACGGTGTTTGCAGATGCATTGATTTAAAAGTACAACTTATTACCGCTATATCAGCTGTTCTTTCCCAAATAATTTAACAAGAATGTGTGGCTAGTGTGGTGACCCGGCCGCAGGAATGCCTCGGTCAGGCAGGAATTACCACACGTTACTGCTCGTTCAAAGCCCGGAAGGGCATTGGGAAAACGACAATCATACTATGGCTCCATGAGCCATAAAAAAGGGTCAATGTTCTGGTCTCTCCGGACCAGCCGGTCTCGTCCCGGAAGAGGGAGGTCGCTCCGGTCTGGGGCTCCGATCTGCGGCGGCGATCCTTGTCCGGCGTGCGTCCTCCTTTGAACGTGCCGGGAACGGCTCAGTTAAGTCCAAACGTCCTCTCGTCCGTACTGGGTCCTGGGGCTTTTCTGCTCCTCCTGTGTCTCCAACTTCTCCCATTAAGAACACGAGACACAGCCTTTTAAAGGGTACCTCTTCCTCCTCGTTCTCTATTCGCCCGATTAGGGTGACGTAATGGACGCCCTCTGGCTCCGCCTGCTGGATACCGGCGGTACACGCCCTCCACAACCTCTCCCCTGGGCTGCCTGGCGCGAGAGGTTGGGGCCGGGTTGCCACACTAGGTAGATGAGAGAAGCAAAGTGTATGCGCGAGGTGCACAAGCAACATTATGCATGCGCCCTTAAAATAGCATCTGAACAACTCTGCGCCAGGTGCAAACTAGCAACGACACATGCGCCAGTGAGAAAGTCAATTGTGCCGGATGTAAGATAGGGCCCGGGGCCCACACAGTTTAACCTCCAAAACCCTAAAGTAGCCATACTTCAACGCCCAAAATACACCACCTGTCCCTGTCCGCCCAATCTAATAAATTATCCACATGTCTCAAATACACACACACATACACACGCACACCATGTTATGTTCTCAGTGGAATAAGTTTCTCACTTTCTTAATATCAATCTCTACATCTCTTCTCTTTATCTCGCTCACTCTACCTCTGTCCTGATCCCTCACTCCCTTCTCCCCCTCTCTCTCCATCTTCCTCCATGCCTCTCTTACAGTTGTCAACTCCCTGTCTCTCTCTCTGATAAAAACACATGTATCATTACAACCTCGCTCGCCACCTGGATCCGTCTGCGGTGATAGGAGCAATAAACCCGAACAACGCATTCAGCAACGCGGCGACACAGATATATACCTTCCTAAACACACTTCACACACGCACACACACACACACACACACACACACGCAGGCAAGCATGTGTTGTGTAATGAGCCATTTTCTCTTATAAGCAAAGACGCAAAGGCACCCTCACTGTGTACGTGTTTCTGTGTATGTGTTTTTCTGTGTGTGTGTGTGTGTGTGTGTTTGTGTGTTTTTCTGTGTGTCTGTGTGTGTGTCTGTTTGTGTGTTTTTCTGTGTGTCTGTGTGTGTGTGTGTGTGTGTGTGTGTGTGTGTGTGTGTGTGTGTGTGTGTGTGTGTGTGTGTGTGTGTCAGAATTGTTATATATCAGTTCTCTTTTAGTGCCGCTGTGTTCCGTCCTTGATAATGAAGAGGTCTGTCCTCACCCTGGACTCTCCTTCACAGGACTTGATATGAGCTTGGGGGAGATCTGAGCGAGATTGGTTGCACAAACTTTGTAGAATATGCAAATATAAGCAGTGTGGAGTGAGCAAATGAGAAGGTAGAAGTTCAAATGTGTCACTTGGTATTTTAGCAGCCTTCATTTTAGCAGCTTTCAACCCCAACCGATCTACTTTTTGATCCATGTTAGTTGTGAGCAGACAAACGTTGCCTATAACAAGCAGACCGCGGTCGCCTGGCTTTGAACCGTGGATGATTACGTAAATCTCAGTTCTCAATCGAGTTGCGCTCGTGGGAGTAGCTGCAGCCTATTGTTCACCCAGATGTCAGCAGACACACAGACACGCACTTGCACTTACACACACAAAGACACAGACACACACGCATGTAACACTAACACACACAAATTAATGCATACAGACAGCGAGGCAGACAGCCGTCGGGAGGTGAGATCAATCAGGGATTGGTTAATTAATCTCTGAGGGTTTCTGCAGCCAATCAGAATCAAGCTATGTCTGTCGACTGGGGGGGCTCCCATAGTCAGTTGAAACCCTCCCGACACCAACTGTTGCTGCAGGCTAACATTTAAATTAGATGGCTCGGCAGCAATTGTTATTTAGGTCAATTTACCAAAAAGGGAATTCACTGAGTAGGCCTATCTTATTTTAGGAAATATAACGAAAATAATCGTTTAAGCAGCCAGACTTTGCCAGAGACTTGACAGGATGTTAGACAACAGGACGAGGGGACCCAAACGCTGGACACAGGGAGGCTGAGACGGAGTGAAAGGAAGTGGGATTTATTGGGACAAGGGGTAAACGGCAAGCCGGGGCTAGGCAATCGGTAGTCAGGCAGGCGAGGGTTTGGTAAACAGGCAGGCAGTCAGGCAGGCAAGGACGCGGCGACAGGCGGGTGGTCAGGCAGGCGAGGTTTCAGTAACAGGCAGTCAGGCAGGCAGGCAAGGACTCGGCGACAGGCGGATAGTCAGGCAGGCAGGGGTTCGGCGACAGGTAGGCAGAGTGAAGGACGGAGAACTAGAGAAGAGAGGTTACGAGGCGAGCAGGGAAATGGAGCAAGTCTTAGTAAAGAGCTGGTAGGACCGATACGAACTCAGGAGTTGTAAATGACGAACTGGCGCCGGCTGATTGGAGATCCCCGGCTGAAGTAGGGAATGGAGATTGTAGATTGCAGACAGGCGTGTGGGGGGAATGAGGACCAGTGGCGTCAAGCGGCCACTAGATGGAGGTGTTGGACCGTGTAGCAGGACGCGGCGTAACACAGGAAGTCGTGGATCTTCTTTTTGAAGCCGTGTGTGTCATATGGTCATTTTGTCTTGGGTCCAATTCATACTTTGCACGTGGCGGCACGACGACTGGCTGGCGGGCAACAACAACGTTCTCTAGCAACTTAGTAACCTAGTCAAGGATCTGCCAGGACGTCGCCAGTTTTACCATACGAACGAAAGTTGGTATTGTGAGGTGAAAACGATATGCCAGATAGTTGCTGTGCGATTGGATGTATTAACTGCCGAGGAGTGAAGCCGGGGTTATGTTTTTACCGGATTCCATCCGAAAAGGAGAAAACCTGTATTATTGTCTAAGATTAGAATTTGCCATAAGTAATATATATTGTTTGATTGCACATTATAATGACGATTATTTCAAAATGAAAATAACCCTCCCTCTGCCGTCATGGGGATAGCCTGCGTTGCCAGATTGGGCGGGAAATCTGGCCCAATCTGGCAACACTGGCAGAGGCGTCACTTAACTATCCTAAGCAGTTTTATTTCATAGTGCACCAAAAAGCTCCGCTGTGCTGGAACTTCAGAAATGCTTGAGAAAATGTAACTTGTGTGGATGCTACCGCATTACTTGGTCAATAAAAAAGCTACTTAAAAGTTATTTGATTAAAAAAAAAGCTATTTGTTGATCGTTTTGCGGGTAGCTAGATAGTACTCAGTCGACTTTGCTTTGATTATGAAGATATTCCTGTTTTTCACCTCCTATACGACAACGTTGTTAATCAACCAACTCTTGAAAAAAAGTTAGCTTTCCGTACTTTTGTAGGCTTTCATTTTTTGTGCGGTATAAGGTGACGGATTCTCTATAAGATAAATGTAAATATCTCCATACTCCACTTCTGGTCGAGACGTTGTCAACTTCAAAGCAATGAACACATCAGTGGGTGCTGTGTATGGATCACAAGATCCGAGTATGTTTATCTTTTTTTGATATCTAATTTGAACATTTATGGTCATAATAGTTGATTGATTGTAGTATTGGAAATCTGCAAGGCTGCAATTCCCTTGGCTGGCCGCTGTTCGTCGCCATTTTGTCGGCATCTGTTGCCTTCCAGGTAGCCATGCTAGTCACGTGACTGCAAAGTATGAATTGAGGTTCAAGCCAGGCCAATACAAGTTGATTTAAGGTATTTACTAACAAAAAGCACTGAAAAAACAGAATGATGAAAGACACTAACTTAAAACAAATAGATGGCACAGCATACTTGCCCTGTGACTGAACCATATCCGAACCATCGGGGTGCTCAATGAAGCCATCAAGGCTCAAATAGACGGACCCAGAGCCGTTTAGAGACAGAGTGGCAACGTCTCCATCCGCTGCTATAGACCCTTCTTTAAAAGCCTGGAGCCTCTCGATAGTTCCCGGAAGTTAACGGCTCCCGATAGAAACACATTGGAGTTCCAGCGCAATAGGCCGTCTATGATGCACTTTTAAAAGGTAGGACGATTTTATATTTTCCGCACATTTTAAATTGAGTATACATGTACACTAAAGTATATTAGTTGATTATTCCTGCTGCACCGACCCGATCCATCCGAGCACTGCCCAATGCTCCGTCTAGACTCTCCCGTGGGCCCAACTGGTATTTCCGTAGTCCTCTGTATTCCTCTGTCTCTGCTCAATACTGCCTGTCACCTCGATGCTAAAGTACTCCACCTTGCAGCCTCTCAGGCTCAACCAAACCCCTCAATCTACATCCACAGAGCCGCCTGGTCGAAGGTGTGTTTACTCCATCCAGTCTGAGATTAGCTGATTGCCATGCCTCAGCCGAAGGGATACTTTCAATAAGCAAATAAACCTTACTGTTTGTGTGTGATGGCTTGGCTTTGGCTGCATTGAGTTCACTTATAATACATTACATTTATGTGTTTCTTGTTTAGTTGTATCCGTTTCTCATGGTCAAACTGGTTCCATCTGGCTTGACCTGGACCTGTGGCATGCCTCCATTACCGGCTGGATCTCCATTATTATTCTTACCTTCATATCTGAGGGGAGAGATGAAAAATGCCCCCGTTTCTACAGTATTTTTAATAATAAACAAGGGCAGGATCTGTGTGAGTTAGTGTATGATGTGTGATTGCATGCCTGTGTGTGGGATTTCAAGTGCATGTGTGGTGATAGGTAATAATGTTTTTGAAACAATTATAAGTGATACAAATGGTTTCCATCCTCCCAGGACAAAGCAATCCATTCCACCGAGGTATCAGAGCGGAAAGATTATAATCAGCACATTGCATCCATGCCTCTCGCTCTCTTTCTCCATATTTTGTTGCCCTGCCCTGTTATTGTCCTGTCTGTCTTCCTGTCTGCCCGTCTGTCTGGAAATCTCATAGCCCATCAGGCAGTTGTCTTGGTCTGGACAGGAAGTAATCCAGGTAGTTGTCTGTTGTGTGTAATTCACACATTTCTCCTAATGGTGGTGTGTGTGTGTGTGTGTGTGTGTTTACTGTGGTCCAGAATGTGCAGTTGAGAATGTGTGTCTCAATACATTACTGTCCCCTACATACATATAAATAAACACACAGTGGATGTCTGCAAGCCCCCCCTCCAGCTCATCTTAGGGAGGAAGTGTGAACTCCGCACAGACGTCTTCCTGTGAAGACCAGGAACACTTCCTCTCAAAACCAGGACCACTTCCTGACATAAATAGATACATCGTATGAACCAACCATCCATTTGAGATCATTGGAGGTTCAGTGGAGCTGTGTCCAGGAAAGAGGAACTTCATAATCCTCCCTGATCCCGGTCCGTGGAGTACCTGTTCCTTCCCCTGTGTAATTGGACTGCTGTGATGTCTCAAACAAACACACACTTGCTTGCTTATGGCTGTGATGACTAACTGGTTTTCAGAGCAGAGTTGCGTGGGGAGTTGCCGGGGAGGCACACTATTCCTGTGTCTCAGCAACCATCTATCTCGAGCTGCCTACGTGCAGGGTTGAGCTAGATACTGCCATTCACATCCATCACCTTTATCCACTGCCCTTACACACACACACACACACACACACACACACACACACACAGTCTGTGGATTTGTAGATGTTTGTGCGGAAGTGATATGGAAGAAGTTTTGAGTAATATTGTCCTGGTGTTTTGGAAATGCAACCTCATAACGTAATTCACCCTGAAGAATAATAAACAAACAAAATCAAACGGACAACAGCATCACTATCCACAGGTTAGGCAATTCCTAGTGAGATTATTGTTTTATTTGTTGACGTGCTCCAGAAGGCAGCCTGTTTTATGAAACACTCTCTGTCCTCACATTTCCCCAGAGGAATCGTGCGATTAACAAAGACTAAAGACGATCCCCGGGATGAAATGGTGTTATGGAACCACAACAGGATAGAGGGAAGCCAGAGGAGGAGCCATGAGAGAGTTGGAGAAAGAGGAAGAGGATGAGAGCGAGAGAACATGAGGGAGAGAGGATGGGAGGTAGATTGAGAGAGAGGATGAGAGGGAGATGAAGAGAAAGAGAGAGCGAGGGGATGAGGGGGAGAGAGGAAGAGAGCAGGTGAGATGGAGAGAGAGGAAGAGAGAGAAGAAAGACCCATATCTATTCTGATACTTGATGTTAACCGTCATTGAATATTATTAAAAGTTTGAATAGTTTAACATTTACAACGCAAGATCAATTATATAGAAAGGTAAAAAAAATCAATACTTTGCCTCACAAACTTTACCATTCAGTCAGTCCCAGGTGAAACCATATTATACTTACAACTATACTTTTGGAGGGATGTACTGACAGTGGCACAGGTCGGGGGTGCGGAGCCTCCCTCGCCACAGCATTAGCACCACCTGGCGGGGGGCTGTGGACTAACATTCTTGCACTTAAAAACGTCAAATAAAAGAATACATTTAAAATATATACTTTGTTTGATATGGGTTTAAAAGTATATGCAGTTTACGATATATACTCCTGCTCAAACGAATGTGAGACGAGTGACATGTCTCACATTAGTTTGACCAGGGCTAGCAATAAGAAGTAGAAACGTTTTTCAGATTTTTTTTTGAAGTAAGATGGTTAGAAAAGGATAGTCATAAATAGTCATGACTGCTCAACCAAAAGATGTCGACAACAATGATGATGACACCGCAACTGCCTCGGCATCAACGGCTGACACTGAGACAAACTGTTCAGGCTAACACTGTTAGCATGCGGGCATTCGCGAACATGGATTGTGAGCTGGACGCTAGTATGGACTCCTCTGCTGAAGTTGGGACGCATTGGATGATCAGGGAAGATAATGGTTGTCATTAATTTGCTACTTTTTTTTTATATACTGCTCTTCAGCCTAATGTGAATGGTCAAGCTATGAACAAATGAAATAAAGTTTGATTTATCTGACATTTTTAATGCTTTGTTCCAATACATTTATGCTGAAAACGTCGGCCACAACATAATGCCGTTACATATTTTCCAACCCAGCCCTCAGCCCCCCCACATGAAACTGCTTCCAGCGCACCTGTTATTCTCTCTGTTCTAGCGTGTTGCGGTGACTGCGACTGGATGCCTGGACTCTCCTTAAGGTTAATCGATTTTAATATGTTTTGCCTGTTTG
The DNA here is from genome assembly GCF_949987615.1 of Pollachius pollachius. NCBI lineage: Eukaryota > Metazoa > Chordata > Actinopteri > Gadiformes > Gadidae > Pollachius > Pollachius pollachius. Next base: position 18,577,954 of record NC_136952.1, on the reverse strand, counting down.
TATGTATATTGTCAATTATGGCACCCACTGCACTCCTGACCATCCCTGGAAGGAGGGATCCCCCCCTCTATGTTCCTCCTCAAGATTTCCTCCTTGCTGATTTAGGGAGTTTTTTCTTTCCCTTTTGGGGGCTTGGGTCAGGGGGGTGTCAAAGATTTGGCCTGTTAATCCCTTTGAGACTGTAATGGTGATTAGGGGCTAACCTCCTCTGTCTTGTGTGGGTGATATCATGCCACCAGGTGAGCCCTAGTGACGACACTAGTGGGCGTATCCCACTAGATGTATGCTGGATAGATCAGTCCACCAGCCCACCCAGTGGACTGAGGCAAATGTTACCTATCTATCCATCATACATCTAGGTGGACACACCCACTAGTGACGTCACTAGGGCACAGGGAAAGGCAGATTTTCAAACGGCTTGTAATGGCTAATCACACTCACACCTGGTGGCATGATATGACCCCTATAAGTATTTGGTATCTCAATCTTATCCTTTGTGTTTGTCTTTTCCTAGTCTGAAGGTGTGTTCACTTCAGGTGCATTGAACATGGTTTTGTATGTTGAAAGCTGCACTGCAAATTTAAATGGGAGGGACATGTGCATTGGGACTTTGACTCAAGTAGTATTCTATAGAGCAGGGGTCGGCAAGTAAGTTTGGCCTCAGACCAATTTTTTCTCCAGCCAGTAAGTGGCGGGCCAGAACATTATCAAAGGCTAGTTCAAGGAATTGATTAATAAAAGTGCACCTGGAACTGCGACGCAGGCCCTTCAGCTGGCTTAGTCACATGCCTACCAAGCACTAGATAACTCTTAGTGAAGACGTACATGCATGTACAAGTGTATGCCCTAATCGCGTAAATGTCATGCCTGATCACGTTGGGTAGAGATGTTGCTGCACTGTCTCCACAGAGACAACGCAGTGACATCATCATGAGCAGTTCTAACTGGAGGGAGAGTGAAATCCACGAGCTGCTGATCATGTGAGAGGTGATGCAGTCGTATTAACCAAAGACGTTGAAAGATGGTGCGATCTACGAGAGAGACGCAGAGGAACTGTCCTATTGGCTTGTGTCGGGATAAAAAACCCTAACCCATCCATAACCCAAAAGTGGTCAGCAAAATAAAGAATATGTCAGCGTTTTTGCACTTGTAAATAGTTAATCGCGTTTGTAGCCTACACTACGTCTTCATTCATAAAAAAATAAAAACATTCTGGAATATGCTAATCATTCTAAAGAGGTCTAGACTCCGTGCGCAGCCCCGCCTTCTGCAGTGAACCAAGAAAGCCCGCGCTGTGACGTACAGGGGATATTAACCCCTCGATTTACCCAGGAAACTTGAGATAAGACGGTGAAATCGCCAGGCGTGCCAAGCCTCGACCGAACCGGCTTGGCAGTGTAGAATGACCTTTTGCTGGAGAGAGGGCAGTAGTGCGCACCTAAAAAAGCAGCCAACCACTCTTAAAAACACATTGTTCCATTGTTTCAACTTTATTGTCAAAGGATAACATTTATTTTTTAGTAGTCCACTCTCTTCAAACAGAACGGAACAAAAAGGTGTAGCACTTCAGAGATGAAGCTAAGCAACTACTGACAGATACACATAACAAGCTGCAGCGACTAGCAGAGCTGGAGAAAAACTATGAGGAGAACCAGAAGAACCAGCTGTTAATCTGCATTCTCCTCCACATACAAAAACTGTACAATAGACTGTGAATAAAGGCGACCAAATTCCTAGACGTTAGTGGAGTAATGGTGTAATGATTAATGATGTAATGGTGTCATTTTTTGGTTGAACTCCTGAACAAAACCAACTGACGAGTCCATGAACAGTGAGCTAAGTTAGCTTTTTATTTTTTAAAGCTACGTTTTTGTTGTTTTTAACTCACTAAAAGACTAAATAAACACTTGAAGATAATACTATTCGGGAGTTGGGTTAGTGGTGTAGTGGTTTGTGGTGAATGGTGTAGTGGTGTAGTGGTGAAGTGTCAATTTGAACTGAGAATAAAGTTTGGTTAAACATGTTTCAAAAAAATAAAATAACAAAAGGTTAAACGTTTTCCCACCATGACATTCAGGGGAAGGTGGATAAGAGAGAAAATAACTGTTCACTGAAGTTTCCGTCTCATGGCAGAGATTCAATTTTTTATGAAATATTTGACGGCCTTCCAGTCTCCGGTTCCAAGGACTTCTGATTCTGCAGCAATGCAACTTTCACAGTCACATTTACCTGGTACTTTGTTCCTTCTCATAAACTTTCCCAGATGCCTTTCCACTGCAGTACTTTCCTCTTGTGTCCAGCTTCGCTTTTGTACAGTTTTTTTGCCTAATGAGACATAGAGAGTGCATTTTAATTATCAGATCATTACAGCAACATGTATGTTTTACTGGATTTAATGCTAATATACTGGTGAAGCAGCCACAGTGACTAAGGATCAACAACACAACTACTGCATGGAGATGGAAAGGAGTAAGGCAGATGTGGGTAGAAGGTTTGGCCTAATCAGTGAGATACAGCTATTTCAGAGGGGAGGAACATGGATCGTCCAATGTGAATTCACCATACGAAAGTCCACATGACATTTACTTTGCCATTTCTATTCTGCACTGTAGTGCACACAATTGGTGCATTTATAGGGATGCCTGATTCATATACAATCTGGTTTTACATAGGACAAATCGTACCCACTGAATTACATAAGGATGGAAGTACTCATCATTTTGTTATATTTTATTTTATTTGTTAATATGGGCCTGTTTTCGGTGTCTACAATAAAGACTGGATTTAAATAAATGAAGGTATTGCACTTGGCTGGCTCAAATCATAGACAGAGATTGTCAATGACATTTAACAAATATTTGTCTTCTATCTGCAAACAAAAGTTAGCAATAGGGTTCCGCGATGTTTTGTGTGCATCTGAGGACAGTGAGCCATCCTTATTGAAAAGGTGATAAGGGATCTAAAGGATGAAAAAGGCGCACTGACCCACAATTGGATTCAAATTGTGTGCTCTGAGCTCACCTCTCTTTCTTGCAGACTCTCTTCCTTCCGCCTCTGTCTCACAGGCATCTAGGTGAAGACAATACTTAATTCAGTAAAGCTAAACAGATATTGATTAAAAATATTAAGTAGCTGTGAGTTGACTGTATTAGGATATTGATAATAGAGAACTTGTAACTAATTGAGCAGCACTGTCTCCGGATGATGTGCCATCCAATGTATGACTTAAAAGTCTTATTGTGTAATTTGAAGCATATACGGGAATGGTGCATGTCACAGTATATTAAACTTCACAAGCAGTGTGCGAAGAAACAGAGTAGGGGCAAGCACGCAGGTATCCTCGCTAGGCTAGCGGCTAGTCCAACCCGCCCAGCCATACCATCCATCATCCTGGCTAATGTTGTCACGACTTAGAACGGGAATCAATTGCAGATCGAAAGGATTTATTCCCAAACAGTCCAGCAGGCAAATCAGATTCCAGATACAGGCAGGGTTCGTAAACAGGCAGGCAGACAGATACAGACGGACAGGTACGGGCAAGAGATCCAAAACCGATAGGCAGAAGACTTAGACCAAAACAGGCAGGGTTCAGAACCGGGAAAAACAGTAAACTATAACTTCTCTTTAAAGAGCTTCACGCTAGTCTCACTCACGTGGCAGTCAGGTAGCAAACAGTACATACCGTGACGATCTGACAAAGTGAACAGAAAGGGCAGTGTTTAAATACTCCACCAATCAATACCAAATGAGGGACAGGTGAACAGAGAAAATTGAGGGAAACAAACAAAGGCAGGAAGTTGCCCAAATAAGGACATGGGTGTTACTCCGGGCACATGACCAACACATGGCTACAAACATAGACAAAGTCAAGAATTATCACACTCCAACAGGTAGGGGGAGATAAAAACAACAGTCCATACGAGAATCCTGACAAATGTACGATCCTTGGACCACAAAATGGATCATGTACGACTGCTGAGATCAGTGAATCGGACAGTGAATAACTGCTGTGTGCTTGTTTTCACTGAAACATGGCTTAATGACAACACCCCCGACTCCACTGTACAACTGGAGCAGCTAACATACAATCGAGCAGACAGAGCCCTCGTAAATGGGGGTAAAACTCGCGGCAGTGGGGTCTGTGTTTACATTCGTGATGCCGGGACGCTGTGGTAGTATGCAAACACTGTTCACTACTGGCGGGGTTCATGATCATAAGGTGTCATTCTTTCTATCTGCCGAGGGACTTTACTGCTATTTTACTAGTCGCGTTATACATCCCTCCAACCTCCAAGACCAGTAATAGGTACGCGGCACTTTGTGAATTGTATCAAGCCATCAGTGAACAACAGACAGCACATCCAGATGGATTCACCATCCTCGATGGAGATTTTAATCAGGCTAATCTGAAGACTGTCCTTCCAAAACTCTACCAGCATGTCAATTTACCAACAAGAGGGGGAAAACACTTTGGATCTGATGCAACTTCTCACAAAAGGAGTATACAAGGCCTCCCCCCTCCCCCACATCAGACTCTCTGATCACATCACTGGTATGCCAATGCCAGCATACAGACCGAGAGTGAAAATCACCGCTTTGCAACAACAGAATGGGAAATGTTCAAAAAAGTAGCCACACACAACAACCACACAGACATTGAGGAGTGCACAGACACTGTTACCTCTTACATGAGTAAGTGCATTGATGATGTGACCCACACAAAGACCATCATCACTCGGGCTTACCAGAAGCCATGGCTGACAGGGGATGTCCATCGGCTGCTGAGGGCCAAAGACAACGCCTTCAGAGCTGCGGATGAAACTGGCCTGAGAACAGCGAGAGCCAACATGTCACAAACAGGACTATACAAAAAAGACCTGCCACTTCAAAGATAGCAGACATGCGGAGCCTGTGGCAGTGCTTTCAGACTATCACGGACTACAAGCCCGCGCCACAGATCTGCCACGAGTCGACAACATCTCTCTGCTCAACAACCTCAACAGCTTCTTTGCACGGTTTGAATCAACAAACAACACAAGCACAGCTTCAAAGAAAAAAGTGAGATATTAGCACAGGATGTACTAGCCCAGCTGAATGAAGTCATTCATGAGTCGCCATGCATAGGCCTGGCTGTAGATGAGTCCACTGGTGTGTCTGACAATGTTCAGTTGTTAACAAAGACCAGGTGTTCTGTGAGGACCTGTAAGGTGTTACTCCCCTACAGACCACTTAAAGAGGAGAGGACATCTACCTGGCTATTAAGGAGATGTTATGAGAGCGAGGAATAGAGCCAAAACAAGACTTCTTTACACCACAGATGGAGCCCCTGCCGTGATAGGGAGAGAGAGGAGCTGTGGCCAGACTGAAAGAAGACAATCGTGAGCTCATTGGAGATTCTCCCAACACCTGTGCTTCTATCTAAGAAGGATGCAAACAGGCTGGGAAAGATCCGGGTGAATATGAACAATGTCTCTCACCCTGTCTACAGCACTTTGGACAGCCTGCAAAACACAAGCTCAGAAATGAAAAGGAGAGGTTCAGCAAGTCTGATCTGTCTGTGGCTACCAGAATCTAACACACATGCAGCTCCAGAACTGTGCACTGAACTGAATTTTACTTAATTTCACCATAACAATCAATAATATAATAATCAAATATGTCCTCCAGTGTCCTTTGGGAGGTTTTTCTTTAAAAAAAACAACTGGTCAACGTGCTCTGCGGACAAAACACTGTGTTCAGAGCGGACAATGTCTCCAGCAGTGCTGAAAACACGTTCTGAAGGTACACTAGTACCAGGAATGCACAGGTAGGTTTTGGCAAGGTTTGCCAGGAGGGGAAACTCAGTCTGATGTGTTTTCCACCACTCCAACACATTACCTTCCAGGGGCAAAGGGTCAGTGTCTTTATACTTGGCAACTTCTGCATAGACTAGGTCTCTGGAGGTCTTTTGCCTTGGGTCAGCAGTGCCGAACGTATCGCCAAAGAGGTCCTGAAATGCCTTCGACTTTTTGGGAGCTGGAAAATATTCTAAAATGACACAGAACAGAAGACTAAATTAATTCAGAAGAAATCTATTTTTAATGCACTCCAAACACTTATCAGTTAGCTGAGTACGGATAAACTCATTCATACGCTAAGTCAATAACACTTTCCACAAGCAGGAAAAACACACACACCTTGTTCTTGAGCCTGGGATGTCTCAGGGGTTGGCTCCAAGTCAGGCTCATCATCAGTTTGGTCAGCAGATGAGGGAGGAGGTATGTTCTCCTCGACATTTGTCAAAGTGTCATCCTGTAGATGATCATGATCACACACACACACACACACACACACACACACACACACACTTAAATGGAAAGCATTTTAACAATAAGAAAAGGCAAGATTTATGAATATATTTTAAATATATTTATATTTTTAAGTGTATCATCAAAACATAACTATAATAGACAAAAATATTAGCTTACTTTCTGGTCCCACAGCTCTGAAGCCTCATATGTGATGCTCTGGAAGGCCGCTTCTTTCTCCTCCTCACTTAGAAAGGGCAGAGTCTTGAATCTTGCATCCAAAGCAGATGCCATGTGGAGGACCTAATGCACACCCTGGTAGCCCTGTGATAGCTCCCTGGACATAGTTTCCTTCATCTCTCCTGGCAAAGCAGAGTCTCCTTCTGTGATAAGGTAATGCACCAGCAACTTTGCTCTGAGTGGAGCGATGACCGACAAAGTGGGTTGTTTCTCTTCACACATTATTGTGGTGGCGGTTCTGACAGGTCCGAGGAGCTTTACCATGTCTTCTGCAGCAGTGATGTCACTTTCACTGAGTGTGTGAATGTCATTCACACCTTTCCTTATTTTCCTGTCCAGGAGTGAAGCACACAAAGCAGCCTGCTGCTCCAAAAATCGCTCGAGCATATCAAATGAGCTTTTCCAGCGTGTGCTCACGTCTTGTTTAAGCTTGTGTACGGGGATTCCAAGCAACTTTTGCTTCTCTTTTAAAACTGCCGTTGCTACCATGCTCCGGTAAAAAAATGCCCAAAAGATGAGTTGCACCCGCACATTTCAGGCCTCTCTGTGTGACCAAATTAATTGTATGCCCGAAGCACTTGATGTGAGGTGACATTTTCGCCTCTGCTCCGGCTACCGTCATATTGCTGGTGTTATCTGTGAAAAGTGCGGGATTTTTGTCGCGAATATTCCACTCTTCACATGCCACTCTCAAAACTGCCGCAAGATTTGCACCCGTGTGTGAGTCTTTCAAAACACAAGTCTGAAGAACAAAATTCTTCATCTGCCAGTCAGCGTCAATATGGTATCAGAGCGACTCGTTTTGCTTCCATCAACTCACGTTTAACGTTGTCTTTAGCTTGATTGTATAGCTTCGGTATGCAAGTTTCACTGAAATACTGTCGGGATGGGATTGCATATTTTGGCTCCAGAGTATGAAGTAGCTCACGAAAGCCGGCGTTCTCGACAACACAGTACGGCCTCATGTCTTTGCAAATGAATTGTGAAATGGCAGCTGTGATACTCATCGCTCTTTTGGAGTTGTGGTTCAGTTTTTGTGGTAAAAAACTGCTCAGGGCTGGTGTTGTTGACAATGCCGAGCTGCCGTCGGACACATCGACGACGTTGCCGCGTACTTCATGGGGGTCAATGCCGTTTCTTTTTGAGGTGCCCGGACAGGTTAGGTGAACGCAGTAACGCACATGAGCGGCTTGGCGTGCTTGGCCAGAAATAGTGTCACAAACACCCGCCCAAGGAGATCAAAAACAAAAGTAAAAAATGTCAAAATAAAAGCGTATAATACAGCGATATGCATCGATGTTTGAGCGTTGCATCGATGCATTTGGATCGTTCGCCAGTGTATCAATATATCGATGTAGATCGATGTATCGTTACACCCCTACCTCTTTCCCACTGCACCGTCTGTCAACGGATGACAGAAGGCGTGGCTGACGGATGGAGTAGTCTGGATCGAGTAATCCCGGAAGTGTTTAGTGAAGCACGTTTAGGGCGGGTGACGTCAGGGCTGGACTGACCATCTGGCATACGGGGCAAATGCCTGGCGGGCCGGCAGGCCTCTTGGGCCGACAAGGTTTAGAAAAAAAAAAAAAATAATAATAATAATTCAGGGCCCGGCCCAGCCAGGCCAGGTCACACAGCCGAGGGCCGAGGGCTAGGGTGATCGGGGGGGGGGGCGCTCAGTCCGCAATAACAGTGTGGGGGGGACGTGCGACGTCTGGCCTGCAGGGGGAGTATGGACAGGTTGGGAGCGCACGGGATTGGCCGGGGGGGATTGAACCTGGTGGTGAGCAGGTGTCTGCACTCAGGTCAATCAGGGAGGGTGTACTTATGTGCCTGCTTTCTGTTATAGTAAAAAAAACACCAAAACCCAGGAGCAAACGGACCACGGAGGTCCGGAGCGAGTGGAACATACCCCGATCCACCAAGAGACGGCTCTGAATGGACCTTTTTGTTGTATTTTGAATATTTCTGTTCCGGTTAACGCAAACAAACCGATCTTCTGCCGAGAGATCGACAACCCTGCCTGCTCTCATTACTCGAACCCGTTAAACAACAGTATAAATCAATTATTGAAAACATTTTAACTTTGGTTTTGTATGAGTTGAGAATGAGAACTACACTTACATGTATTTGCAGGTCAAAGTCAGCATGGACGATGGGACATTTGTGGCATTCTGCCACTTCCTGTCAGACCTTTTCTCTTCCATCAGCAACTTCAGCCTGAAGCTTCAGAAAAATGATGTAATCCTACCTCAGGTAAAGAAGAGAGAAAAAGGAGGCCAGGGGATTACTTTTATATTCCCCTTATCATGTTTCTTATATTAAGAATACAACTGTCTTCCCAGGCTGTTAGTGGCATCGAATCTCTCCTGGCTACCAAGAAGCTATGGCAGCTAGCCCCAAACCTGATGGTAAGCTGTCTGAGTTCCTGGCAGCCATGAAGAAGCAGTAAATCAAATGTTTATTTCATGTTAATAAGATGTACATAGCATTTTAATTTTGCATGCTTCACAGGAAGTCACCCTTTCTAAAAGGTGAAGCTGCAGAGCTGGCAGAAGGTCAACCAATCAGCCATTGTGGTCCCAGACTGCAAAGAGCCATTGTGCTGACGTGCGAGTCCACAGTGAAACACCTGAAGAACAGATTTAGCAGTCTACTTGGTGGGTTGTTCTATTTTAGCATTATATTATAGGCACAATGACATGTTTAGAGAACTGTTGAGAGGCCTAACCTTTTTCTGTCTCTGTCTTTTTCTGATAGAAGAGAACACAAAGGATATACCAACAGCCAAGGCAGTAAAGTGTTTCAATGTTTTCAGCCATGACTCTTGGCCAGATAATAGGCTGGAGCTCCTGAACCATGGTGTGGAAGAGGTGAACTTTCTCCAACACTTCTCCACTGTCCTGGACAGGTGAGTTTTTTGTGTGCCATCATATTTATGTTAACATAAATGAAATCATTCTTCCCTGCCATTCTTCAATCTCATGCCAGGCATGGCTGCAGCAAAGAAAAGGCCAAAGAGGAGTTCCAAATGATGAAAATGGCGATAAACACGTCATTCAAAGACAAAAGCTATCTTGGAGTGTGGCAAGTCATGACGACAAAAGAGCCCTACTGCTCAGACTTTGCAGTAGGCTCTGTATCTGTAGTATCAAAAATGACATGATCATTGTCACTGTTGACTTGGTAAGTTGGTTTGATCACTATACTTCGTCCTTTGCAGAATATCCTACACCTGGTCAAGATCATGCTGGTGCTCCCAATATCTTAAGCAGTCTGTGAAAGAGGCTTCTCGTCAGTAAACAGAATCAAGTCAGATATTAGAGCAAGCCTGTATACATACTGTTGAGGACCTAATCCGTATTAGTGTTGAGGGGCCACAACTGGAGGACTATGATGCCAGGCAGGATGTTAAGCAGTGGTTCTCCCAGGGAAAGAGGAGCAGGAGGCCTAACTATATGAGCTGGCCCCTAGAATGAGATGAATTGCAGGGAAGAAATTAATGCTGCTTAGTTCAAGTTCAGTGTGAATTAATGAGCTAACTTTAAGTTACCAGTAAGTTGAATGTTCAGAATGTTGTCTGACATGTCTGTGCTGTGCAGGTGTGCAGTAGTTGGGTGAAATATATGTTTAATAAAATGTAACTATTATTTTTGTACTGCTGCTCATGCAGAGAAACTTGAATTCAAATTAAAATATTTAGCAAATATCAAGTTTGAGTCATTGTCAATCTTTAACTTTCATCAACATTACATATTAATGACACGCTATACAAAGAAAAACATGGTGCTACCTAATTTGTTTTGGTGCTACTAAATGAAAAGCTAGGCGGCACCAGTGCTACCTATGAAAAAGTTAGTCTGGAGCCCTGCTCAGTGACACAACACAGAGAGCAGTTCAAAAGGGTGATTTATTTACAGAGTAAATAGTCGTCACCAGGGTGGGGAAAAGGGTAATCCAGAGTCCGTAGTCCGTGTCCAGGGGTCGTCACCGGGAGGGTCCTCACACAAAGCGGTCGGCACACAGGTAACCGATAAAGTTCAAGGTCTCTCACTCTCTTGGCCGTACAAGGTTCACGGACTCTCACGAAGATACTCTCTGTAGTAGGCCACCCACATGTGGTTGCATGCTCTCCCTTTTGTCCCCAAGCACTCCTGCCTAATGCTCCTCAGGTTTGCGTCGTTACGGGAGGAAGTCCATGTAAGGCTTGGGGGTGGAGCCAGCGTGCTGCCACATATCTTCCTTCAATCATCACTCCTCCCTGGGGTCTGCCACACATTCAAATGGGAATTGTGAATAAGGGCTACTGTCATTGGCGTCAGTTTGGTTTGAAATGTGGTGGGGACAGAGACGCAATCTGGAGTGCTTTTTCAGAAGTGCTGGGTACATTGAGGATGCACCTTATTTTTCTTTAGCGCAGGTCATGAAAGGTTCTGAAAGACGGGATACCCATGTAGCTTACTAATATAAAATTTATACAAAAAAATGATGTCTGACACGTTTTATGAAGAAAGCGTTTTCAAAAAGCATTGGACATGATGACCCACTATGTTCTGCTCCATGATGCACTCAATGTTGACGTGACATGGCATGAGCTATACCAACATAAACAAAGAGGAGCTTATTACCTACGTGTTTAAGTTCAGAAGGGGCAAACGTGTAGCTACACATAGCACTAAAAAAAGATTGAAAAAGCTAAAAATAATTATAGCTGAACGCTATATATCACATCATGAGCTGGCTGTTCTCAATTCACAACACACATCCATCCAATCTACAGGGCATTCTGACTGAAACCCATGCACTCCCCCCCCAACCACACAGACACAATTATTCCAGAATTCAAGCAAAGCGAATGACCAAAAGTCACTTTGAGTCAACAAGAGACTGACTCCACCGACTCCACTATCGTAATATCCACTAGTCTATACCCAACATCGTAAGAACGCAAACACTGGATAATTTAAGTTAAGCTACTTGGAGGCTATGGCTAGTAGTACTATTTCAAGTTAAAACAGCTGACCACATGAGGGCAAAAAATGATCTTGCCAAAGTACCAGCAAATCTTAAGCAATAAATATCGCATCTTAACTTTATTAATGTGCCAGTGGTCTGCAGATGTATCCCGCGGGGTTGCCTGCATGCCTGCTGCCTAACCACATCCATTTAGTTCAACAGGTTTTCGCTCTGATACTGTCCATCCGTGGTACTAACGGTCTGGTGTTTTTTTCCTATGTATTCAGGCTAAAATTAATTGACGGTCTGATGCCTCATCATTGCATACCAGCCATAGAGTATTGGTATTAATATCTCATTCATTGTCCAAGCCAGGCTGGCGCCTCATACAAAAATAATCCACAACCACGGTGCTGCAGAGGGGGCATCTAGTCACGACTGAAAAAAGACGAGATAGTGATACAACCAGAGCCCAACATTCTCTCATCCTACCTAGTTAATTATACAGCATAATGTCAAAAAGGAGTGGACAGGACATCAGAGCTTTTTTTTAAAGCTAAGCAGTTGAAGCTGACATGCACAGTAAGTGTGATAGTGTCTTATGAGCTCAGCTAAATTAATATTATTCTAGAAATATGTCATTCTTGAGTTTTTTTAGCTAGTTAGCCTCTACCAGCGCGACACACTGTTGGCTAGCATGCCTAGTGCTACCGGAGTGTTTTGCCCTATGTGCTTTAACGTTTAGCTTTCCTATTTAAATTCATTTTGAATTTATAACAGTACGGATGATTTATTTTATTTTCACTTCGATGACGTTTCGTCAGCATTTTGCAGACTCCCTACTAGATGGTCGTAAATCATCCATATTATTTGTACCAAGTAACAACCATGGTACCAGGCAACCGCACACTTCAAACCAATATTTTGTCAAAAACCAATTACAATATTGATAACATATATACCACAACCAACATACCGTCATAGTGGTCATTTCATTACAATAAAGGTTACAAGACTTTTGTTTGCACACCACATAAATCACATAAAATAGAGGGCATAATCAATTGAGTTAACAATCTTTTCTTTTTATTTATAAGGAACAGGAACAAAGTGCATCAGAGCTTAATGAAAGGCAGGAACTGGTAGATCATGGCAATGAAGAGGTGAGTTGGCAGAAACAAGTTCCTAAAAGGAGGAAACACTGCATTTTAAAATAAATAAATAAGACAGAGCTAAATCAATTAAGTTATCAACAATCTTCTGTCTTTGTTAACCTTTTATCAGGGAGAGGATCTAAGTCAATCAGTACTTAGTGAATGCCAGGAAATTGTGGATGATGACAATGGAGAGGTGAGGTCAACATGTAACTGAAGAAAATAATAATATTTTTTAGAGCAGTGCTTGTAATGACATTTTGAGCATGTTAACAGGCCAAGAGAATGGCTTAAAATGGCTCCCATTATTGGCCGCTCACAGTACTCAGTCACCCTAGAAAAACAAACCTGTGTGTTAATTGACAGATTTCCATTAAAACAACACTACATGAACGACAATATTTCACCCTGTGACATTAAAGTATGATTCAATACATTGAAACAAGTTACATTCAATTTTTACATGGTCTGTGTCAGGAACAGGACCCCGGCCCATCTGAGACAAACCAAGAATTGCAGGAACAGGCAGATGAGAATGACGAGGTGAGGCCCTCAAATGTCTTGAGAAAGACCTGATCGTATTCAAATAAACATACAGACAGGCAGCAACAATGATCTTAAAACAATTCAACACTGAAATCTGCATTCTGTTTGCCAAATATGCAGTCCTCAATCCTACTGGACTACTCCACAAAAATACTATTAACTACTATTTACACACTGAACTATTTACACTTACTCACATCCAATAAACTAATTACATTTCAGGAGCAGCCAGCTACTCAAACTAAGGGGATCTGCCTTGAACACCCATTGGATGGCCCGTACCAGCCCAGTGCAAGAGAAATTGAGCCACAAACTCTGCTGAATAGGACTCTTACATTCCAAGATATTTGGTATAAATCATTCCCTTGGCTGCACTACAGCCAGCAAGTTAAGGGTGCTTTGTGTTTCCCCTGTATGACCGTTTTGCAAACATTCATCTCTGTAGGGTTCCGAAACTGGAAAAAAAGTAGGGAATCATTCAGCACACACCAAAACTGCAAGACACATTTAATTGCCCTCAACACACAGGCGCACACCAAGGATTCCATAAGAATTAAACTGTGCCGCCCTTCAGCAAGGGCCCAAGAGGCAGCCAGGTTGGCTCTTTAACAAATTGTAGGTGCGGTAAGGTACCGCTCCAAACAGGGCTTGGCTCTTAGAGGCCATGCCAATATGGATGGAAACTTCCAAAATTATCTCCGAGATAAGGCGGAGGATGACCCCAACCTTGCAAGCTGGCTGAAGAGAGAGCATCCCTACACAAGCCCAGAAATACAAAATGAGTTACTGAGCATTATAGGTCATATTATAATTAGGGGGATAGCCGCAGAGATTTTTTCCTTACCTGTGCTGCAGTATTCCCTCATAATGGACGGCACACAGGACGTCAGTGGAACAGAGCAGATCTCCATCTGCCTCCGCTATGTGGACCAAGATCTGGAACCAAGGGAGGAGTTTGTAGGGTTGTACGAGGCCTCTTCCACAACTGGCGAGCATCTTTGGAAAATTGCCTCCGATGTGCTGCTCCGTCTCAATCTTCCACTCTCGGGTCTTCGTGGCCAAACCTATGATGGAGCAGCAAACATGTCAGGGCACCTATCTGGGATGCAAGCTTTGGTCCGCAGAGAACAGCCGCTTGCAACTTTTGTCCACTGTGGTCCTCACTGTGTGAATCTGGTCACGCAAGCAGCCTGCTCATCCACACCAGTTGTGCGAGATGCCCTCCAGTGGATCCATGACCTGGGATGTTTGTTTGGCCAGTCTGGGAAATTGGCAAAACAATCTTTAAACAGATAGCCATATCTGAAAATGGTTCATTCACCACAATTAAGCCATTGTGTGCTACCAGATGGACTGTGCGAACGCCAGCGATCAAGTCGGTCCTCACCCAATGCGAGGTGATCTTGGCTGCATTGGAGGAGTTGGCTTCCTCGAAAGGGGTCACAGCTCCTCGAGCAAGTGGCCTTCTTGACCATCTGCAGAAAGGCAACACGGTACTTGGCCTTATCCTTGGGCAGGATATTCTGCAGCTTGAAGGTCTTAAGAGCTTGCAAGGGAGGGCAGTAACAATTCGCGGGATGTTAGAGGCTGATGATTGCACAAGAAAAGCGTTTGTGGCACACCGCATCTCTTGATCTGCAGCCAATAAATCTTCCACAAGTACGGAAACCACCTAACCGATATGGTGGGCCTGCAAACAGCCACACCCCGTCTTCGGCAGAGGACTTTTTCAGGGTGCAATTTTTCTCTGCCATAGATACAGCAAGCATGCAGCTGGATGAGAGGTTCAACCAAGAGGGCCTTGGTCGTTTGGCCATGTTGGAGCAACACCTAGTGTCGGGGAAAATTAGCGAGATAGTAGAGCTTTACCCAGAATTGGATGCACAGCTGCTGCAAGTGCAACTAACTATGCTGAAGGCAAATTACAAGTTCAATTCTAGGCAAGAAGTCACTAATGTCTTGAAGACCATGGTACCAGAAGTTAGGCGGCTGTTTACCCAAGTGGAGGCTCTTGTTAGGCTGTTGCTTGTGGTCCCAGTCTCTTCTTGCGAAGCGGAGCGAAGCTTCAGTGCCCTGCGTCGTTTGAAGAATTGGCTCCGCTCCACGATGGTGCAGTCACGACTCAACAGTGTGTCTGTCTGCCATGTCCACAAGGAGAAGCTAGAGAAAATAACAAGACAGAAAATAGCCACTGCCTTCATTGGCACATCGGAGAGGCGTGCACATTTGTTTGGGGCATTTTAAAACACAGAATATGCAATAGGCTTACGTTTGTTTGTATTTAGTAGTTGTCCAGCGTGGCATAATTTGCACACACACCCCAGTTTTGTGTTCTTCAAGAATTTGCGTAAAGAAAAACAGTTTTTCAGGGTTCTAATTGCAATGAATTGTATTTAGTAGTTGCCCAGCAGTTTTTCTGGGTTATTATTGTATATGTTGTGTAACACACACACACCCACACCCTTTATGTTCTGCTAGAATTTCTGTGCAATCAAAAAGCTTTTGTTTATTTTTGCCAATCAATTAAAAAAAAAAATGCTGAACCCACATCCATGTCTGGTCACAGTTCTTACTTCGGTATTTTCACAACGTAATGCATATGCAACCACCTTTTTTCAGTCCTTGCAAAGGCACTTGCAGTAGGTCTGGTCTGGAGAAGGATAATAAAATGGATTGCATCAGTGTCAGAAACATAACCACTAGGCCTACACACTTGGAATTGTGTTACACTAGCTCATCAATAACAAGCTTAGATAAGCTTAACTTTGGTAAAATAAAATGTTACCACATGGGAAGACTGGCTGAGGGTAGTGTAGCATTAATGTTACCTTATCTAAACTCTAACTGCATCTAAGATGATACAAATATCTAATGCTATCGCTAACAGCCGGCAGATCCAACTTGACTGTGGCAGCTAGGCCTACTTGGCTTCTAGAAGCTAGTAGTCAAACTACGTCAAAGGAGTTGTACAGATTGTCATCATGACAAATCTAAATACGTTACGTTACCTCCTCCGGACCTCCTCTCCTCAAATGCAGGCTGCAACCGCAGCAGATTGTCCATGGAAGTGCGAAGCAAGCAGTCAGGTTCAGATTGCAGAGAGAAGGAGCCGCCCACCGTACCACCCACCCCTCCCCCATTCTAGAACTACTCATCCAAATGTTAGTTGTTGCAAATTGTTGACGGCTGTGTGCCGTATCCGGATACTTTTTGTGGATTGGTTGGCATCTGTCTCGCCGCGCTATTAACTTAATTTTTAATTATTATTATTATTTTTTTTTTTTCTGGGGGGGACAAAATGAATCTTGGCGAAAACTGGTGGGGACACGTCCCCGGAGTAATCGACGCCTATTGCTACTGTACATATATTTTAATATTAGTATTTGTTTTTTTGGGGGGCCCAAATCTTATGGCCCCAACGCTCTTGTTACATCACTGGAATTAAATTAGGCCTTCTGACCCTGTTACGTATTTTAAGCACATAAGCTGCCCCCACATAGCCACAAGGAAGCAGGATCGGACACACAAGCTGCATTACCTCCACATAGCAACAAGGAAGCAGGATCAAACATATAAGCTGTAATTACCTCCACATAGCCACAAGGAAGCAGGATCAAACATAAACTAATTTCTTCGCATAGGCCCCGCCTACTTCACATAGGCCACGCCTACTTGATACAAGCAGGGAGCGGGAGTCAGATGAGGTCAGAGACATATGGCAGACCCTTTGACAGGAAGATAGCTTTGCGGTATCTCTCTCCACGCGTGTTAAATACAATTCCCTCCTTTTGCTTCATAGTTACCATACCGAAATACTTTAAAAAATAAAGTGAGTTAAAAGTGACCCGGATTGAACTACTTTCTTCAAGAACACGACAATTTGATGACCCCGACGTTCTGGGAAAGGCCGAGGCCCGGGGCTCGGAGACGCGCGGCCACCGCGACGCTCAACAACTCTTCACAGGCGCCACAAATCAGGTAAGCAGAACCTATTGTCGTAAATCTGCATAGGATTAGATATAGGAATATTTAGGTGTAAGAGTTGTTTGGGCCACCGTCTGGTCGCGGCGCTCTGTAGTCTCGGCCCTGGGTCGAATGTATTGTAACGTGAGGAGGTTCCACGTGCAACTTTTTGTTATTTATTAGAACCGTAACCACGGATACATCGTTGCTCTGTACATATTAAGTTGCACATTCTCACATTGGCATGGGATTCATTTCCCCGGAGGCGGTTAGACATGCTCTATCGGCGGTAAGAGTGCGAATGCAATCGGTGCCCCCAGCACAAAAGCTGGAACACCAATGTACGTGAATGGTAACGAACTTTTGTAAATAACCTTATTTCCTTAGGCTAGGTAGACTACTGCACGTTTTGCCCTAATTGCAGTACACGCCCCACTGACGTTCTGTGGGAGATAACCATTTTTTTCCCCACAGGAATTCAATGCAGTGTGATTGTCTAAGTACTAACTAAAATATCTGGAAAGTACTCGGTTTTGTCCACAGGCGCTGTCCTGTTTAGAGTGAAGCATCGCGGTCTCTGTGTTCAAAGGGACAGCGTCATTACGAACGCGTGTGATCTGTGTTTAAAGTGACGGCGCCATCTTGTGACTTGGGTGCTGTTGCGTTCTTGAAGAAAGTACTCTAATCCCGATAGCTTTGAACTCACTTTATTTGTTAAAGTATTTCGGTATGGTAACTAAAGCAAAAGGAGGGGAATTGTATGGACACGCGTGTGAGCGACAAACAGCAGTCCATACTCCCTAGTATGGCCTGCCGGATGTTTCTGATTTCGTTGGCTACAAGCCCTGCTTTTACACCGAGTAGGCGTGGCCTGTGTCGTATTGGCTCCGCCCTCCTCACCTGTCTAAAGGTGCTGCCATTTGTGGCTGGAATAGTTATTGCAGCTTATATGTCGGGTCCTGCTCCCCTTGTGGCTATGTATAGTAATTACAGCTAATGTGTTCGATCCTACTTCCTAGTGGCTATGCATGGTAGCCCATGTGCTTAAAATACGTAACAGTACAGAGACATTTTTTTTCGGCACGGGTCCTTCTTACCCTTTCGCACCAGTGCGAGTAGACTTGTATTTATCTTCGCGCATTATATATTTTAATAGCAAATGTGATCAAAACTGTCGCACTGTACAGCCCTGTACCCCATGCATGTCAGCCACATCCACGGATGTATTTCTTGAATTCTTAAATGATCCAAAGTTCCCATAATAAAAAATAATGTTGGATTGGTGACTTATGCATCTGGCCATCTTTCCGGCTGGAGTTCATCAGAGGATTTCTAACAGGGCCCAAGGACTTGGTGTGGAAACCCCTGGCATGTCAGCTTTGGTGAATATGGGGCCTCTAAGAATTCTCTTTTTTGTATAGGAAATTTCCTTTCCTATGGAGATGACCTGGAAGTGCTTGGAGGAAAGGTGGTTCGAATTCTAAAAAAGCTTAGGAAAGGAACCTCGATGCTTCCTTTAACCCTCCTTTAGCATAGGTTATTCCTGAGCTTCCTTTGCGAAAGGAAAGGAGATAGTGGTATCCCATAATCCTTTACGGCGGTAATATTTAAAGCAACATGCCACCGACGAAGTTTGCAGACTCAAATTCCTGACTTTTACCGCAGTGTTTTTAACGTGTGAAAAGGGCATGTTTGCCCTGCCTCGTTGTACTGGCTGCTCAATGAACCATTGGTTTCGGGGGGACGCTTCTCAAGGTATGCAACTTTCAGACCAACATTCCAAGAATTATTTTGCAATTCAAAGGTCACAACTCTGGGGCAGGTGGTGTAGCTGGCCGGGCCAGACCTGGATGATGCCGCAGCCTTGGCTGGGTAAATGGGGGTGAGATCAACGCGGCTCATTCAACAAGTACTGGATTATTGGCGAAATCAACTGACTGGAAATGAGTGTGTTCTTTTAAGGATTGTTTAACAATGGTTTTAGAGTTCCTGACTGCGACGATCCTTTCCCTAACCTTGATATTGTCCCTGATTTTAAAGAATGCACTGGCACGTTTTTAAACACAATAAAAGTTGGTTTTAGTGATTTAAAAGGTAAAGCTGCGTATTCCCTCTATGTAAAGGTTTTAAACAAGGCAAAAATGAATGGTTTTGTTTAAAAACCTGTTTAAAGGTTTTAAACAAGACCAAATTGAATGGTCGAGCAGACAGTCCCTGGAGGGCTCATTTTGGTGTGAGGATGTGGGGCCAGAGTGGAGGGCACTGTACAAACCAAAATTATTCAAGAAGATTGCTGATTTACAGTGACTTTCACTTAGACTTTTACATGGAATAGTTGCTGTTAACTCTTATCTCACTTTTAAATCGCAGTGGGTCTAATGTTTGTCCGTACTATCCACAGAAGGATTTTCCAAGTTTTTTTAGAATGCCCCAGACTCTCCATTCTTTTCCCCTTTTAAGAGGGGCTTTTCATGGCTTTTGGGGAATCTGTCGCAAAACAGTTTTGTTTTTATTTTTGGGTTTAAATATAGGAAAAACTATATAGTCCCAAATGTGAACTTTTAAATTGTTATTGGGCAATCAAAGATGGTGATTTATATAAGCCGCAAGAGAAAGGTAGAGAGAAACCTGGTTGTTGATTAAGAGTTGTATTTGGCCAGAAGTTTGAGGTCAAGGATCTTAATAGATTACAGATTCTACAAGCTCTGATTGGGGGGAGGCGGGGCACGACAGAACCGGGTTAGGGTTTCTTTTTGTTTGTGTTATTGTTAAAGTGAAAATAAAAAGGTTTTAAATTCTCCCTATCCCAGCCTGCGCCCAAGTCTTGCAATCTGCTCTTCTCCTGCATGTCTTGGCACTGCAATGTAGAAGAGAGGGGAAGGGCTGGAGTTCACGATTTTCAGGCGATGGTGTCCATGCAGCTCGATAACGGGACCGGAACTGCACAGGCCTCCTCTTCAGCCACCCTTGCCAGCCCAAGGCCTGAAACCCTGGAGTACTCCTGGGATGAGGAACACTTTTTCCTCTACCCCTGGGCTGTACGCTTACTTTTTAAAGTGGTTGCACTGGTGCTAGCAAGCAAAAGAATTCAGTAGCACAAAAATAATTTTGGTAGCACACATACTATAGTCAAAATAACAATTTATTCAGATTTAACTATATGAACAGAATAGGACGTATATTCAAAAGTAACACAATATGAACAAATTTAACAGTAAAGTGACAATGAACATATTAAATAGTAAAGTGACTATGAGAGCCTTTTTCAAAAACATCAGCAGCCAGAAGTGGTGAACACATTCAACAAAATTAAGTAATTATTACAAATTAAACCAGCACGGTTAACCTCTGTTTTTGTGAAAAAAAAAGCCTCCCGGCAAGCGATGTGTTGCTTTGACAAGTTGTGCTTAGTGACGTTGTCCCTCTTGAAAATAGTGTTCCCTGTAATGTAGGGTGTCTTCCCAGATGTCCTTTCCCCTGCCTCGAGGCAATATTTACAAAACATAGACTTCTTGGATTGGTCGTAGACCAGCCAATTGAAAGGTTTTAACCACTGGGGGTTAAACCTGTACGTTTTCCTGTTGGCCGAGACGGAGTCATGGGTGGAGTCGGCTTCGTCCGAAGGTGCCGGTTCCGTGCATGTGGTCGCCGAGTTAATCTCTTCCATAGGTGGATTTTTTTTCCATGTTTCCATCTTTATTTGATGAAGAAGAACTTCTGAATACAGAGAAATACCTTTTCATTTTTCTGTTTTGCTTAAAAACTCAATTTCCCATGACCATTACAAAGCGTCTTCCTCAACGTGCGAATGTTCGGGAAATGTAGTTTTTTAGTAGTTGAGCGGAACTGGCGAGCCTATAATTCGAAATACATTTCCCTACATGCATCACTCCCATCATGCTCCCACACACTCGCGCTTAGCAGTGCCATTGGAAGCCGTACTGTTGCGTTCTTGAAGAAAGTAGTCTAATCCGGTTCGCTTTTATCTCACTTTATTTGTTAAAGTATTTCGGTATGGTAACTGAAGCAAAAGGAGGGGAATTGTATGGACACGCGTGTGAGCGACAAACAGCAGTCCATACTCCCTAGTACGGACTGCCGGATGTTTCTGATTTCGTTGGCTACAAGCCCTGCTTTTATACCGAGTAGGCGTGGCCTATGTGTCGTATTGGCTCCGCCCTCCTCACCTGTCTAAAGGTGCTGCCATTTGTGGCTGGAATAGTTATTGCAGCTTATATGTCGGGTCCTGCTCCCCTTGTGGCTATGTATAGTAATTACAGCTAATGTGTTCGATCCTACTTCCTAGTGGCTATGCATGGTAGCCCATGTGCTTAAAATACGTAACAGTACAGAGACATTTTTTTTCGGCACGGGTCCATCTTACCCTTTCGCACCAGTGCGAGTAGACTTGTATTTATCTTCGCGCATTATATATTTTAATAGCAAATGCGATCAAAACTGTCGCACTGTAAAGCCCTGTACCCCATGCATGTCAGCCACATCCACGGATGTATTTCTTGAATTCTTAAATGATTCAAAGTTCCCATATTAAAATAATGTTGGATTGGTGACCGTCTGGTTTGTTGATTCAATCATGTACCAAGTGCCGTTCTTCTTTGGCCGGGGACTCCAACATTTCTGGAGCTGAGAAGGATGAGAAAATATGGCTGGGTTGCACTAATTAATTAGAGATGTGTTGCACATCTTTTTAACTCTGGGTAAATTAACCTAGTTTAAACGAGGATTAAAATAGTATTAGTTTGTGTTCAGTGTCTGCCATGATGAATTCCGGCAAAATGTGAACAAATTGCGCAATATAGTCCCCATTTTTTTTATTGTGGTCTTTGTTTTTTTCTAGCCTACATTGTGAGAAAAAAACGGTTGACAAGAGAGGGCTCGTGATTATATTTACAAGCTCACTTTTTGAATAAGGTTAACCGTTATTTTACCTTAACTGTAACAATTGTCGCGTTCTTTAAGAAAGTAGTCCAATCCGGATCGCTTTTCACTCACTTTATTTGTTAAAGTATTTCGGTATGGTAATGTTGGGAAAAACGGTCTGGCTAGTTACTGGACCAGATGAAATGAGACGGAGAGGTAATAAAGTCTATCGGCACGAGGACCTTGGATTTATTAAGTAAAGTGGCAACGGTTATACAGAGTCATAAGCGTGAGAAATCGAATATGTCTAAGTCCCTAATCAGCGCTGATGGTTCGTCCGGAGCTTCGCCTCCGTGGAAGGTCTGCTTCGGAAGAAGGTGAAGAGTCTCAGAGTGATACAGTTTTATGCTGTATCTCCTCGTGATGAGGTGTGTGCGTTTGAGATGTGTGTGGTTCTGTGTGTTTTTACTTGACCTTGGTTCCCAGGCTCTAGTGTATGCATGTATATCTTCTTGTGTTCCTCCTTACGGGGGAGAGCTTCAGAGCATTCATCCGTTGTGGTCCTCCCGTCCTTGAGGATGACTGGTGCATTGTCTGAGTGTCTACTATCTGCCGGGAGGAGATATGGGGCCCTGGCTCCGGCCCTGACCTGACTATATTCTCATGTATGTGTTATGTGTTAAAAGTTGACTATATTATAAGGTGACTGCCATGTGATGTGCTCAGCAGGTTATTTTGCCCCAACAGTAACTATCAAGCAAAAGGAGGGGAATTGTTTGGACACGCGTGTGAGCAACAAACAGCAGGCCTCTGTATCTAACTCCCAAGTATGGACTGCCAGATGTTTCTGATCTCTTTGGCTTCAGGCCCTGCTTTAATACCGAGTAGGCGTGGCCTATGTGTCGTATTGGCTCCGCCCTCCTCACCTGTCTAAAGGTGCTGCCATCTGTGGCAGTTATTGCAGCTTATCTGTCGGGTCCTGCCCCCCTGTGGCTATGTATAGTAATTACAGCTTATGTGTTCGATTCTACTTCCTAGTGGCTATGTATGGTAATTACGGCTTATGTGTTCGATCCTACTTCCTAGTGGCTATGTGTGGGCAGCTTATGTGTTCGATCCTACTTCCTAGTGGCTATGTATGGTAGCCCATGTGTTTAAAATACGTAACACAATTGACACTAAAACACTGAACTCTATTAAGATATGGCACGTCAAAGAGGATCAAACTTTTCGACATTTGAAAAGATGTTGCTGTCGGAATTGATGGAGGAGTTTGGGGTTATAATTGAGGACAGAGGACGGACAGCTGTACAACGCTGCACAACTGGGTCATGTTAGCGGAGTGCTTCAATGGTGCAACTGAAAGCCTGCTGGAAAAACTTAAAGGCAAAAAAAGATGCGGCAGAAGAGAGGAGGGGGATGTTCAAAACTGGCGGAGGACCACCTCTATCAAAGAAAATCATTGAAATGATCCTGCAGCAGATTTCCCGCCTCCCTAACCAATACGACAATGACGGCGCAGTAGAGAGGAACACAGCGACAGAAACTGAAAGTAACCAGTGTTTGTAATTATAACAGTAACGCGGTAATCTAACAAATTACTGTTTCCGTCGTTACAACGCCGTTACCGTAACTGTACTGTTAGTGCCATTTTGCCATATTGTAATTTAGACTTAGATATTATTAGGATTTAGATATTATATATTTAGATTAATATTTAGTGATTGTTTGTTATATTGATTAACTAATTGTTTTGCATAGTTTTGCTTTTTAGTTTAATAACTGTTTAGTGTACTTGTTTTCATTGCTTATACTTATTAGAGATGGATAGGACATTGGTTGCTATAGAGGGTGCTGTTATGCCGTAGCATTGAGGGAGAGTAAAACTGTTTTGTATGTTTTTATGGCATTCAGTAAAGACGGAGCGAACGCACTGTTTTTTTCTTCTGTCGTTTCAACAGTAAACACGCGTAGATCTTGTTCTTTCTGTCAAAGAGTGGTCAATCGACTGAATATGTTTAGAGCAATTTACAAATGCACAAGAAGGGAGTTTTAGCCACTACATTAAATAGAAAAAACAGTTCGCCGAGGGCGAGAGAACATCGTGGGAAGCCGAGGGAAGATGTGCCGCTCTGGACGAGACCGGATTAAGCTAGCCAGCCAGCTAATGAAGTAGCTAGCTGTGGTGACCACGCAGTACACCCGACTGGAATTCCAAAAGACTTTTCAATGATGAATGATTACACAAAGAACAAAGATTAATTACTGGATAAGCTATAGCTGCATATTTGATGTCCATGACGAAATAAGGATAATTCTGTCATTGTAATCAACATAGCCAAGATGTGCGTATAGCCAGTAGTCACAAAGGACATTTTTGAGAAAACCGCTATTGCTAGTTATAGTCATATTAGCCCATAAGAAGCTCGACTTTGACTCTGGAAATAAAGACAGCCCTGGAACCTTTTTTTGAAGACATCTACATGTTTTGAGATTAAAGGACTGTTGATCTGGATTTCAGAAGTTTGCAAGAGTTTGCTATAACAAGAGACTTAGCTAACATTAACAGCCAATTGAAATGTCGGATTTGGATGAAACCAAAATGGAAGGCAATGTCGAGCTAGACTTTAAAAGAAAGATCAAGTTGACCACAAAGGCCCTAGAAAAGAAACTTGATGACAAGATGAAACTCAGGAAACGTGTATTAGCACGCCTTGTATCCAAAAAAGAGGAAATAGAAAACCTCATGAAAAATGATTCCAATGCACTTCTAGTAGAAAAGGAACATCTTATTGATTACTCAAAATTCCTGAATGATTTTACTGAAGTGAACTATGGAGTTAGTATGCTGTTATCAGACGATAAAAGGGAAGCTGACCAGCAGTATTGGAGTGAGCCAAATCTTACATTGTATGAGAACTTTTTGACCAAACTGGAGCAGTGGATAATAGAAGCAAGACGACACGCTATGGTCGCTAACGAACAGGCTGCTACTGAACAGGTGACTCCAAAGGATGGCACGAAGACACAGCAAGGTGAGTCCGCCACCGAAGATGTGGATCCAGACGACAGTGCATCCGCAGTACTAGAAGAATGTAGGTCATTCACAGCACAAAGTGTACGCAGCAGACACTCAAATGTATCCAAAGCGTCATCTCATGCATCGTCTCTGCGTAGAAAAGAGGAAGTTAACCGTGCAGCCCTACTCGCACGCGCAGCCGCGCTTAATAAGAAACAGGCACTGCAGTTGGAAGAGGCTCAACTGGAAGCACAGCTGAAAGTCAAGAAGATTCAGTTGAAGGCTCAAATGGAGGAGCTAGACGTTGAAACTGCGATCGCAGAGTCCACAGCAAAGCTACTAATTCTGGAAGAATACGATAATACAGATAACATGGATGACGACGGGATGAATTCCTACCTCGACAAGAAAATGCCGACAGCAGCAACCATTGAACATCATACTCCAGATATCAAACCAAAATTGGCAAGCAGTTTTAGAGTTATCCAAGACAACAGTGCTTCTCACAGGCCAACTAGACACACGTCTTATGTGCAAGCAAAGAAGAAAAACAACAATCACACAAGTACAAGTTCCGATGGGAAGCAAGTTGAACTCGGCGAAGTGATACTGAACCAGAGGGATATCACAGAGATGTTAGTCACACAACAGAGACTAGCCAACCTACCTCAATGAGAAGTCCCTGAATTCAGTGGTGATCCTTTCGAGTTCCTGCCATTCCTGAAGGACTTTGAGCACATCATCCACAATCGTACAGACAACGATGAAGACCACTTGTACTATCTAGAGCAATTCACCAGCGGTGAACCAAGAGAACTTGTGAGAAGTTGCCAACAAATGAGCGCACAACGAGGCTACAATGAAGCAAGAAAGCTCTTGACCTATCACTATGGCAATGAGCAGAAAATAGCTGCAGCCTACATGGATAAGGCTGTCAAATGGCCTCAAATTAAAGCAGAAGATGCCAAGTCACTTCACAGCTTCTCCATCTATCTCACCGGATGTAACAATGTCATGGAGGACATGGAGTACCTCGAGGAGATGAACAGCCCGAGCAACCTTCGGATCGTCGTGTCAAAGTTGCCCTTCAGACTTCGTGAAAGATGGAGAGTTATAGCTTTCAACATACAAGAAAGAGAAGGGAGAAGAGCAAAGTTCTCTGATCTCGTGACGTACATCAACAGACAAGCTAAGATAGCTTTAGATCCACTGTTCGGTGATTTCAAAGAGTCCTTCGAAGTGAAAGCAAAGAGCAAGTCAAACACTAGATTTGCCAAGGGAGGTGGACCGAGAAGAACTACTGGCTGTGCCACAAGTGTTAGGACAGATGAAGGGGTTGCCTCAGAACTTGGAAAGAACAAGCAGACAAGCAACGCGTTTCAAGAGCCATGCCTGTACTGCAACAAAAGACACAACCTGAGCACATGTTACAAAATAAGAAGTCTGCCAAACAAAGAGAATCGAGTTCCTTAAAGATAAAGGACTTTGTTTCGGGTGTCTGACCCAAGGGCACATGGTGAAAGACTGTAAAAAGAGAGCCACATGTGAAATCTGCAGCAAGAACCACCCAAGCCTGCTTCACAGCAAAAGGGACGAGAACACCGACCAAGAGAACGCCAGGCCTGAGAAAGGTCAAGGCTCCACCAGCGGACACTCAGCTCCACAAGAAGATGCGTCAGCCAAGAGTGAAGTCACGGCAGTCACCGGGGCCGGAGGCAATGACTGTATCCTGTCTATCGTGCCCGTGCGCATCAAATCCAAGAGGAGCAACACGACAATAGAGACGTACGCGTTCATGGACGCAGGAAGTTCCGCTACGTTTTGCTCTGAAAGGTTGATGAGACGGCTTGGTGTCCATGGTAAGAAGACTCAAGTGCTACCCCGTACTATGGGCCAGGAGAAGCCCGTGTCCTGCTACGTGCTCTCAGATCTATTAGTGTGCGGTCTGACAGAACAAGTACATAAGCCTGCCAGACGTCTACACCCACACAGACATACCTGTAACAAAAGACAATGTTCCTGTTGAGAAGGACTTGGAAAGATGGCCATATCTACAGAAAGAAGTACGGCTACCACAGATCGACACAGATGTTGAGATACTGATCGGAGTGTCACTGAACGAGGAACTGTTACAGGGTCCGGACCTCACTAATGGTCTGGTAGGAGTCCTGACGAGGTTTCGACACAAACACATCGCACTCATCTCCGACATTGAAGCGATGTACCATCAAGCAAGAGTCCCTGATGAGGACACCGATCTCCTACGGTTCCTCTGGTGGCCACAGGGAGATCTGAGTCAGCCTCCCCACGAGTACAAGATGATGGTCCACTTGTTTGGGGCCAAGTTGAGCCCAAGCTGCGACAACTACGCTTTAAGACGGACTGCAGAGGATGGAAAAGACAGGTCATCACCTGAAGCAGTAACTACAGTCCTAGAGCACTTCTACGTCGATGACTGCCTGATCTCAACGTCCGACGAGAAGAAAGCTATTACCTTAACCAAGGCCCTCATTGCACTGTGTGAGAGTGGAGGATTCCTCTTGACCAAGTGGTCAAGTAACAGCCGCAAAGTCCTGTCATCACTTCCCGAACAAGAGAGAGCAAAGGAGATCAAAAATCTAGACCTGGACAGGGATGAACTACCCATGGTAAGGGCCCTTGGAGTGGACTGGTGCATAGAATCAGATTCTTTCAAGTTCCGTATTCACGTGAAAAGCATGCCCATCACCAGACGATGTGTCCTCTCTGTCGTAGGCTCAGTATACGACCCCCTTGGATTCCTGACTCCGTTCATTCTTCTCGCAAAGACCATCGTCCAGAGTCTCTGTCGAATGAAACTTACCTGGGATGAAGAGAGTCCAGAAGATGTGGCAAACAGATGGTTCGCCTGGCTGTCTGATCTGAGCCAGTTCGCTAGCTTTTCTGTCAGGAGGTGCATCAAGCCAGAGGGATTTGGTCCAGTAACGTCAGCACAGCTGCATCATTTCTCATACGCTAGCGAGAAGGGCTACGGCGTCGTCACTTACCTCCGCATCGAGAACAGCCACGTCAAGTTCATTGCTCGTTTCTTCTAGGAAAAGCCAGAGTGACGCCGCTTAAACCAGTCACAGTCCCACGCCTCGAGCTCACCGCGGCTACCATTGCGGTGAAAATGGATAAGATCATGAAACGAGAGCTTCGGATGGACCTCAAAGAGTCTGTGCTATGGACAGATAGCACCACCGTCCTTCGATACATCGACAATGACGGCGCTCGTTTTAAAACATTTGTTGCGAACAGAGTGTCGACAATCAGAGAACACAAGGCCAGCACAATGGAAGTATGTCAGCACGACTTCCAACCCAGCTGATCATGCATCAAGAGGATTGAATGCAGAGCAATTCATAAAGTGTCAGAACTGGATTGAAGGTCCTGACTTCCTAGCCAAGAGTGAGTCTCACTGGCCTGTCCTATCAGAGTTCTCAAGAGAGATAAGTGAAGACGATGCTGATGTGAAGCGTACGACCAGTGTGAACATCATCAAGAATGTCGACTCAAGCACAGACCCTCTCTTCAAGCTGACTCATCACTACTCCGACTGGCACAGTCTGAAGAAGGCGGTCGCCTGGATGTTGAGGCTGAAGGAGCTGCTTCGAAGTCTGTGCGTAACAAGGAAGACGTTCGAGTCGCAAGCCCAGTCTTAAGAAAGTCAAGTTGTGAAAATCAAGACAGTTGAGAACCACATGCAGAAATGGAGATCCATCCTGAAAGGAACCTGTTTGACTGTCAAGGACATCAGAAGAGCAGAAACTGTGATCATTCAGTTCAGCCAAAGTCACACCTTCCGTGAGGAGCTTCGCGCTCTGCTGAAAGGTGAACAGATCAAGAGAAGTAGTTCTATCATGAAACTGGATCCCTTCCTCCAAGAAGGGGTTCTCCGGGTTGGTGGAAGATTGCACCGGGCAGCCTTGCCAGAACACACCAAGCATCCAGCTATCCTGGCCAAGGATCACCACATCACTACCCTGATCATCAGGAACACTCATGAGGAAATCGGACCTAGAGGGAGAAACCATACTCTTGCTCAGCTGAGACAAAGAGTCTGGATATGCAAAGGAAATGCAGCGGTGAGAAGTGTGCTTTTAAAGTGTGTGAAATGCCGGAAGTGTCAAGCTGCTGTGAGTGAACAGAAGATGGCGAATCTACCACCTGAGCGTCTACTGCCTGACCAACCACCGTTCACTAACGTCGGTGTAGACTATTTCGGCCCCTTTGAAGCAAAGCGAGGACGCGTGCAAGTCTAGCGTTATGGAGTCTTGTTTACTTGCCTTACAGTCAGAGCAGTCCACATAGAAATCTCGCACTCTCTTGACACCGACTCGTGTATAAACACAGTGAGACGTTTCATAGCCAGAAGAGGACAAGCGGAAGTTATGAGATCCGATAATGGAACGAACCTGGTAGCTACAGAACATGAGATCCGCCGGGTGATGAAAGAATGGAACCAGTCCCAGATCTCTGAGGCTCTACTGCAAAGAGGAGTCACTTGGATCTTCAACCCGCCTGCCGGGTCGCACCACGGTGGTATCTGGGAGCGACAGATAAGAACAGTCCGGAAGATACTTACCAACCTTCTGAAGCTCCAGTCACTGGATGATGAATGTCTGCAAACTGTGATGTGTGAAGTAGAAGCAGTGATCAACAGCAGACCCCTTACCAAGTCATCTGATGATGTGGACGACCTCGAGCCACTGACGCAGAATCATCTTCTCCTGCTCAAGGGAAAACCAGCACTCCCTCCAGGTGTGTTTCAGAAGGAGGATCTATATTCAAAATGAAGATGGAGGCAGGTGCAGTATATCTCTGACATCTTCTGGAAGCGCTGGTCCAGAGAATACTTGCCCCTACTGCAAGAAAGGCAGAAGTGGCTGGAGAAGAGGAGAAATGCGAAACAGGGAGACATCGTACTAATCGTGGACGAGAGGGCTCCAAGAGGGTCCTGGTTAATGGGAAAAGTGGAGAAGACCATCCCCGATGCCAAAGGGTTTGTCCGTTGGGTCCTTGTCAAAACAAAGACCAGCACCTTAGAGAGACCCATAGATAAGTTGTGTCCCCTGCTCGAGATGGAAGAATCTCATGGACAATAAAGAACATTATTATTTAGAAGTTTATTATTTTCCATAGTTGCCCATCTTGTGGGCCTCACCTAGATTGGTCAAGGTTGTTTACGTTGTTTTAGACCTATGAAAGAGGACCGAAGGAATTAGAATATGCAAAATTATTCTTTAGTTTTAGATAGGTAATTGTCATCCCCATGATGAGCAATTAGGGGCCGGAAATGTTAGTGCCATTTTGCCATATTGTAATTTAGACTTAGATATTATTAGGATTTAGATATTATATATTTAGATTAATATTTAGTGATTGTTTATTACATTGATTAACTAATTGTTTTGCTTTTTAGTTTAATAACTGTTTAGTGTACTTGTTTTCATTGCTTATACTTATTAGAGATGCATAGGACATTGGTTGCTATAGAGGGCGCTGTTATGCCGTAGCATTGAGGGAGAGTAAAACTGTTTTGTATCTTTTTATGGCATTCAGTAAAGACGGAGCGAACGCACTGTTTTTTTCTTCCGTCGTTTCAACAGTAAACACGCGTAGATCTCGTTCTTTCTGTCAAAGAGTGGTTAATCGACTGAATATGTTTAGAGCAATTTACAAATGCACAAGAAGGGAGTTTTAGCCACTACATGTGTGTTAAATGTGGTGCATTACTATGAATTGATTGAATAAACTGCGTTATCCGAACGCACCCCTGGCTCCAAACACAAACTGCTAGTGAGGAGACCGGCTGGGTTAGCAACGAGATAAACGATTATGATTGGCTAAGGCAGAGTCATGTTTTATGGTAGCCAATCGGAGCCAGTGTTTTTACACACAAGCCAGGACACACGCGCTACACACACACACACATGCACACGCACACACCAAATAGATTCGATGAAGCTGCAGAAATGGCGAGTCCGGAGCAATCTGATGAAAAGTTGGCATTTTCTGTAGTATTCGACAGTAGTATTCAGTTAGAAGTATATCAGGGCCTTGAATGGGCAGTTCAACCATTTAACACATTAAGGCCAACTGAAAACTGCTCAGAAAAATCCAAATTCTTTGACATATAGCAACTTTCTTTTTTTTTACAGTAATGCAAATAGTTACTTTCCCTGCTAACTAGTTACTAGTACTTGAGTAATTCAGTTACTAACTCAGTTACTTTTTGGAACAAGTAGTGAGTAACTATTAACTAATTACTTTTTTAAAGTAACGTTCCCAACACTGTAAGTAACGTTAACTAGTAACCATAGCTCGCTACCTACCTACATTTTATAACCGTTTTATAATATTATGAATAACGTTAGCATGTTACAATTATGTGCCACCCCCCTCTGTTCAACGCCATTAATCACAGCAATGAAATAGTCTATATAACGTTTAAAAAAAATAAAAAACAATTGTTACGTATGTCTTTCTCTGGCAAATACAGCTGTGGGTATCCTTCTCTTAATTTGTTTCATGTTTTCTGTGGGTTTTTTTGTATATCTGAGACTTTCATTGTGCTAGACCAGATAGCGCCAGTGGAGCTAGATGATGGAAACCTGAAGATGCACGCTGTTATGTAAATTAAGCACATAAGCTGCCCCCACATAGCCACAAGGGAGCAGGATCGAACATATAAGCTGTAATAATTACTACTCCAGCCACAGATGGCAGCATCTTTAGACAGATGAGGAAGCCGGAGCCAATATGTCACATAGGCCACGCCTACTTGATACAAACGCAGAGCGGGAGTCAGTCAGAAACACGTGGTAGCCCCGTTGCTAGTAGATTGGTCAGCCGTGTGTCGCTCTGCGCGCGTGTTAAATACAATTCCCCTCCTTTTGCTTCATAGTTACCATTAGGGATGGGCATTCGATTAAGTTGTCTTAGTCGATCGTCGGGAGGATTAACGATCAATTAGTTGATTAATCGTTGATATTTTACATTAAAATTTAGTTCCGACCAAGTATAACAACACCGGGACTTTTAACTATACATGTATCACTCCGCTGTTTATGTTCTGCTAGCTAGTGTGTGTGTTGCTTGGCAACAGTTCAGTCCCAGTCGCGGATCCATTTGTGTTGGCGGTGCCAAATAAATCATTAAATAAACAAATGTTAACTAATTAATGGTGCTTGTAGAACTGTTGTATAAAAGCAATATCACACTCGAGGTCGTGCTGTTGTGGTGAATATCAACACGGCTGTGATTACTGATACAACGCACTCCCTCTCGTGTGATATTGCATTAGTATTTATATGCTATATTCAAAATGCAATGAATATACAAAAACAGCGTGTTTTTACTCATTGGGATCTTTATTATTAGATGAACAACTCAGTTAAACCAGATCCGTTCAATAGTTATGCGCTACTCTGCTCTAAGCAACGGAGCCTGCAGCTCGAAGCCGGTGCTCATGAACATAACTAAAAATAAACACAACCCTAGTTTCTTCCCAAAATAATAACACTAATAATATTAAAAAAACAATCATGTTATAATTTAACCAAAAATATATTATACTTAATTCGGACAGGCTTTGCCAAATGTAACGCAAAATATAAAAAAAAAAGGCAGAGAAAGAAGGCCGAGAACAATGAATTAGGCTTAGTAACAAAGCTTCTGAAAATAGAACATACTTTTCCACAGATTGTCAACAAATGTTTCCCTTCTGTACTCCTGAAATGAGTCTTTGAGTGCACTTACTAAATCCACTGCCATGGCAAGGTCAAGTGAAGGAGATTGGAGGGTGTCAGACTGCACCTTTGCGTCCCCAAGCAGCCTTCGAAAGGTTGCAAGAAGACTGACAAAACTTATGTCTAGCTGAGTCAGCAAACCTCGAGCATCTACAGATCTTTCCCCACTATTTTCTGTAGCAATGTCATGCAGAACACGAAGTACAGCAGGTAATCTGTCCATTAGATTCCTGCAGGCCAAGTATCTACATGCCCATCTGGTGTCACTGAGCTTCTGCAACTCCCTTGGCTGACCTTCATACATTTCCTTTTGCACATCCAGCCACTTCTGGTGAACATAGGACCCAGAAATATAGACATAAAGCTTCTGCAGTAGTGCAAAAAAGCAATCAGCCTCTGGGACTGCCTTCACAGTATCAATGAGTACCAAGTTCAGGCAATGTGCGTTACAGTGTACATAAACTGCATGTTTTGCATCAGTCTTTATTCTTGCTGCCACTCCGGAGTGTTTCCCACTCATTACTGATGCTCCGTCATAACCTAGTACAATAAGATTGGATCTGTACTCAAGTCCATATCTTTCCAAACAGTGGATGATTTTGTCCTTGAGTCCTTCTGCATCTAATCGTGTGGCTTGTTGAAAGTCAAGAAAACTTTCGTGCACTGCCCCATTGTAGTAGTACCTAAGTACCAGTGAGAGCTGCTCCTTCTTTTTCAGGTCTTTGGTTTCATCAGCAATCACAGAGAACACTTCACTTTCCTTCACTTCCTGAATGATCTCCTCACGGACCATATTTGCCAAGCATTCTAGGATTTCCTTTTGTATTACACTGCTTGAGTACTTGGCATTCTGCTTTCCCTTCATTTTTTTCTGTACCACTGGGTCATGCTTTGCAATCATTTCCAAAATTTCTAAAAAGTTTCCTCTGTTATCTGCCCCTTCTGTCTCACGGTGACCTCGTTGTGCAATGTTTTGTGTTGCCGTCAAAAGAAGTACTTCAGCCACTGTTTTAATAAATTTTCGATTCTCTTGGACTTTCTTGTTGTATGCTTCATTAAGGGCATCACGTATGGAAGAATCTGTCAGTATTGCCTTCTTGTGCTCACCCTACGCAAAAATGGCATTGACATGACCCTCTAACTTTTCATGTACTTTAAATCCACCATCTTTTCTACATTGCCTTTTTCCAATGAGAGAATCCCAGTTGTGATGTGAATACAGATGCCGGGGTGTTTGGCAAAGAGAAGTGTCGACATGCAAAACATTAGGCAGAGTTTTGGCTTTGGGAGTACTCAAGCCATGGGTGTTGTTTATACCACTCATTGTTGAAGGACCTCTTCCTGTTGCCTTGCATGGTTCGTGGAAACACCTTAAGTTGAGGCTGTGTAGGACCTGCTGCTCTGGACTGTGAAACGTCTGTAAATTATAAATAATCGTGATCAGTCCTTATTTCAGTTTTTATGAAGTTTTATTCAAAATGATTAGTTACAAAGTGAATGTGTTCAGTATTACAACTTCCACGTTATTTAAATGGAAGGCACTCAATGTCGTGTAAACTGAAAGATAAAATGTCACAACATACCGTGAGGTCCAGGTGGGGCAGCATGTACTTGTGCAACATGAGGAGCCTTTCTTTCATCGTTATCACCATCACTTACTGACATGCCCTCTGAATCGCTTTGCTCACTAGATGAAGTACCTGAAGTAGTAAAAACAATAACCATTACACCCAAAGACTGTATGTTGACTGATTAGTGTCACACATTTTTTGTCTTTTCATAATGTTTTGTATTGAGATTTAAAGAATAGATTGTCTATGTTTAAGTGTGGGGTTTGCTGTGTATTAGCAAATGAATAGCAGACACTTTGGGCAAAATTGGACCATCCTTTTTCAATTAAATCAAGTATGAGAGTACACAACAACTCCAGGTCACTGTTCATGAATGACATATCTGGACATAACAGAACTTGACATACCATGCTTAGCAGGTGGAGCTCCAGACACTGCTGGATCCTCCTCTGGGTGTGGCTGGTCAGCTGTGGGAATACACAGATATCTGAGAAATCTGAGACATCAGTAGGCTGGAGGTTCTGCCACACACACACACATTTTGCATTATGCACATTTTATTACTGTTCTTCTGTCTTTTACAACAGTTTTAACTATTGTTCTTGTGTAGTGATGTTTCAAACTGTTGTAATTGTATAAGTGGAGTGACAAACAACTTGAATGTGAGCCTACATGGTACATTCAAACTATCCAAGCATAACTTACCATCCTGTGCAGGGGGGTCTGACTGCTCTTCATCACTACTGCTGTACCTAGGCTGCTGACTTGAGTGGGCCATTTCACTGCTGCTTGTAGAAGCTGTGGCTGGCTCTGACTCTTTTCTTTTTTTTAAGAAGAAGCTCTTAATGTCTCCGCTTCTCTTCATATTTTCTTAATATCCCTGGGGGAAATGTAATTCAATCATGCAGGATCATTGTCAAATTGGGTTAGAATCAGTGTGCAAAATACAGGTGTTGGTGGGGCTCTGGAACCCCTTAAATAACAGCTTTGACTCCATTAAAATGTCAAAAAGAAAGGAGGTGTCAACAATGTGCCTAATTATGTCTATTTATAGGATCTACAAAGGTTTATTTTTACATAACTACCACTCTTACAACTGACTTTTAATAACACAATTAACACATATTGCATCTCAAGCATTTGTGGCATTTGAATGCAACAAATAAATAAGTCACAGCTTGTTCTTGTGTTATAGCTACTTGAATCTAGACTGTCACACTATATTTCACACACTGGTTGGCCAAAAAATATAACATTAGCTCTATTGAACACGCACATCTGCAAAAAACACCATCAGTTCATCAGACATCAACTTCAGTCCAGATAACATCTTTTCATATTTCATGGCGGTATCCAAAACGCTAACGTTACATGCTTAACTTGGTTTGCAAGCTGCTAAGCTAGCTAGTGCAGTGTAGTTCGTCTTTTAGCTGCTACTTAGTGCTGGATAAAGTTTTCCTACACATTCAGAGGGAACTACGATATAACTAAACATTAAATTACCATACCTCTCAACGACAGATTTCAGCGTCTTTATCGTTTTTATATTTTTCACGTTGTCACTGTGACCGTCGTCCTCCTGTTTCACGGACCAGCAGCAGGTGCAGCGTGCTCATCTCATGGGTCACGTGACCTGCATGGCCAAACGTCCGCCGAGCAGAAATCAGCTCTCCCACCCTCAGTACGACCATTACTGCGTTAGTTAAAAATGTAAAACTGACCCTAAATCAGTTGATCAGCTGTCAGCATTTCTCTTATTTCTTGTGTTGACGAACTTGACCAACTACCTATCAGATCTGGGGTGGCCACAGGGGTGGCCAATGAGCTTTCAGGGGTGGCCCCGGCCACCCCAGGCCACCCCCCAGAATCGCCACTGATTGCCAGTCTCCTTGTCTTGATTTTCCGGGGAGTTCCTTCTGAAGGAGAAAGTAAGAAGCCCAATTAGTAGGGCTGGGAATCGATCCGAATTTCCTGGATCGATCCGATTCCGATTCATAAGGTCACGATCCGATTCGATCCACGATTCGATTCGATAGATATATTTACAGACATAATGCAAATAAATACTGTCCCATAGACAAAACAGCTCCATGTGTTTGTGATTGTATCTGTGTACGTGTAAGAGGGACACAGAGAGAAGAGTCAAGAATCAAGTATTTATTTTAGACAAAAATCCAAGTATTATTTGAAATTTAAGTAACATATCCATGGCAGAATTAAAACAATGACCAGAACTAAACAACAATGACCAAATAAAATATAAATAAATTAAGTGGCCCTCTATATTAGAAAACTACAAGAACCCCTGTACCCTGTACCCAGTCTTTGACAACCAGAGACTTGTGAAATGCCATATATAGAGAGAGAGAGAGAGAGACCTGCCTTGGGCTGAATGTATGTAAAAGTGTGCTAGATGGTAATAACATAGGCCTACCCATGGCAGGAGTAAAACAATAGACAGGAACAAACCAACCAGCTCAGCCACAAGAACAAAGTGAAAAAATTATGCCTGACTGAGAAGAGTCCTAGTCTTCAGGAATTGTGTAATTTTTCTGGAGAAAAAGGAGCTGGTCAACATGCTGTGGAGTGAGGCAGCTCCTTTGAGCACTAACAATGTCTCCAGCTGTTGAGAAAACTCGCTCAGATGGGACACTGGTCCCAGGTATGCAAAGATATTGCTTTGCAAGGCCTGCCAAAAGAGGGAAATCCTCTGCATGCACCTGCCACCATGTCAGTGGATTTTGTGAAAGAGGAATAGCTGGCACTTTCCTGTAGGTGGCGATCTCTTCCTCTGCCCTTTCAGTTGTTGTTTTCTTCTATAGTGGAGTTGGTGGTGTGTACGCCGACCCCAGTAATGCCATCAGAGCAGAGTCTTTGGGCCTCTTTGGTTGAGTTGGTGCAGGTGCAGGTGCAGCCACATCCATTGAACCATGGGTGTTCTCTTGCTCTGGTGTAGTGTTCTGATGCAGAATAATATTACAAAAGAAAATAATACACAAATTAACCTGAATTCAGTCTTTTGCAGCTCAATTAAGAAAAAATAGTCCAAATATTCAAATGGGCAAACTATATAATCTGCAAACTTACATCGGTTGATGGGTTTGGATGAGCAGCTTCAGAGGTCAATTTCAAGAAGACAGCATCACGTGCCTCATCAGACAGGAACGGTAGGGTCTTGAAACGTGGATCCAAGGATGATGCTACACACAAGGTCTCCTTCAGGCCTTCATATCTATATAGAGGAACATATATCACTTTAGATAGATAGCAGGGTAGGTCTACAGTAAATGCAGGAACAGTCATGCAAACACTATTATGAATAGTACGGTTTTAAAAAATCACTGCTCTATTCTATGAGAAGATGAGAACAAAATCAGAGACAAATCTATTTAAAAAGTACATATGCATTTCAGTGCTGCGTACTACTACACAGCCATGTTAAATGAACATACCTTGAACTCAAGTTCTGGTGGACAGCAGTTTTGAGCTCCTTAATGATGGATGTGTCTTCGGCAGTGCATGCCATCTGATTAAGCAGTTGAAATTGCAGCGGGCAACCATTGACATGGTAGGGGACTCCTCCTCAGAGATGGCTAGGGTGGCGGTCTTCATGGGTCCGAGGCATCTAACCACGTCCTCTGCAGTGGTGATGTCCGTCTCAGTCAATGTGCAGAGGTCATTCTCCCTCCTGCGGACGTCGGGGGACAGCAGCGCTTCTGAGATGGCTGGCTGCTGCTCGAGGAAATGGCCCAGCATATCTAGCGAGCTGTTCCATCGGGTCGTGACATCCATCACGAGTTTATGTTGCGGCAGTTGAAGCAGCTGTTGCTTATCTTTCAGTGAGTGGCTCGCAGTGGGACTTCGGTGGAAGAACCCAACAATCCGCCGTACCCGCCCCAGTAAGCGTGCGATAGCAGGAGCTTTTAGTCCTGCTTGGGATGCCAGGTTGAGGAGGTGGGCAAAACAGCCCATGTGAAAACGACCCATCAAATGCACCGCTTTCACGATGTTGGCTGCATTATCAGTAACAAGAGCGGGGTTTTTGTCGGAAATTCCCCACTCTTCTATGGCTTCAGCGAGCAGGTCTGCGAGATTGCTTGCAGTGTGGCTCGTTTCAACTGCTC
Organism: Pollachius pollachius; assembly: GCF_949987615.1. Lineage (NCBI taxonomy): Eukaryota > Metazoa > Chordata > Actinopteri > Gadiformes > Gadidae > Pollachius > Pollachius pollachius. The sequence goes on along the minus strand of NC_136952.1, from coordinate 18,539,441 downwards.
TGGTCTGAAGGACGCTAGCGGCTAGGCTCCACTCCTCGTCGATGTGATGGCAAGGTATTGTCAGGTAGGACACAGTATTTCTCGAGGTCCAGCAGTCACATGTCAACGCCACCCTCTCGGCAGATTTCAGTGAATGCACAAGGGCATCTTTTGTTTTCGCATACATTCGTGGAATCACCGTTTCGCTCAGTTGTTTGCGACTGGGCAGGACATAGCGTGGTTCAAGCCTCTTGATCAGTAGTTTAAATCCAGCATTTTGGGTCGGAGGTCTTTACTAATAAATATTCCTACACCCTCGGTTATGCTCAAGGCACGCGTAGAATTCGAGGGAAACTTAACCCCAAATGCCTTTTCCAGTGCTGTTTGGTTCGCGGCAGATTTAGCTAGGTTGCCGTGGTGCCTGGATAAGTGGTTGCGGAGATTCGTGGTATTGCCACTATATTTTACCTCTGTCTGACACAGTTTACACACTGCTTTTGTTCTGTCTAGTTCGTCTTTGTCCTCGTAACGTCTGAATCCGAAGTTTTGCCAAACATCAGCCTTCATTCCAGAAGGTGATTTTAGTGGTGCCGCTTCAGCCATCTCGCTAGCTTAAGTTTCGGTTTCGTTTAGCCGGCACTCGCTTTTTATAGTGCGCCTTGCGCGTCAAAGAAAATACTGCCTTTAGTCACCTGGAAAAGATCGATCCAGACATTTTTGGATCGATATCTTGCTTTTTGAGCGTGAATCGATATCGGATTGCGGATCGATTTTTTTGAACACAGCCCTATAAATTAGTAAGTATGGGTTGAGGTAATCTAATGTAGAAGTGCCCTAATTATCCATCAACATATACAATTATGTCAATACTGACCTTAATTATGCTGCAAAGTGATTTTCAATCAGTGCTCTCCTGACAGCATTGACACCATTTGGGTTCGCAGAATTCTGCACTTGAACATGTTCTAGGTCTTTCTGAAGTGGGTCCTCATCCACCTCTGGTAGCTCGTCTCCTACTCTCGTCCCAAAGTTATACAGCATGTTACGTATTTTAAGCACATGGGCTACCATACATAGCCACTAGGAAGTAGGATCGAACACATAAGCCGTAATTACCATACATAGCCACTAGGAAGTAGGATCGAACACATAAGCTGTTATTATCATACATAGCCACTAGGAAGTAGGATCGAACACATAAGTTGTAATTACCATACATAGCCACTAGGAAGTAGGATCGAACACATAAGCTGTATTTACTATACATAGCCACATGGGGGGCAGGACCCGACATATAAGCTGCAATAACTATTCTAGCCTCAGAGGGCAGCACCTTTAGACAGGTGAGCAGGGAGGAGCCAATACGACACATAGGCCACGCCCACTCGGTATTAAAGCAGGGCCTGAAGCCAACGAGATCAGAAACATCCGGCAGTCCATACTAGGGAGTTAGGTAGAGAGGCCTGCTGTTTGTCGCTCACACGCGTGTCCATACAATTCCCCTCCTTTTGCTTCATAGTTACCATACCGAAATACTTTAACAAATAAAGTGAGTTAAAAGCGATCCGGATTAGACTACTTTCTTCAAGAACGCAACAAGCACAGCTACTGCAATGATGATGGTCAGGGTAGTGTCCACTTTTGTGCAGAGTTCCACTTGAGTACATGGAAATCGCAGCTTCCCCACACCAAATACTCTCTATTAATCCTGTAGTTTGAATGTGGAAGTAGTTGTAATTTTTCTCTGGATGGGTCTGAGGGTTCAAAAGAGGAGACAGGGCATTTTAGGAGTCATCAGGTAGGGGCGACATGCATAGCCATTGTCACTAGGGGTCCATGGATGTGCCCTCCTACCAGCAGTGCACACAAGTTGACTGTTGTCCAAGATACGGCTGTCATGTGTGGATCCTGGCCATCTTGCAACAACGTGTGTGATCCTGGCCTGGTCATCGCACACAACCTGGACATTAATCGAGCAGTAGCCCTTTAGATTCCGAAACAGTTCCGAAACTAACCCATTGTCACCACACGGATTGGTAATGGGAACGTGGGTGCAGTCAATAGCCCCAATTACTCCCCGAAAACCTGCTCTCCTATAGAATCCAGCTATTGTCTCTCCTCGGTTCAAAACGTATATACCGACCCATAAAATCTTGCAATTGCCTTCGACACTGCTGACAATCCTGCAGGCTGTGGGCTTATGAACACAGCCTGTAGCATAAAATAGCAAAGCTATTAAAAGCTGTTGAAGTCATGGCACAGCAAAGTTCCTCTTAATTTGATGCTAGATAGCTGGTCCAACCTTCCCATTGAGGCATTTGACAGATTCTTTGGTGAATCTATACTGCTGTGAAAACTCGCTATTTTCGTAAAATTCAATTGGGTTTTTCCTATTATTATTAACCTTTATTTACCCAGGCAAGCAAATTAAGAACAAAATTCTTATTTTCAAGTGCAGCCTGAAAAGAGCTAGAAGCTCTTTAAGGGGAAGTGGGAGGGGAGTGCTAAAAGTTAAAACAAGGTTATATAAATTACACTGAGAAAAATACAATATAATGCAATACAATAAAACAGTTAATCAGTAGGGCATGACAAGCAGGCCTATTTAGTAAGTGCAGGTCAACTTTGATTTGTTGCAGATTTTGTTTGAAGACAGAGAGAGGTGAAGACAGAAGGTTTAAGGGTGTTTTCTAGGGTGTTCCAGTCAAAGGCTGCAGCGAACCGGAAGGCACTGCGTCCGAAGACAGTGCAGACTTTGGGGATGGAGAGGTTGATGAATGCACTGGACATTAGATTGCGGGCAGGGTGGGAGAGGTGCAGAAGGGAAGAGAGGTAGAGAGTTGTAATGCCAAGAATGGTTTTGTAGATGAGCAGAAACCAGTGATGGAGCCGTCTGGTGTGACGGGAAGTCCAGTCTACCAGGTTACGTAGGTCGCAGTGGTGAGTGGTGATGGAGCCTCAGTGGCAAAGCGAATGGCGGAATGGTGGAGTGGGTCCAATTTACTGAGAGTGGAGTGAGATGCCATTCTGTAGATGAAGCCGCCATAGTCGAATATGGGTAGGATGGTCATTTTGACAAGCATATGTTTGGCTGCACAGGTGAAGGAGGCCTTATTGTGATAAAGAAAGCCCAGACGAGCTTTGAGTTTAGACTGTAGGTGCTTGATATGGGTGGTAAATGAGAGAGATGAATCCAACCAGAGGCCAAGGTATTTATAACAGGACACAAACTCTAGTTCAGAGCCATCAACTCTAGTTCAGAGCCAACCTATCTTTAATTTTCCTGCGAGGAACTCTTTCCTCTAATGCCATCCAGCGAAGATATGCAGCCATGTTGTCAAGAAAACTGTGATAAACATAAACCTCCTCCAGAGGTGGTTTAATATAACTGTTAAACCAGGTTTAAGATAGGTTTAAAATTGCTGGTGCAACAGATTTAAATTTAATCTCAGTTTAAACTGAGATTACAAAGGGTTAACTATAACCAGCATTAATATTAAACTATGTTTAAACCAGGTTTAAAGTTTGGTGCAACAAGGTTAACAGTTAAACCTTGATTTAATCCAGTTTAAGAGTTAATCCATGTTGGTGCAACCCAGCCTTTATGTAAGGTTACTCTTTCAAAATAATTTTCTTAAATTAAGTAAGTGTAACCACCTCTTTAAAATAAGCCTATGTTGATTTGCTTTTCACATTTAATTAATAATAATGATAGATCCGTTTTTTATAGCACTTTTCTAAATACTCAAAGACGGTTTACAAATAGGAAAGGAAGACAGTTCAGACACTAACCCTAAAAAATAAACAACACCACAACAATAGGCAACACATTAATGGCTGATTTCCACCGGGGCCGTACGTTTGCAAGATAGTTAGAAAATCTAAGGTTTAGAACTGACATAAATGCTTTTTACATTTTTGTCATAAAGGTTCCGGTAGTTTTTATATCTGCTCAATGCAGCAACTCCACATAGTAGGTGACATGGACGATACAAAGTACACGCAGCAAAAACGTAGCCTAGTAACAAAGCGTCAACAATGGATCCCGAGTACCTAGCACTAGGCATTAAAAAAGAAGAAAAGATTCTGGACTCGTTCTTGGGTTTGATCGCATTCATTTTTGTAGAAGTTACTCCTACTCAGCGTAGTGCAGTGAAGTCAGTTGGTAAACACTGCGCCTGAGCTCCAGCTGTTCGCAGGGTTCCCTCAAACAACTGGGGGCGGTTTTCCCTCATGTCAACAATGGATACGTCATGGATTCCCCAAAAAATTCTGACATGCCAAACTATTCGTCGTGGGGTTTTCGAACGTCGCAGACGAAAACATTGCAGATCGCAAGCATGTCACATTACAAGCCCTCGTCTCGTCGCCAACTTTTCAAAATCGTGTACGACTCGCAAATTTGTCTGCGACGAACAAATCGGGGCAAAATCGGGCTGAAATCATTACGGCCTTTTCAGATTCAGTGAACTGCGAACAGGTGCGCGTACCAAAAGGGTTGGTTTACAAGCAGTTCCCTTCGCTCGTGCTGACCAGAGCGGGATCCAGACCACCATCAGAAGCTGAAAGCACACCTGGCCTCATCGATTTACCTGACTGAATTTGGTGAGTGATCGTTTCAATCATTTTAATATTTTCTGGTATATCTAAGTTACCCAGGAGCTCTGTTGACATAGGCTTAGCTAACGTTAGCTACAGCTTGTCAGGTGGTCCTGGCAACCGGAGTTTCAGTTCTAAACAACAGAACGAGAGATGGCGTTTTCCATTGCTTCCATGTGTTGTTTCTTTCAAAATGAAAATAAATCAATTTCTAGAGGTGAAAATCACTAACAATCGAAACATGTTGAGGCGTTCATGTATTCCCCTGGGGTATTAAAAGGAAAAGTTTGTAAACGTTAGTTTCGTTTTTTTTTTATATGAAGACAATCTATTCTCAATATTACCTGCATCATTGATAAAGCAAATCAATTCGCAAAAAAATCATTAATTTTCTATAAAACGTTCGTGTGGCATAGGATTTCTCCTTGTTAATTTGGTTTGTGTAGAACCGAAAAGAAGTTGCTATGGAAACGTGACGTTACACTTTAGTACTTATTGAGCAGCTCCAGTGGAAAATGATTAGCTAACACTACCGTTCGTCTAACATTAGCTAGATATTGTTACTAAAGTAAGCTTGTATAGCTTAAGGTAAATCACAAAACAGAAAACTTACTACTTTCTAAAATCCCTACAACTCGTTTTTCCAGGACGTGTTTATGATTTTAGGTGAGGGGACTGACAAGGTTGAAGGGTCAAGTGGTCCACCGTTCTATCAATAAGGCTGAACTAGAAGTTAGTGCTAACACTAATACAAGCATTATTTTTTGCAGATTGAGTGTGTTAGGAGAGAAGGATTCCGCCATTATTAAACAGCTGGATGCTGGATTGAAATGCAGCTGGAACTGGTCGTGGCTTAAACTGGAAGGCAAGGTCTCAGTAAAATAGCAAGAGGTGGCCTTTCATCTAGGACAGGGGTCGGCAACCCTAGGCACGCGTACCACCACTGGCACGGGGCAGCATAATCACTGTGTTATTTCAAACCACTTCATTGCTTTTTCCGACTATTTTATATACCATATTATTTTGCACCATCTTGGTGCAAAATAGCTGCTGCTTTTTTAACATTTACCAGTATTTTTTCCACCAAACAGACTTGCCAACCAGATTTCCTATCATGTGGTTTCATCATTGCCTTTCTTATGTGTCATACACTATTACATTAGAGCGTGAATTATAAGAAAATCACTTAAAAGTGTGGTATTGGGCTTGATTTGTAATTGCCTTTATAGATGAGAATCAATATAAAGTAGGTATATACAGTATGTTATGTAAGTGGAGTTTGACGAATCATCACAAAACAGTTCATTGATATTTTCCTTTTTTCTCTTCAGTGGGAAGGAGTGGGCCAGGTCCTGGTAGCCAAAAGATTTTAATTAAATCAAAATCAGATAAAAACATTTTAGTTATTTTGACTGTCTTTTCAGTCTTTCTAGAATGTGGTGCTACTCTTGATACATGATTGCCCTGCCATTCAAATGTGGTCACTGAGAGCTTAATGACACGCACACACACATACAGGTACGGAGGATTAGGAGGACACTTTTGAAAATTCTCTGCAAATGATGCTCAGTACAGGCTTACGGGGACACCCCTTTCCAGAGGTGCTAGAGCTATAAAAAATGTATCAAAAATCCTTTTTTTTTTTACAAAAATACATCCGACTTTAAAAAGGAACATTTCCTCATGTTTCAAAAGATAGCGACACACAGATTTACACAGACATTTTGGTGGTATACAGGGACTTTCCCCCATTCCCCGTACAGGCTTGTAAGCACCCCAAAGAGGTTTGTGAGGACATAGGTTTTAGAACAGTCCTGCAAGGACACTAGTCGACACACAGACTGCAGACAGGATTGGGAGGACACCAAAGCAGTGTTGACAACTCTCAAAGGTAAGATTGATAAAATCTGACTACATTATCTCAAACGCAAACCACTCAAAACCGCGAACCACCAGCGACCAAAAAAGGAGCACTTAACTTGATGTCCTAATGTAGCTCGATTGACATTGAAATTCTTGAAAAAACTTTACAAAACATCAACTATTCCACGTGTGAATATTTTTGATTCTTTAGGCCTTTATTTCAAGGACCCTAGTCGACACATAGACTTCAGACAGGGTTGTGAGGACACTAAAGCAGTGTTGACAAATCTTTACAGATAAGTTTGAAAAAATTAGACTGAACACATTATCTCAACGCAAACCACTAAAAAACAAACCACCAGCGAGAAAGGAGCACTTAACTTGATGTCTGAATTTAGCTTGATTGAACTAGAAATTCTTGAAAAAACTGCAAAACATAAACTATTCCACATGTGAATACTACTTTTTTTTTTTCTTTAGGCCATTATTTCTCACAAAATCACGAATGTTTTGAATTGTGTGTCCTTCTAAGCCGGGGTGTTCTTTGTCTTTGCACAATGCACATTGAGCGCTCGTGACCAGAAGTCCGTTCAGAATATATGGCTTCATGTGCTTCATCACAGCTTTGGTTTCCATTTCAGACCACGGTCTCTTCACACAGCGCCTCCTCTCGGACGGAATGTGTTTACCTGTATTGAAAAGAGCAAAAAGTATTAACTTTGTATACAATGGTAGCTCCAGGTCCTGTCTGTTGAAGTTCAAATATTGAGTTTTACATCTTTAGGTTATCTCCATAGTACCCAGGGGGCAAAACACCTATTGTTAGGGAAATCAGAGATTGGCTGCTGTAAATAGATGTCATACAAAAATACATTCCATGATGTCTTAGGATCATAACCAAATGCAAATAAAAGGCTTTTAGCCTAAATCAAAATTGTCTTCATTTTGATGTGGCTCAAAACTAAAGTGATTTTCCACATAGGCTATTCATTTGGGGACAGTGTCAGACTTAAATTACATTCTTAAGTGTGGGACTATTAGTCGTATTGCTTTAAATATAGCAAAGTAGCCTATAAATCAATTAAGCTAAATGGTGTTTAAATCTGAGTTTAACGTTTAATTGCATCACGTTACGCAATGCAGGAATGATCGGTAAAATAAATAAATCAATTCAGTAGCCTAATTTTCTGACAGCATTCAACTCTCCTTATTTGCAGTGAGAGGTTTTTTTTCAGCTCTGTTTTCTGCTGATTTGTGATAATTCAGACTGACAAACTCTTCCTTCTGTCAGTCTGAATTATCACAAACTCTTCCACACTTTTTTTTTTTCTCAGCTGGTCGCAATCAGTCCGTTTGTGTAAATGTAACGGGTCCCAGGTGGGAGCGCCCGTGGACAGATTATAGATAACTGAAAAACACAAGGAAAGAATGCTGACACGGGAGACGTGACTGGTCTTTCCAAATCCTCATTAGTTTATTCATTCGACATGTTGGTTTGCTAAAGGTTACTGTTTATCTTCACATTGTCCATGCATTTTAAACTCAGTATCATATTACTGCATATGTTAGACATATTTTACATGTTCTTAAAACAAACCAAAATACCCAAAATCTATTCAAAACACACCTTTTCTCACAGTGTTGTTCCTTCATCTCTCTTGTCTCTGATACAATAAACAGTTTGTAAAAAATGTAGGACTGTAGAATGTAGAACAGTAGGACTGGATTCCAGTTTCTTTAGGATGACCAGATTGAACAGGCACCGGAGTGAAATCAACCATGTCACATGAAAATCATATTGTAGATTGTAATGCCAACATTCAGAAATGGTACCCAGAGGCCTAGCAGCAAAGTGGCACAGGACAGTTGTAAGCATGGAGATTCACTATGACAATACCTTGAAGGCCGGTTTCAGGAAGGTGACCAGATTGATCAGCAACAGAGGCAAATTCTTCCATGTCACCTATAAATAGTTTGGATTATAAGGACAGACATTAAGATGTTTTTATTTGGGGCCTGGCAGAAAAACAGCAGAGGGCAGTGGCAGGGATGGGAATTCACTGACTATACCTTGGATGCCAGTTTCAGGAGGAGGACCTGGATGATTGAGAGTAGGGGCGAAATCTTCCACGTCACCTGAAAATCATATTGTAGATAACGACAGACTTATAGATTTTTTTCTTAGGGGCCTAACAGCACAATTGTAGGCATGGAAATTCACTATGACAATACCTTGGATGCCAGTTTCAGGAGGAGGACCTGGATGATTGGGAGAAGGGGCAAAATGTTCTATGTCATCTGAAAATCTAATTGCACATCGTAACAGATATTTACATTTGGTTATTGGGGGTCTAGCAGCAAAGCTGTGCAGGGACCACAGCCGTTTCATGTTTATTGATATTGTATAAATATACTATTAACTACACTGATAACGTGACCAGTGTTTTCCCAGCCCAGCGTTACTTCCTTTATTTGGGAAAGCCAGTAAAAGTCTCTACAAAACACCTCCAATTCAGTTGAAGGAAAAAGTTTGTGGATAGTCCATGGAAATACATTGCTAATTGGCTGGTTTTAGCAATACATTGCATGTGTTTACACGAGAGCACTTCCTTTTGCATTGCTTTCTGTAGTGGAATTTTACGGATCAAGGAAGTTACTCAGGGTAGAGACAGCGCTAGCAGCAGAAATTTGAAGCCAGAAGGCAAGTGTTGTATCCATCTTGTTAAATAAACACCTGGTATACTTACAAACATTTTAATGTCTCATTTTATGTGTAGGGAATCTATTTGTACTACTGAAGAAGTTTGGTATATACAAGCCTTTTGAGTGGTATTTTTACATACACATGCTTTAGGGTCAAATTCTGATGCCACCAACAGGTCAAGGTTTGACGTACATTTACATGTGTCCAGGGCCGGCCCAAGCCTCCATGGGGCCCTAAGCGAAATTTGATTTTGGGGCCCTCTATTACTGCCAATAATAATGATTATTGATCATTCACACACCTACTATAAACGTATTCTCCTTATTCTACTCCGTCATTACGAATACACTTGTAAAGCTAAATGTGAAAACTTTTTGTTGTAGTTAGATTGTAATCAACAGTGATTAATGCAATGGAAGCAGACACAAGATTTGCAAACTTACAGAAAAATCTTTCAATTAATATTTGGCAAAGTCAGCAACTCCCCCTACTGGCCACACAGAGAATCAATACATAAAACCTCAAAGAGCAGCCTAGCATGTTTTACCCATCTATGGTTTTTAATCTGAAATGGTAGCAAATTCAGCTACAAGAGCAGCCTGGGGTTGATTAACACTTAATATTCAAAGTGATATAGTACTAAGTGATACGGGATACTGAATGTCATCTAGGTCAATTAAAAGTAACAAAATAAACTAATCAGTTACTGTAAACACAATCTGCTTTATTATTATTATTTTAAATAAACTGCAACACCAAATATACAAAAACAGACAGTATTAAATAAAATAAAAATACAACAACAAATACTTAAATAATGATGAAAATCAACATGCACTTAAAACAAGGTAACACAAATGGTTGATAAATAAAATATTAAGTTGAATTAGGTCTGAAAACTATGTAAAAATGTGCAAAATCTTTGGTAAAAATAGGGAGGGAAATACAAAACACACTCCTGTAATTCAAACATTTGACTTTTATATGTAAAAAAACACAGCATTCAATAAAATAAACAAAGAAATATCAAATAAAATAGAAAGTTAAATAATTACGTCTGAAAACTATGTAAAAATGTGCAAAATCTTTGGTAAAAATAGGGAGGGAAATACAAAATACACTCCTTTAGAACCTGTGTTTCCTGGCCTTTCTGGAGGCAGTCATTTATGACATCACAGTAAGAAATCCTATGGCCAACTTTGTTGTTTATACTCATCACTGCCAGTCCACTCAGTCTTTCTTGTGCCATGGATGATCTCAAGTAGTTCTTGATTAACTTGAGTTTGGAAAAGCTCCGCTCTGCAGACGCAACAGTAACAGGGAGAGTGCAGGCTATCCGTAGAGCTACCCAAAGATTTGGGTAAAACTCACAGATCTCATTTTGAGAGAGGTAAGTGAGCAGCTCAAATGGGGTCATCTGTGGTTTGGGGAGTTCTGGAAGGCTCTCCATCTCTGTAGCCAGTGCACTCCCATCAATATCAGCCTGTTCCCCTAAAGTGAGTTTGTCTCCAAGAAGTTTACACTGATCACTCCTTGTCTGTGCATCAAGCTGGCCAAAGTTGAGAAGCACTCCAAAATGGCTTCTGACCTCCCCTTGGGACTGAAAGCGGTCCTCTGAAGACCGGATGCTACAGTCTACTGTAGCATTAAAAAAGGACACTTCCAGCCTCTTCATTGCATCAGCTTGTGGCTCATCAGGCATCTCATAGGCAAAGTGCCTTTTTGTGGTTCGCAACCTCTTCTGCTTCAGCACTGCTTCAGTGTTCATTTGTTCACACATGTATTTTGCTGAGACCTGTGCAACTTTAAAACCAGTTGCCCTGTAACTGATTAAATTTTGTTTGTTTTTCTGAATGAGGCTCACTGCAACATCAATCTGCATGTTGGGCGACTGAGGTAGTTTGCTTGTGGTGTTAATCTGGGAGAGAATGTCATGCCAAACCACGCAGCAAATTTGAAATCGGAATGATCCGATTTCTTCAGCAAGAGAGTGGGTCTCAACTTTCAGTATAGAGTCAGTTTTTTTCCCTGACTTCAAGCAAAGCGTCTCTCACCTTGTCTGCTTGGTAGCGTAATGGTTCTATACTTTTAATCCGGCTCTCCCATCGTGTTTCACTCCAGGACTTGAGTGTGATGTTCACATGCTTCTTCAAGATGGCCCACCTTTGAGGGGAACCTGAGAAGAGTGTAGATTTTTTCCACATTTCCAAAAAAACAAGTGGCATCCACGGCCACTTTGGCAGCATCTGAAACCACAAGATTTAAGGTATGGGCTCCACAAGGCACATAAAAAGCACGTGGATTTTTTTTTTAAAAAAGCCTAGCCTGCACACCTTTATTTGCCCCTTTCATGTTTGCACCGTTGTCATATGATTGTCCCCTACAGTCCTCAAAGGGGATGTTCAATTCTTCAAGCCTCTGAAGAATTAGTTCAGGCAAGCCTTGACCTGTAGATTCAGGAGCTACAATAAACCCCAAGAAGTGTTCCTTTATCTCTGGTGTTTTGACAAGACTTAGAGTGCGGACAACAACAGACATCTGTTCTTGATGACTTACATCTGGGGTGCAATCCAATATTATTGCATAATATTTAGATTCCTTGATTTCTGAAACCATTGTGTCCAGTATTTTATCACTTACACAGGTTATCAACTCATTTTGAATTGTTTTCCCCAAATATGTGATATGCTCAGCTCCACTGTCAATTCGTCTCACGTGATCTTTCAACACTGGATCAAATGTAGCCATGAGTTCCACTTCTTTTAGAAAGTTCCCATTGTTGGCCTGATGTAATGTGTCTACTGATCCTCTGAGTGCCAGGTTCCTTTCTGCCAATGACTGGATAATGCTGATTAGACGTGTGAGGACATCTCTCCAGCGATTCTTTTCTGCCTCTAGGAGGCCCATTTCTGTTTCATCGATAGTTTTCCCCTTTGAAAGACGCAAGGCAAATTCCTTCCATTTAACCAGGTTGTTACAGTGATCTCCACTGTTTTCATGCTGTTTCAACAGTGCACCTATGTTGACCCAATCCTGCTGTCCCTCAGTTGCCAGTTTTATGGACTTTTTTGAAAATAATTTGCAGCAAAAGCAATAGACCGCATCTTTACTTTTTGAATATGTGAGCCAGCTCCGCTTGACTTTTTCCCCATTTACTAGTTGTCTGTTTGTGTAATGATGGTGGAAGCTTCGGGAATGTGAATGTGTCCTTTATAGGCAGTGGCCCTCTTAGAACCTGTTCAGTCCTTTCTGAGTCCGTCAGGAAAGAGGGACACTCAGATGGGTCTACTGGTGGAGCTGCTGACCCCTGCTGCAAACTGGATGCTGAAGAAGACACATCAATCTCCATGACCAAAGATGAAGGACCTATAGGGAAATTAAAATAATATTTTTGGACAAAATTATTAATCTCAGAATATTCTGCAGTACACTGAGCAATTATAAAGGCTGTTTTGTAGTTAACTTACCAGGTACAGCTGAGGTTGCAGAGAGGACAGTGGGTACAGTGGATGTAGCAGAGGATAGAGATGGACCTGAGATGAAAAACATGTCCCTTGTCATATGATTATATCTTATATTATTACATCTTAATGAGATAATTTGACTAGAAATTAAATATATATGGTGACAGTTTTTCGATTACCTGATTCATCAGCCTGGGCTGCTCCTGAGGAGGTGGATTGCTCCTGGGCTGAGTCACTGCCTCCTCCAAAATACTTTAACAGTGCTCCTGGGGAAGTTTCATATAACATATCAGCATAACAGGGAGTTGATGTAAAATGAATATATTTATTTACTCACATAAATTACTGTGCTCTGCAGCAAACAATTGCAAACAACATACCTCAAACTATAAGTTAACTAAATTAATTCATTAATGCAAAACCATATTGCTAGCAAACGTCACCGCGTTTGTAATTAACGTTAGTTATTAAACATTTACTATCAAACGTTGTTATCAGAAACGTTGTTTTGATGCCAAAAAGCGACCCAGAATAATATATACACTGAGAATTAACTTATTCAAAGTATTACACAAACACAAAAACGTTAGCTTGAATAGTAAGCTAAGCTATCTAACCTACCCACAAGAGAGAAGTAGTAAGACATTTTGAACTAATGTTAGCTAGCAAATTTGCTATTATAGGCTAACGAATTTGAAATGTCAACAATAATTAGGGACTTTCCTAATTTCAGGGAAGTTTTCAAAATCTCCTTGACACCAAATGTTACATTACCGAGACATACCTTTATCTTATCGTTTTTTCTCCTCTTCATCTGTCTTCTTTTTTCTCTTTTCTGCCCCTGAGGGGTAAGTCCTTTTTTGCGACATCTTTCACCTGCTCCTAGCTCCTAGATGCTGAGTGCGCACCGCACGGTTGGGTGCACTGCACACGTTACTAGCGGAGGTCAAATGTCAAGCAGCGAGGCAGTAGGAAACTACATTGTGCTTGATATCATGTTAACAGACTCTGTTAACATGATACTGTTGTTGGTTTTTTTTGTTTTTTTTGTACAAGAACAGTCATTTGATAATATATGAATCATCATCACGCACACGTGAAAAAAAAAAAAAGGTTTTTAATTTTTTAAGTTAGTTGCTCTTGGGGGCCCCCTAGTGGCCACGGGGCCCTAAGCAGCTGCTTAGTTCGCTTATGCCTTGGGCCGGCCCTGCATGTGTCTCAGCAGTAGTTTGAGACATCTTCAACAAACTGGGTATGAGGACTTTGGACATTCTGTCTCACACTAAATATTAAATAATTAAACATGGCAAGTGATTCTGGTGGGAGCAGTCTGACCATTGTCCAATTTACATCTGTGCCCGAAATCCCGTACCCCCCACCACCAAAAGTAAATAACTGACATTAAAATAGTAAGGACTAATACATACCGCCTATCTGGTCGAGTGACTTCCCTTGGATGTCTTTCACACTCCCTTCCTGCATGGCAATCAGCAGCTTAGATATTTTTGCAAGCTGAATCGTCGACTGGGGCAAGCGGTAGTATTCCTGATGCACCCGTATGTCATGGCCTAAGAAGTTTGCAAGCTGGTCCAGTTCATTGTCTTTTAGATTCATGACTTGACTAATTGTGGCAATATGCTTGCGCAGATTAGTTGAGGTCAAACTGCACGGGTTAACAGCTCCACAAGCACGAGCATTTTTACAGAGGCAGTCATGTCCTCTGAAGAAACCTTTACAGTGGGGAATTGCAAAGAGATATCCATTGCCATCATCGACTCCACACTCTTTCCTTTTGCTGACAAGGAGAGTTAACAAAGCAGTCATGTCGGGTGTGAGGAGGACTGCGACTTTGCGTCCCCTTTTCCCCTTCAATTCGACTCTATTGAGCTGCTGACACATTCTTTTCTCGATTTCGTTCAGTCCTGTGCTTATGTCATCGTTAATTTTTGAGTTGTCCCGATCCAGAAATGTTTTTAAAGTCATATTTGAGACTTCACCAGACCTCCTCCTGTTGAATATAATGACTTTGCATAGTGTTATTTTAGCCAGGGCTGTGTAAGAACCTGTGGATGGTGTACTGTTCAGGTTCTTTGTAGCCAAATCTGCCTCCTGATGAAGATGGAGATGAAGTCTCTGAACATCCTCTGCTAGAGGGATGGTTGTGCTCTTATTGTAATTAGCATCGCTCAAATTTGTCAAGGCTGAGTGGGAAACAAATTCTGACCACTGGGTGTCGTACGATTTGTGGAACCTTCTGATTGACTCGACCCCCTCGTCATCCTCATCAATAAGAAACTGGCACATAATCAGTTCACTAACCCGCCGGAGGGAGTGCCCAATTTTAAGGGCCAAACTGGGTGATTTGTAGATTCCAGTTACTTCATCAAAGACAGCGACCTTCTTCACAGCCTTAATAAGAGTCATGAAATTGGATGGTTTGACTGCTTCTTTCACAGAGTCTATAGTTGACATATTTCTCAAAGTAACAAGTAATCTGCCTAATTCTCTTAGTTTCTGGTGGATGTAGTCGTGTTTGGACTTGTCAAGTCCATGTTTATTTTTGTACATTGTTTTCCCAAACCGAAGAACAAAGAAGTCATTCATAATTGCGTCATGCTTCATTTTTGTGCATTTTTTCGATCAATGCCAAGAGCTCTTGAGATGCACTTTCAGATGCTCCATATTTAGACAAACATGTAATTTTTGTCCTTCCTGCACTTGTTTCTTCTGTCATTGCTGAATTGAGCAGGCATCGCTTCATGTGTTTCCATAGTTCTCTACGGGAAAATATCCCTTTGCAGTGGGTGCAGAAATCATATACCTCGAAGACATTGCTTGTTTTAGATTCTCTTTTAACTTTTAGAGCCCCCGATCCAGTGGCTTTGACTTCTGTATTATGTGTGAAATTACCAAGATTCTGCAATTTTTCCAAAATTTTCTTTCTCTCACATGAACTTGGAGATAGTGAAAATGCCATGGCGGCATCTGCATTCTGGTGTGCATGTCTTTTTAAGTGCCGAGCAAATTTTATTTGGGGTTTCTTGCAAATGAAGCAATAATCGATTTGGCTTTTCAATTGCCGTTTTCCATGACTTCCATCATGTTCATCCGAGTCTGCATTTGTTTCCTTTGCACCCTTTATTGGAACTGCCATGGAGTCACAGATGTACGTGCTTGCTTCTTCATCCACAGCAACCCGAAGAGCATCTTCATCTACATCCGGCGGAGTTTTAGATTCAGCATCGGATTCTGGTTCCGCATCAGAACTCTCAGAGGAATTGTTGGGATTGTAGTGCTCCCCAGAAGGCGCATCACTCTATAAAGCACACAACAGGACACTTACAAGAATTTGAGAATTTGCTTCTGGGTGTTATTGAAGCGCTCGACCAGGCCATCCGTCTGGGGGTGGTAGACCGAGGTCCGGAGCTGCTTCACCTGCAGGAGTCTGAGTACTTCCTTCATTACCCGTGACATGAAGCAGCAGCCCTGATCGGTGAGCACCTCCTTCGCTATCCCTACCCGGCTGAAGAGGAGCATTAGCTCGCGGGTGACCGCTTTCGCGGTGGCGGCGCGCAGGGGTAAAGCCTAGGGGTACCGGGTGGCGTAGTCCACCAGCACCAAGATATAGCGGTGTCCCCGGCTGGTCTTGGGAAGGGGCCCCACGATGTCCAGTGCTATGCGGTCGAAGAGGGTGTCTTTGATCGGCATGGGGATAAGGGGGTTTCGGGCGGTGGCCCGAGGCGCTACCCTCTGGCACTCGGGGCATCCCTGGCAGTGGCACTCGACATCCCTCTTTACGCCCGGCCAATAAAAACCTCGCGAGGACCCGTTGCCGGGTCTTGTCCATGGCCAGATGGGCCCCCAGGAGGTGGGTGTGGGCCATGAAGAGCACCTTGCTGACGTAAGCGCGGGGCACCACTAACTGCTCCCCCTCTCCTGCCGCTACTCACTACTGTATAGTAGCCCCCCCTTTGTGCTGAAGTGTGGGTGTGGTAGGTGACTCACTGAGTCTCGGGTCTGTCCGTCGTGGACCAAGACGTGGCTCCAGGCCTGTTTCATGGCCTCGTCTTGGAGCTGGGCGGTGGCGAACTGGCCGGGTCGGGCCGAGCCTTCCCCCCTCCCCGGTAAGAAGTCAGAGAACTCGGTGAGGGGGGAACTCTCCGGCTCCTCCGGGGGATCTGGCTGCTCGGGTGCCGTGAGTTCCGGGGTGTCGGGGGAAGGTTCCGGCAACCCGGTCCGGACGGGTCCTCTCTCCGTGTGGACCGGGGACCCCGGTGGAGATGGTCCGTTCCCCTTGGACTCCTGGTCCTCCGCCGTCAGCTCTCCGGGGGACGACGGGAGCCTGGTGGCCCCGTAGGCCTGCCGAGCTCCCCTCGCCCCTCTGCGGGGAGGTTTTCTCCGGCTCCGGAGTTCTCGCGCCGGGTCCCACAGCCGGTGGAAGATCGGGCAGTCCCTCCCGATTAGTAGCGGCACCGGGAGGTGGGGTACGATCCCCGCCCGAGCCGTGAACACCCCGTGTGGGATCCGGACGACCACGTGGCAGGTTTCGTACGTTCGGGTATCCCCGTGTACGTAGGACACCTCCATGGGTTCCCCCTCCTTTCCGCCCACCAAGTCGGGGCAGAGGAGGGTGACAACGCTGCCGGTATCCTAAAGGGCCTGTGTGTCCCGGTTCATAACCCGCGCCGGTATGGTCGGGCTTCCGGACGTCCCCTGTGCCCAACAGGTCGCCAGCATGCAGGGTCGGCCCGTCCCCTGGTCCGCGTAGGCCGACGGCATCGACACGTCTCGCTCCCGGGCAGTAGCGGGCGAGGTGGCCGGGCTGGCCGCACTCATAGCAGCGCCTCCCCTCGCGACTCTCCTGCATCCCGCTCGGCGGGTCGGGGGAGGGTGCCGGGGCCCCGGTCGCGTGTCCCCGTTGGTCTTGGCGGGTCTCAACGCGTCGTGGGGTGGTTACGGTTCTGGCGCTCAGGTGCTGGGCCACCTGCCAGTTGTCTAGCTGTCGGACCAGGTCATCCACTGTGTCGGGATGGTGGTGGGCCAGCACGCGTCGGGCGTTCGGCGGGAGCTGTCGAAGGGTATTGTCTATGATTACCCTGTCGATAGGGCTGGGTCCTTCGCCCGTCGCCAGCCACCGCTTCACCAACCGACTGTGTTGGGCGATCTGCGTCCGTACGGCGCCCCGGACGTCGAATCGCCAGTCGTGGACGCGTTTCGCACGGGCCGCGAGGTTGTGACCATAGTAAGCCAGGATCGCCTGTTTGAGGGCCGGGTACTGTCGGGCGGTCTCCGCCGGTAGGTCCTGGCTCGCCTGCTGGGTGGGCCCGGTGAGGAACGGGGCCACAATATGGGCCCACTGCTCCTCGGGCCAGCTTTCCCTCTGGGCAGTCCGCTCAAAGACCTCTAGGTACGCCTCCACATCGTCGTCGGGCCCCAGCTTGGTGAGCCGGCTGCTCGGGGCGGCGCAGACGGCGTGCTGGGTGAGCCGCAGCACGGCCTTGCGGAGTAACTAGGCTACTCAAAAATGAGAACAATTCAAACATGCGAATTTCGCGCTATTTGTTTTTTCGGTGACGTTGATAATGATGCTTTGATTTGATTGGTGTGAAGCCAAGGGCCTAGTGGCTTTCCTTGGGACCCTCCTGACACCCTTCGGACCAATCAGAGGAGGGCACTGTCATTACGGTCGCCTCACCTGGTCAATTCTTTCTTTTTTTTTCTACAAGGGTTGCCAGCTCGGGCTGGCTTCCTCGCAGCGTAGTGTTGTGTTTCGCCGCGTCTTCAGTATATAACAGGGGCGCCGTATCGCGCATTGTGAAATGGTCAATGAGAGGAGAAAATGGGGAAGAAATGACAGCCACAGCACAAAATAATTAATGAAACTGTTAATATAAATGTGTTTATTGGATGACAACTACAGCCTAAAAAAACAGGGAAGCCTGGCTTCCCTTGGCCTCCGGGAGAAAACGCCACTGTTGGAGAGGAGGAAGCCATCTCCTCCACTCAGAGAAGTGACTTAAAATGACTTCCCCCTCCCAATTTCTCCTCCAGTCTGCCTCATTGGTGCTGTCACTATGTCTCTTGTAAATAAAATACATCAATACGTTTCATTTTGGCCGTCTCATAAATACTAACTCTTTTTCTTTGTTCTCTGGCTCCATTTACATTTAAACTTCCCACTCTAAAATTATCCATAAGTAAGAAATTAAGAACAAAAATGATGAAGAACCAATAAATTACTTAAAACACACATTGGAGTTCTTCCCATCTTCATCCTTGTTCATTAGTCGTTTAACTTTAGGCAAAAGTTTCCTTAATCTAAAAACCTCCAGATCAGTGAAACCAGACTCATCTTTTTGGTTCATGTGGAGTCTGGCCGAGGCATAAAACAAACTTAAAACTGGGAAATGCTCTTCCATTTTAACTCCTTTAGCATTTTTGGTTTTGGCTACAAACGCCTGTATTAGTTCTACAGAGAAAAAATTGTTCTGCTGACTATTGCTTATTTTAGAACCAGATATGTCACTGCTGTCAGAGACACACTCATCACTTTCGCTTTCCTGTCTGCCCCTTTACTGTCTGTCCTCCTCCACCTTACTACTCTTTGCTTCCTGCTTAGTTGCTCTACTATTTCTCCTTCGTTTAGAAGTAGTTTTTTCCTTCAATGCCTCCTCTTCCTCCATCTCAGCCTCCTCTGCCTGTTCCCCCCATGTAGGCTTACTGCTCCCCACACCTGTCTCCTCTGTCTGTATTTCCTCTTCCTCCTCTGACATAGCCTCCTGCGTTTCACTTACGCCACCAATATTTATCTGCACTTGACTCACTTTTTCCAGCCATTTCCTCCCCCACCTCACTTTCTACAACCTCATCACCCAAAACCTCTCCCCCACTTACCTGATCATTTTCGCTCACACCTTGCACATCATCCATACTCACGCCCCCGTGCTCCAGGTTGGACACAGTAGCTGCGAGAGGCGGCGCGCTCCGCAGCACCGCTATCGGCCGCTCAGATTCCGCAGCCCGGGCTGCAGCA
Organism: Pollachius pollachius; assembly: GCF_949987615.1. Classification (NCBI taxonomy): domain Eukaryota; kingdom Metazoa; phylum Chordata; class Actinopteri; order Gadiformes; family Gadidae; genus Pollachius; species Pollachius pollachius. The sequence continues at coordinate 18,519,799 of NC_136952.1, read as the reverse complement.
GATGAAATCTCCGCCGCAGCGGCCTTCCGCAGCTCCGCTGCAACCGGCAGAGCAGCGGAAAACCCCGCCACAGGGACGAGCGTCACCCCCCGGCCAGGCGGAGCCGGATCCCCTTGTCTCGGACAGGTTTTCACGGTGTGTCCCTCTTCGTTACATCGAAAACACTTCATAGCCGACGAGGTGGCGAATATCACGTAGTCGTAATCATCTACTTTAACATGGAATCGGAGGTTGAGCTCCACATCCCGGTTGTTAAGGATCATAAACAGCTGTCTACGGGGAGACACTACGTGTTTCAGCAGCTGAGATCTACATCCAGACATTATCTTTTTAATGGGCGACACTACCTTCCCATGTCTGGAGAGCTCTATGTTAAGAAATTTGTCGGTTATGAATGTAGGGACATTGGACAGGATAACCCTGGTGGATGGCTGTGTCAGTGGCACCACCTGCACAAACATTTGTTTCACCGTGATGCCTGTCTCGACGACGTGGTTCACCTTCTCTACCTCATCCAGGAAGATGACCACGGCACTGTTCATCCGAGCAGCCGACCTCACGCTGCCGTGCCCCACCTGCTCTCCCACCGCAAGCCCAATATCTTCCACGCTGAAAGGAAAGCTGGCGTTAACTTTAATGCCATGCTTCCGCGTGAGGTGGCCAAAGGTGACTCCATTTACCATGGCGTCTGAAAGACGCCGACCGGCGAGACACCGGCAGGAGGGAAAAGAAAAGCACAAACACACAAACTACCAATAAACCACATTAAATCGAATTATTACGGAACGAAATGCTCAGCGTCTCACTCCACACCACGACTCACTCCCAGCATGCAGCAGATAGAGAGAGAGAGGCCTTGGGTGTACATGTGATCATATCAGCATGTCAAAGCCAGATGATGATTAAGTTACCTGTCCATCACTTTAGAGAGGTTATCAAAGAGCTCCCCCACATTGTGCTTATTAAAGGCAGTAGCTCTTCCAAGAGAAGTTGCTTCAGGAATGCGGCATGCTAAATGGTATCGTGCTTCAAAGGCATTGAACCCATCAGGTCCTAGAGAAGGTTAAAAGTTTATCAGCACATTGCAGTTTACATTCAGATTTAGGCTAAGTTGAAACTCCGCTCCAAACAACTATCCAATAACCTATACTTCACCTAACCTGCTTTTTTGTCTCTGGTCCAGCTGGCAGGCATGTCAATGTTATCGCTTTGTGCAAACTCAAAAGCCAGTTCAAGGCATTTCATGGCACCTATGCCATGAAACGTTGCTGCTAGTGTCTTAATATGGTCAGCAAGCTCTTTCTCCATGGTCTCATTGCAGACATGTTTGGCAGCTGCTGTTCATTCATCAATTGCATTTAAAAGGTAAGACTCACAGGTTGTATTAAAACATGCTCCCTTAGCACTAACATACCAACACATTTTTAGAAAAAATCTCAAAATCAGATTGGTAAGAAAAAATATTTTATATGATAAAATAACATATCACAAAACACTTAATATAACGTAACATTTTAAAACATGCCAACACACAGACCAAGGCACCTTGGTATGAGAGAGAGGTGGTAAGGAGTGGGGAGGGTGGGGAAAGGACACACACACACAACAAATCAGTCTTGGCGAAGGACGTGGTGCACAAAGCACTCGCGGTGCAGAGGAAGGTCACACTGCCTGCACCCCATCAGCGTGGACCCAGGACGCACGTCGGTGCCGCTGCGCTTCAGAGAACACTCCCTACAGGTCTTCCTCTTCTGGTTTATCTGGACCAGGTCATGCTCAGCAGAAGCTCCAGTTGGGCTGGTGGGGAGCACTTCGTTTGGTGACGGGCACGATCAGCTGCATGGTCAGATCCTCCAGCCAGTCTTTGTAGCCGCCCCTCCTATATTTCCAGCTGGCTCCCCCTGCAGACCTGGCAGCCACAAAGGCATTGTAGCACGCCACCGTAAGAAAATAAAAAAACAGCCTCCTCCACCACTTTGTAGACCTATGCTGGATCTGGTAGTATCCCACCATCTGGTCCAGCAGGTCTACCCCCTTCATGTGCTGCTGATAGTCAGCAAGGCAGGCTGGCACGTGAACCTCCGCTTGGCGTTGACCATTCGCCTTCCTCCTCACTGACCCAAAAGCTGTCGGGTCATGGAAGTTTGACAGGACCATCACTGCCTTGGTGTCCTGCCATATACAAAAGGTCAGGTCATCCTGCTGCGCCACCTTGTATTTGTGCCTCTTCATGCCAGCCTGCTTTGTTAGGTCCTTGCTTTTGGGGAGGCCCTTCCTATTAGCACGCACCGTCCCACAAGCTTGTACCCCCATGATCTTGAGGTCCACCACCAATGGTTCACCAGTGTAAAAGTTATCCATATAAATGGATAGGTTGGTTCCAAAATAAGGTTTGGCCAGGTCCAGAACAATGCGGTGAGCCAGGTCTTTCTCAGCCTACCCTAAAGGCCACCCGTGTACACCTGGAAATTGTTCACATAGCCTGTCTTGCTCTCCGCCATCACCCACACCTTTACTCCCCACTTCACCGGCTTCATGAGGAGGTACTGACGGAAGGCCAGGCGTCCCTTGAACTTGACCATGGACTCATCCACGGTCACAAAGCCATTGACCTCGTAGAGATCCTGGAATCTGACGAGGAGGAGGTCCATGAATCCCTTCAGCTTCCAGAGCTTGTCAGACTTGTCCACATTAGGGTCCATGTTGTCTTGGAGATGGAGATATCTGAAAATGCTCGTAAGATTAATGAGTTTATGCCTAGCATTGCCTTCATATTTGTTGTATGTTGCAGGGATATTGTCAATACTACAAACGGTTGTGCTGTGTTTAGCCAGAGAAATACCCCAGGGAATCACATCTTGTGTGGCCAAGCTACTTGATCAACAAAGGAGTTTTGCTATTACAAGTTACTTGATTCAGAATAAAATGAAGCTACCACCAAGCTACTGAGGATTGTAGTAAGTTACTATCTTCCCTACAAGTAGTGAAGCTACTGCCAACACTGCTATTTATTATGCTATTTAATAATTATGGCATTATTATATTAATAGTAGCAGAAGGCTATAGCACCACTATCATTATTGGCCATGACGGAGACTTCAGTGTACTAACGCTACCGTAAGACATAGGAAATCGGAAATAGCGCAAGAATACAAATTATTACCTTCAGATCATGTCAAAACGATCCCGTGCCATGGCCTTGGGGACGTGTGTCTGGTACAGCCACTTTGTCTGCCTCCAATAATCCCAGCATGCTGGCAGTTTCAGGATACCAAAAGTGAGGCAGAGCCTCACCTTTCATCTCGGTTTTGGAGACGGGGTTCCACTTGAGTTTGATGGGGTCTGGCCGCGTGTCTGATCAGCATAAACATTTGTTTAGGTCACCAACATGTCCCAAAGTTCATCAGTGAATATCCGTGGAAAATACGTCCAGGGGGGTTTCATCCACGGCAATCGACTGCTTCGGTCCCGGTTTGCGAGTGAACTGCTTGGGATTTTGGGGCAAGTATCCATCCGTCTTCCAGTCCCCCTGAAATCCAGCAAAGACGTTGTCGTCCTCCTCCTCCTCTCCTTCTACCCACAAATACCACTCCTGGGCTCAATCCAAAGGATCATCAGGTACCAACCCTTCTACCTCCACCTCCCTCTCAAACTCCTCACTCTCTCCCAACTCCAAATCGCTGCCATCGCATCCATTTTTGCAGAGGAAAAAAGTTCAACATTGCACGTGTTTATCTGATTGATTGATGGGATTGTCGGCCAACAACGACGTTTGGCTGGTCACGTGGTTTTAAGAAAACAACAAGACCCACCTCATGTGTATTTGAACCAATGACAATGTATTATATGCTGCATTCGTCATGAAAATGACGACAAATCAACAATGCTGCGCTACGCAGCAGCCGGCAGGAGATTCAAAGCTGCGCTACGCTGCATATCTACCGGCGGTAGATATGTTGCGCCGCGCAGCAGCCTGGACAAATGGGTTAACCCAGTGCAACTTAAACCTGGGCAGTGAGACGGAAGCCAGTAGCCCAGCTTTGGAATCAATTGTAGCAGCAAATCGAGTTTTGATTGCTCCCACAATAACCTCAGGCAACCCATTGGTCATTGGCGATAGACCATTTCTCCTTGTTAAGGTTTTGGCCATTAGAACCTCTAGCGTTGGTACGGCAGGCCCGGCCAGACGCCGTCGCCCCTAGATGTTCTGTTCCAAACCCGGTTCCAAAAAGGGTTACAGAGGGCACGTTCCAAGCCCTGCAAAAGGCGTTGTTGTGTTCTTGAAGAAAGTAGTCTAATTCGGATCGCATTTAGCTCACTTTGTTAAAGTATTTCGGTATGGTAACTATGAAGCAAAAGGAGGGGAATTGTATGGACACGCGTGTGAGCGACAAACAGCAGGCCTCTGTGCCTAACTCCCTAGTATGGACTGCCGGATGTTTCTGCTCTCGTTGGCTCCAGGCCCTGCTTTAATACCGAGTAGGCGTGGCCTATGTGACGTATTGGTTTCGCCCTCCTCACCTGTCTAAAGGTGCTGCCCTCTGTGGCTGGAATAGTTATTGCAGCTTATATGTCGGGTCCTGCTTCCTAGTGGCTATGTGTGGTAATTACGCCTTACGTGTTCGATCCTACTTCCTAGTGGCTATGTGTGGGTAGCTTTATGTGTTTAAAATACGTAACAGCGTGCAGAAGGCCGTTCGGCCTTTACAGTTCACAACGCGAAGGAGAGAAGGGTCGGACCTGCAGAGAGCTTATGTATAAGATTATAAGCACATGCCATTGCCCAACATCACACGTGTCCCCCTTCCCCAAATCATTGTTCATTAAAAATGTTTGCCAGCGCGCATCCAGGCTCCGAGTCGAGGGCGCAGCTGCTTGTGAAAACAGAAAAAATAATAAACATAAAAAAGGAACAGAATTGGGACTTCCGGTTGTAAATGTGGTGAGCGGACGCACGAGTGAAGGCTCCCAGTCTATTTTTTGCTATATTCGACTTTTACCAAGCTTTCTTCCCAGTGTTTTTGACAAACCATCAGTAGTGTGTTTAATCAAGTGTTTCCACTTAAAATGAGCAAATCGAAGCTTTCTAAATCAGTTTGCAGCAGTGCACAAACCCAAGCTACACGTGCTGCTAGTAGCGCCGCAAGTAAGCTAGCACCGTTCTCAGCTAACAGCCCTCCGACAGCGACAAAAACTTCAGCTACCATGGATGCCGCTGTCATGTCTAAGGATCAACTGGCTGCAGAATTTGCGAAGCAGAGAATCACACTAAGGGATGATGTCTCTCTTCTGATTCAAGAATCTACAAAGCCATTACAAGCCTCGCTGGACTCACTCCAAACAACAGTGAACACATTTCAACAGCGCCTCACATCAGTGGAGTCAGTGTCCGGTGATAACTTTGAACGTGTATGCGCTGCGGAGTCTAGCATTAAGACGCTCCAAGCCCAAAACCAATCTCTCCTCACTCGGCTTGATGACCTAGAAAACCGATCGCGGAGAGCGAATCTCCGTATATTGCACATACCAGAAGGCAGCGAGGACGGCAAGGACCCGGTTAAATTCATGTCGGAGCTGCTGATGCAGGTGATGGGCCCCGATGTCTTCACTGTACCGCCCGAACTGGAGAGAGCCCACCGATCCCCGACCTTCAGATCTGGACAAGGAAAACCTCCGCGCACATTCTTGGTTTGTTTCTCCCGATTCCAACAGAAGGAGGCTGCGCTGCGATGGGCGAGAAATCACGAGCTGCGGTACGGAGGAACTGTCATAAGGATGTTTCAAGATCACAGCGCAGCTCTCGCTAAAAAGCGAGCTGCATTTAACGGAATAAAACAAGCCCTTTACCAAAAGAACGTCCGGTTCCACCTGATCTACCCCGCCAGGCTGCGCGTGACATACGGGGACGACGTGCTCACCTTCGACTCATCTGATGAAGCTCAGAGGTTCTACGATCAGAGAATTGCTAAAGAGTAATAATTCGGTAGCGTTCGCATTCACTATATGGGCTAGAGACGGACGGTAAATAACGCATACTCTATGTACGTTCGTAACGGCCTTTGCAACTACTCTGACATGCGCCCCGGATTTTAAGGTACTGCTTTCATCCACGCTACGTTTGGGGATAACATGTTTAGAAGGGGAAAAGAAGAATGGGGAAAAAAAGTGGCCCGGATTTTGTGTTACTGTGTGCTACTGCTTTCATTCATGTTATGTTTGGGCTAATTAGGGGGAACAAAAAAAATAAAGGGAGGGGGACACATAGCTTTTCCATTACATGGATGTGCCTAATTATTATTTTATAATATTTTTGTCCCCTCAGCCCTGCTTTTGCCTTCATGGCCTATGTGTTAAGCTTGTTTATACATATATTACTGGGAGCCTTCTTAGCTAGAAGCAAGAAGATGATGTTGCACCAGAAGTTATTGGAAAAAGTGTTACGCCTGCAGCTTGCCTTAGGAAAAGGAACAAGTATAGGCTTAGTGTTAGTTATGTATGTGTTTATGTCTGGGGTTTGGGACAGGGTTATGGGATGGTACACCACTATATTTTTTCTTATATTTTTTATTTCTTTAACTAACTCTTTCCTAGTGAGGTTATCCATGGAGCTGCACACATCTCTGTTGCGACCATTTGTTTGCTTTACAGTTATTAATACAATTATATCCTTTCCCTGATGAAACATGGAACAAAGAACTAATGTAAGTAAGGCTGATGTAAGATTTATTAGCTGGAACGTAAAAGGCTTAAATGGGCCTGTAAAAAGAGCTAGAATATTCAATCACCTTAAATATTTAAAATGCGAAATTGCATTTCTTCAAGAAACTCATTTGTTGTTGAAAGATCAAATTAGACTTAGGAAAGCTTGGGTGGGAAATGTGTTCCACTCAAGTTTCGATTCCAAAACACGTGGGACAGCTATATTAATTCATAAAAAAATCCAGTTCAGTGCTACCACTGTTATTTCTGACCCACAGGGGCGTTTTGTCATCGTTTCTGGGCTACTTTTCCACAAACCAGTCGTTTTGGTCAATATATATGCCCCAAACTGGGATGATGATAAATTCATGGGTAAAGTTTTTTCATTAATACCAGACATAAGTTCACAACAATTAATTTTAGGGGGTGATCTGAATTGCACCATTAACCCAATATTGGACCGCTCTAATCCTAAATCTACAGACCCTTCTAAAATGGCCAAATCTTTATCTTTTCTTATGGATCAAATAGGTGGAGTCGACCCCTGGCGCTCTCTTTTTCCACTTGGTCAATCCTTCTCCTTCTTTTCCCCGGTTCACCACTCATACAGCAGAATAGACTACTTTTTTATTGATAGAAACCTTCTTCCCTTTGTCACAAAAGCTGATTATTCAACCATAGTCGAATCTGATCACGCCCCAGTTTTACTAGATCTCGTGTTTCCTCCTAACAATTCGGAACGTCCTCCTTGGAAATTAGACAAAACCTTACTGGCTGATAGCTCATTCTGTGATTTGATAAACAAAGTAATTGACAACTTTATAGTATCCAACAAAAAAGATAACATCTCCTCCTCATTGCTTTGGGAGACACTGAAGGCTGTGATCAGAGGTGAGATTATATCATATTCAGCAAGAATCAATAAAATGCGAAGACTTGAACAAGACCAGCTTATTAAATCGATAAGCACAATAGACTCTCAGTACTCTTCGTCTCCATCCCCTGAACTCTATAAAAAAAAGCTTGACCTTCAAACTCAATACAACCTGTTGTCAACCGGTAAAACAGAAAAAATGTTGTTAAGATCACGTGGATATACCTATGAGCATGGAGAAAAAGCTGGCCGCCTTCTAGCACACCAACTTAAGGCCCAATCTGTTTCTCAACAAATCTCACAAATAAGGAAACCAAATGGGGATTTAACTACTGACCCGGGAGAAATTAATGAAACATTCACCTCATTTTATTCTAACCTGTATACATCAGAGGCGACCAATGATAGAACTGATATGGAACATTTCTTTTGCAATCTTGAGGCTCCTTCCATAAAGGTAACGGATAAGACAAAGATCGAACTCCCATTACAACAGTCTGAAATTATTAACGCAATAATGGCAATGCAAAGTGGTAAGACTCCTGGCCCCGACGGCTACCCAATAGAATTCTTTAAAACTTTTTCTAAGAAACTATCCCCAATTCTACTTGAAATGTTTATAGATTCTATGTCCCGTGGTTCATTACCACAAACTCTCACTGAGGCATCGATTATTCTCCTGCTTAAGCCAGGTAAAGAGAATACAGAATGTGGTTCATATCGACCCATCTCCCTCCTAAACAGCGATGTGAAGATCCTAGCTAAAGCTCTTGCCCTGCGCTTAGCAACCACAATGACTGATGTGATCTCTGCTGACCAAACCGGTTTCATTTTGGGTCGACACTCATTTGCAAATATCCGACGGCTTTTGAATGTTGTTCACTCCCCTGCGCCCAGTGGGGTACCAGAGGTGGTCATCTCGCTGGACGCAGAGAAAGCCTTTGATAGGGTTGAGTGGGAATATTTATTCACGTGTTTGGAGAAATTTGGGTATGGTCCTAATTTTATTTCATGGATTAAACTTCTTTACAGCTCACCCAAGGCCTCTGTGGTTACAAACGGCAGGCAATCTCAGTACTTCACCCTGTCGAGAGCGACCCGTCAGGGATGTCCAATTAGTCCACTGTTATTTGCCTTGGCCATAGAGCCCTTATCCATCGCACTCAAATCATTGCCATCTATTAGTGGAATTTTTAGAGGAGGAGAAGAGCATAGACTAAGCTTATATGCCGATGATTTACTACTATTTGTATCGGACCCTATTCTTAGTGTACCTCATATAATCCATGTTCTGTTAAGATTTGGTAAATTTTCCGGATATAAACTGAACTTTAGTAAAAGTGAATGCTACCCTGTTAACAACTTGGCTCTTCAAATCCAGGATAATGTTTTACCGTTTAAAATGTCTAGAAACAGTTTTAAATATTTGGGCATTAACATCACAAGAGATATGAAAAACCTCTACCAGGAAAATTTTGCTCCTCTACTTGATAAAGTCAAATTAGATCTAAAGAAATGGAGAACACTCCACTTGTCCTTAGCAGGTAAAGTGAATTGCATCAAGATGAGTGTGCTCCCAAAATTCCTCTACCTGTTTCAATGTATCCCACTTTACCTTCCTAGGTCTTTCTTTAAAGGTATTGATAGCGCTTTTATTTCTTTTATTTGGAATGGCAAGAACCCTAGGGTACGTTTGGAGCTTCTACAGAGGCCTAAATTACAGGGAGGCCTAGCTCTTCCTAATCTTTTCTACTACTACTGGGCTGCAAATGTTCAAAAAATAATGTTTTGGCTTCACGCTCCAGATACAGACTGGTGCCACTTTGAAGCTACATCGTGCATCTCAACATCTCTCACAGCTCTGGTCACTTCCAGTCTTCCAGTTTCGATTACCCAGTTCACAAACAACCCTATTGTCATCAATACTTTGAAGATCTGGTTTCAAATGAGACGGCACTTTGGTTTCAAACTAATTCTTAGCTTAAGCCCTATATGCAATAACCATCTCTTCCACCCAGCTAAATTAGATGCTACATTCTCTTTTTGGCAAAGACAAGGCATTTCTAAATTTAAAGATATGTACATAAATTATGTATTTGCCAGCTTTAATGATCTATCACAAAAATTTGGCCTTCCTCGATCTAGTCTGTTTCGATATTTCCAAGTACGCCACTTCCTTACGAGCCATGACCCCAACTTTCCAAATTTATCTTCAGTATCAAGCTTAGATGATCTGCTAGAATCCCCGTTCAATTCGAAAAGGCTAATTTCTAGAATACATGATTGTATAGCCTCTCTTAAAACCATAACCATCGCGAAGATAAGGGCGGACTGGACAGATGAACTGGGGGAAGATATGGAAGATGGCATGTGGAACTGTGCTTTACAAAGAGTGAATGACAGCACTTCGTGTGCAAAATTAAGTATAATACAATTTAAAGTTTTACACCGGACTCACTTTTCCAAAGCAAGATTAGCTAAAATATATCCTGATTCAGATGCTAGTTGCAACAGATGTCACCACACCCCTGCCAATTTAACCCATATGTTTTGGTCGTGCCCTGCCCTGGTCACTTACTGGTCTATGATATTTAAAACATTGTCTGATGCGCTCAATACTGACTTCCAACCAAATGCAGCAGCAGCTATATTTGGTATCACAGATCAAAGACATTCTATAGTAAGGAAAAGTTATAAAAATATATTAGCCTTTGTGACTCTGCTTGCACGCAGAAGAATATTATTACATTGGAAATCAAAAAACCCTCCCAAAGCGTCTTTGTGGATGTGTGACCTGATGCACTTTATACAACTAGAAAAAATTAAATACTCGCTTAGGGGGTCAAGGGACAAATTCCACTCCACTTGGGATCCGGTGTTGAAATACATAGGGAAACTCAAAACTATACCTGATACCCCATAGCAATAGTTCTTGCATTAGGACCCTATAAACAGATTTGGTCACTTCTGGGCCAATCAAATTATAAAACAATTTTATTTTATTTTATTTTATTATTTTTGGATGTGTAATTGCATGCAGCATCAATGTGGATTGATGCTGGCATTTCAGCCTATAATGTAAAGTGTTTGTGAGTATGTATGCGAACAAGTACATGGTGACATTTGTCACTACTAAGTATGGTAACCTTGCTAACTATTTTATTTATTTACTTTTATTGTATTTATTTATATATTTTCTTCTTTTTGTTATCCTAGGTGTGTGTACTACATGTTCAAGTGGGTGGGGTGGGTGGGATACTGTTGTTTGTATATGTACGTAAAAAAAATAAAAAAATAAAAAAATAAAAAAAACTTGGATATGTCTGCTCAAATGTATGCTCAGTGTAATCTGCTCATAATCATTTCCAAATAAAAAAAAAATAGAGAAAAAAAAAAAAAAAAGGAACAGAATTTAATAAAACGGTACCTGGTGGGCATGAGCGCAGGTGCGCAGCCCACCATGCCCGTCTGGCTGGGCTCAACAGTGGCATGCATGTGGTGCGTCAGATTGGGTTATAAAAACTGTAACCGCCGGCTACAGGCTCCAATTTGCCTCCTCCCCGTTTCAACGGGATACTGCAGTCGCAGGCCCGTGGAGAGATAGCTCATGTTTTACAGGAGGTAATCACCTCTCTAAAAAACAAAAGGGCAATTCAGATATAGTGCCACCAGAGAAAAACCAAAGCGTTTTTTACTCTAGGTACTTTCTACTCCCGAAGAAGAGAGGGGGCCTCCGGCCGATATTAGATTTACGCCCTCTGAACAGATACATGAGACAGTAGTTTCAGGATGCTGACACATGCCACTCTCATGCGCTTCGTGAGGCCGGGAGACTGGTTCACAAGCACAGATCTGACGGACGCTTATTTCCATATCCCCATCGCAGGAAATATCTCAGGTTCGCCTTCCAGGGCATAACGTACGAGTATTTGGTTCTCCTGTTCGGCCTTTCGTTAAGTCCACGGGTGTTTGTGAAATGCACGGAGGCTGCTATCGCGCTCCTAAGGTTGAAGGGAATGCGTTTAGCAACGTACATAGATGACTGGCTTCTAGCCGCACAGTCACCCCAGGAGAATCAGGCGCAAAGCAGCTTGCTCATATCGCACCTAATGTCCCTGGGTTTCACAATAAACGTGAAAAAGAGTGTTTTGGTCCCTACTCAAAGCATAACGTTCATAGGCTTGTGCCTCGATTTAGTCACGTCTATCCGCGGAGAGAGTGGAAGCCTTTCAGGCTTGTCTGGCACTTTTTCGCAGGGGGACGATGTTGAAGTTCAGAACGTGCCTCAGACTATTGGGTCTGATGGTGTCGACGCTGGTAGTAGTCCCACTTGGCCGCCTCCATATGAGGCCGGTTCAGTGATGGGTTGCATCACTCAGACTGAACCCGACGTGCCATGGCCATCGCCGAGTTTTGATCTCTATGGCGTGCGTCAAGGCGCTGCACACTTGGGGATGCGCATCCTTTTTAACTACAGGCATTACCATGGGAACTATCCTGGCAAGGAAGGTCCTTTCGACGGATGCCTCTTGGGCGGGCTGGGGAGCCATGTACGAGGGCAGAACAATTAATGGCACGTGGAGTTCACATATGCAGTTCACATAAACTGCCTGGAACTTCAGGCGGTGTCACTGGCGCTGAAACATTTTCTTCCCTTTCGGAGAGGGCAACATGTTGTAGTCAGGACGGACAACACCACCGTCCATATTGATGGCCAAAATAACCTAACAAACACACCACATATACAGTACAGATATAGGCACACGTTAAGGCTCATGGTGAAGACATGTCCCAACAATAGAGGCCTTCAGATGCTCACACAATGCACACACTCATTCGAATCTATATGCTGATAACACTCGGCCACAGCCCGGGGTGCTCAAGGCCAGGCAGGTGTTCTCGAGAAACCCCCACACCAGCCTTGACACACACAACTCGCAACACACAATTCGCTAGAAGAAAACACATAAGACTGATACACTCTGAAGGACATTACGCTCATTCGAAGCAGAACCTCTACGGAGGCTAAGCTCCGGACGACCTCAGCGCTGTTAGGGACTTAGACATTTTCGCTCGATCGATCTCTTACGCTCTCTAGCTCAGTGTAACTGCAGGCAGTGTTTTCCTGCTCTGTGGGGTATTATATGTAATTCGGTCTTTGACCTCAATGTGGACTCGTTATTTCTCGTAAATGTATGTTTTATTCCTTCGTTTTTTCGCCGAGAAGCTTCTAGAAGCTAGTGTCGCAGCTGCAGACAAGCCACGTTCTATATACGTTCTAAGGATTTACGTTTCAAGCAGGCAACAAGAGATTTAAGTTAACCCGATTGGCTACAAGCAGGCAAAGTGGTTAGTGTTGTTTTTGTTTGCCGTGGAGGATTTGTGTGCTCTTGGGTAATTGTTTGTGTGTTAAACTAATTTCATGTCTGTATTGTATTGTAGTTCTACGGTGTGATTAAACCATCAGTAAAAGGAGCCGGAGTCTCGAGTATTTCAATGGGCGTTACACTCAGTATAACCTTTTTCACCTTACTAAATAAATCCGAGGCCCTCGTGCCGACAATTTTATCTCCTCTCCGTCTCAGTTTATCTGTTCAAGTAACTAGGCAGACTATTTTTCCCAACAATATAAACCGTCAGGGGGGGCTACGCTCCCCTCAAATGCACACGTTGGCACACAGACTGACCATGTGGGGCAAGGCCCACCTGTTGTCGCTGGGATTTGTTGGGGCAAAATAACCTGCTGAGCACATCACATGTACATTATAAATATAGCTAACTCCTACCCTAGCTTAATGAGCACATCACATGGCAGTCACCTTATAATATAGTCAACTTTTAACACATAACACATACATGAGAATATAGTCAGGTCAGGGCCAGAGCCAGGGCCCCATATCTCCTCCCGGCAGATGGTAGACACTCAGACAATGCACCAGTCATCCTCAAGAACGGGAGGACCACAACAGGTGATGCTCTGAAGCTCTCCCCCGTAAGGAGGAACACAAGAAGATATACATGCATACACTAGTGCCTGGGAACCAAGGTCAAGTAAAAACACACAGAACCACACACATCTCAAACGCACACACCTCATCACGAGGAGATACAGCATAAGACTGTATCACTCTGAGACTCTTCACCTTCTTCCGAAGCAGACCTTCCACGGAGGCGAAGCTCCGGACGAACCATCAGCGCTGATTAGGGACTTAGACATATTCGATTTCTCACGCTTATGACTCTGTATAACCGTTGCCACTTTACTTAATAAATCCAAGGTCCTTGTGCCGATAGACTTTATTACCTCTCCGTCTCATTTCATCTGGTCCAGTAACTAGACAGACCGTTTTTCCCAACAAATTGGTGACCCCGACGTGATTTTTTCTGAATTGGACCGCAACTGGGAAACGAGAGACGGAGAGCGGCACGGCCTCGGGACCCCGGAGAACCGGACCGATTCCTGCAGTCTCACCTCGCGATCGCCCAACAAAAGGTAGGCAGAACCTGTTGATAAAATCCAAACTCTGCATAGTTATATAGGAACCACATTAGGAGATGAGACTGTGAGAACGGTTCGCTACGGGATATCTCGTGGGGACTAATAGGACTGCACCCCAGCATTTCCCCGTAAAACCCGATTGACCCCGAATGCGTGACACATCGAATATCGGCTCGTTGCATGGTGAAAGAATACCCTCGAGACCATAGGGCCTATGAGAATCGGTCAGTGATACAAGACTACCGATGGCCAAAATAATACATGCCTGAGCCATTGAGTGGACTCAGAGGGATGCCTGGGCCGGGTTCGGAACCCAGATGGAATTAATGCCTGAGCCATTGAGTGGACTCAGAGGGATGCCTGGGCCGGGTTCGGAACCCAGATGGAATATATGCCTGAGCCATTGAGTGGACTCAGAGGGATGCCTGGGCCGGGTTCGGAACCCAGATGGAATATATGCCTGAGCCATTGAGTGGACTCAGAGGGATGCCTGGGCCGGATTCGGAACCCAGATGGAATATATGCCTGAGCCATTGAGTGGACTCAGAGGGATGCCTGGGCCGGGTTCGGAACCCAGATGGAATTAATGCCTGAGCCATTGAGTGGACTCAGAGGGATGCCTGGGCCGGGTTCGGAACCCAGATGGAATATATGCCTGAGCCATTGAGTGGACTCAGAGGGATGCCTGGGCCGGGTTCGGAACCCAGATGGAATATATGCCTGAGCCATTGAGTGGACTCAGAGGGATGCCTGGGCCGGGTTCGGAACCCAGATGGAATTAATGCCTGAGCCATTGAGTGGACTCAGAGGGATGCCTGGGCCGGGTTCGGAACCCAGATGGAATATATGCCTGAGCCATTGAGTGGACTCAGAGGGATGCCTGGGCCGGGTTCGGAACCCAGATGGAATAATCTGTGTATTAAATAATTCTATGTGGTGAGAAGTTTAGAGTCCTTTATCAGGGTTAAAGTCCCTTTGCAAAGGAAACAGCGTGTGTATGCGCGAGTGAACGAGAGGCAGTGTGTGTATGCGCGAGAATAAGAGAGAGAGAGATGGAGTGGCTGTGTGTGTGTGTGTGTGTGTGTAAGAGGCCCAGAGAGAGAGAAAGAAAGAGAGCGAGCGTATTTTTGGGCCGGCTAAAATATGGAAATATGTGTGCAACGCTTGCTTGCTTTGCTATGCTTAACGCTATTCTGCTGTGTCTGATGATTGTGGGTGCGGGACACAGAATGAGAAGTCTGTCGATATGTTTCTGGGTGCGTCTGCGAGAAAGAGGGAATCTGTGAGTGAATCAGTGGGTGTGTATGCGTGATAATCTGTGAGTGAATCAGTGGGTGTGTATGCGTGATCCGCTCTATCTTTGTCCGTTAAAATGTAGGAATAGATAGATTGATAATAATGAATAAATGTCTCTCTGACGTATTGCGTTGCTCTATGGCGTAACCTGCGGAAATAGATAAATTGACAATGATAAATAACCTTTTTTACTGTGTCGCTTCAATTTACTGTTTGAACCGTTAAAACTAGACCTAGACAAGTTGACAAGGATAAATGATATCTCTTTTACTGTGTTTCTTTGAATTACTGCCGGACCTGTCGCATAGATAAACCACAATACTAAACAACATCTCTTTGCCGCGTTGGTTGACGGTTTAGTCTGATTGACGCAGATTAATCAATAAAGATAGATAACGATTATTGGCTATAAAGAATATCTGGATGTATTGAATAACGTCTATAGGCCCTGTTGTTGTTTTTTGCTTCCCTCCCCCCTGTTTATTCCTCCTTTTTCTCGTTCTCCTCCTCCAAGAGTGACAAAAGTTACCCCCTAGTCTCTCATCCGCTCGTGTGTTAGACAGGCCACACAGAGTTATAGCATCAGGGCCGCCATTTTTTGAGTTCTCTCGCTCAGTCCGAAGCCACACCTCCCCCTCCGCCAAAAGTTGAGCCACTCCAACCTTACCCTTCCCCAACTAGACTGCCCCCCACTGGACAACTCCAACCTTACCCTTCCCCAACTACCGCGCCCCCTACCGGACCACTCCAACCTTACCCTTCCCCAGCCACAGCGCCCCCCACTGGACAACTCCAACCTTACCCTTCCCCAACTACAGCGCCCCCCACTGGACAACTCCAACTCTACCCTTCCCCAACTACCGCGCCCCCTACTGGACCACTCCAACCTTACCCTTCCCCAACTAGACTGCCCCCTGCTGGACCACTCCGACCTTACCCTTCCCCAACTAGACTTCCCCCTGCTGGACCACCCCAACCTTACCCTTCCCCAACCACAGCGCCCCCCACTGGACCACTCCAACCTTACCCTTCCCCAACTACAGCGCCCCCTGCTGGACCACTCCAACCTTACCCTTCCCCAACCACCGCGCCCCCCCACTGAACAACTCCAACTCTACCCTTCCCCAGCCACAGCGCCCCCTGCCGGACCACTCCAACCTTACCCTTCCCCAACCACCGCGCCCCCCACTGGACAACTCCAACCTTACCCTTCCCCAACTACCGCGCCCCCTACTGGACCACTCCAACCTTACCCTTCCCCAACTACAGCGCCCCCTGCTGGACAGCTCCAACCTTACCCTTCCCCAACTACAGCGCCCCCCACTGGACAACATCAATACCAATCCAACCCCGACTCTCGATCACCCCCTGCTAGAAGAATTATCCCGGTTACTAACAAAGATAAAAAGACAAACCTCCTCGCACCCGGCCTCCAGTGCAAAGGCGTCCACGACCCCGACCACCCCCACACCAGGCTGCTAAGGAACGGCGAACACACCCACCATGTCGGACGAGCAACGGACCAGAGCGCTGGGCTGGTTGTGCCTCAACGCTGAACCGGGGAAATATTGAAAGGCCAAGACCGGAAGAAATGGGAGGACCAATGTGATGTCTACATTAAAACCTGGCAGAAAGAGGGCGTGATCCGAATGGGACCCCTCGACCAGACCGGCCGGGCCGCCATACACGCGCACATTGGCAGCCAGTATGAGCGGGCAAAGGTCCGTCGCGACAACGCAGGAGCCAAGACGGGACGAAAGGATGCACTCGAAACCCAAGACCGGAAAAGACAAAAGAGAATCTTAGTATTAAAAGCATTGGCCTCTTGCCTCCCGCCCCACACCCTAAAACCAGCCCCCTCCTCCAGGAATCCCTTCCTAACGGACCAAGTAACCCCTACCCAACCGAGCCTGACAGCTTCACCTTATCCCTCCCTACCGAAGGCCGATGAGCAGGCCCGCCCACCTCCGTACAACCACTCCCTCCCCTATGCCCCGACCGACTTCCAGGTCCCCGGGTCCCCCCATCTCATGTGCCCAGTTATCGAAATAACCCACGCCACATCTCAGTCCCCGGTCACGGTGACCTGGCAAAGACCCCCCCCCCCGGAACCGGAACGAGCCAAAGAAGGGGTCCACTTCACAAGGACAAACCACCCACAAAGCAAGGAAAGCCCGAAGCTGACAACAGCTCCCTCCCCATGCCCGATGATACCAGGAAGGGCCAGGCCATTGGGGCAAGAACCATCCAGCACCGAGAACTGGACACCCCCCTCCTCCAGCTACAGCCAAGCCCAGGCCCCCGAAACCAGGCCACCAACACCAGGGGAAGCCCAACCGGAAGCAGAAAGGATGCGTACGCGGATCGGCGTACCTGGCGCCAACACATTGGACTTGGCCTCCTTCCTGATCAACCTATCGTCTAAAGAAGAAGAAACGGAAGTGACAGTAGCAACAACAGAAATGAGAAGACACTCCGGGATTCCCCAGGGGAGACACGGAAGACACGAGGAAAGAGACGAAAGAGATGAAGAAGACGCAGACACCGTGGAGTGGGACCCAGTGGGAACGAGATGGAAAGAAGAAGCGCTGAAAAAAAAAAAATGTCCCTCGGCATCGAGACAGAAGTCCATCTCCTGTCTCGACAGCTGCGGGAAAGGAGCGGAGGAAAGAGATCAGAGGTGGGGAAGAGGCGCAATCCACAGGACAATTGGCCCGGGCAGATTACAAGCCCGAAGTACCGCAACCCCGATCGCGACCCTGGCCATCACCAGCACTCCACAAGCTGGCCCCCCGACACAACGGAGCCAAGCCCTCGACCGCCGGACGAACCGCGACCTGGATGAGGGTCCAGGACTGATGTTCCCGCTAATGGACACCCCTGCAGGACGAGCGATGTACGTTCCCTGGACCCACCGCGACCTCAAGGGACTAGTGGAAGACCTTCCCCCGATCAAACAGGGGGCGGGCAAGTGGATCAGAAACCTCGAGTGACTGACCACAGCTGACCGGCTCACCATGGGGGACATCCGAGCGGTCCTCATGAGAGGAGAAGGACCCCGGGCAGTCAACGACGTGGAAACCGCAGCCAGAACCACCAGAGAGCCGGACGACTCCCCTTTCGACCCCTTCCGCCCCATATGGTGGGAGGCCCTGAGGGGCCTATACCCCCCTCAGAACTCAGCAGCATGCATGACCGGCCTGAAAAGAAAACCCAGTGAATCAGCGGGCGAATACCTCACAAGAGCCACTGAACGATGGAAAGACGGATTCGGAACCCGACCAGGAGCCTCCGCCGCCACCGAGGCCATGTTCCGGATCGCGGTTGAGACGGGTCTCTGCACCAAGACCCGCGAAGGCCTCAAAACAGTGATTGGACTCGGAAGAATGAACGCCATGGACTGGGAGGAGGCCATTACACACCACGTGAACCTGGAGCAAGAACGGGAGGACGAGGACGTCAAAGAAGACCGCAACCTGAGGAAACGACTCTTGCGCATGGACGTCAAGAAAGCAACCCAGGAACACAACCGGGACAAGAAGGAGTCCAACAAAGACCACGCCTCCGAGATCATGCCCCTCGAAGTGGCCACGCCTCCGGCCCCGCTGCCTGCCCCCAACCCCTTGGTACAGCCCAGCGGACCCCCTCCGACCCAGATGCAAGCCCCTCCCGCTCAAGCATGGGGGCCCCAGCCCCCGCCGTACCCGTACCCGTACCCATCGTATCCATACCCCACACACCCACCCTCGAACCCAGCAACACAGACGGGACCCGGGATGTATCAGAACCAACAGTCCAAACAAAGAGGCGGATTCAAATGGAGAGGAAGAGGCCGGACCCCAAACACAAACCCCCGGTCCTACCCCTGCTTCATTTGTGGGCTCATGGGACACTGGGCGAAGGAGTGCCCCCAAACGGGACAGCCAGCGATGCAACACGACCAACAGGATCATCAGCAGCAACCCGGCCCGACCCGCGGTAACCCTGGAAATGGACCGACACATGCCTCAAACCCCGGGACCCCGATGTACCCTCTCTGGGAGGACCCGGGATACAACGGCCAATATTGACGGGACCCGAGAGCCTCGAGAGGGACCCAGGTGGTGAACCTGGGAACGGGAGCCCCAATGGTGGACGGACTCGTAAACCAAACACCAATTCGTTTCATGGTCGACACCGGAGCCACAGTATCCACCATCGGGGACCTGAACCATGAAATCCCGCCCCTCTCCACTCGAACCCTGACTACCATGGGGTTCTCAGGAATAGAAAAGACCAACCCCTTCACCACCCCCTTGCCGCTCACCATCCTGGGACAAACCTTCTACCACTCCCTCCTATATGCCCCCAAGTGTCCCACCAACCTCATGGGTAGAGACATCCTGAGCAAAATCAACTGCCTCATCAGCTGTTCCCCCGAAGGGACTACAATGACGACAGAAGCCGACCAACCGCTCCAGATGATGCCGGTGCATGAACCCCCGCCCCGAAGCCCCCCGTCAGACGTATATTGGATCCGGAACATGACTACCCCGGACGGATTCAAGCCCCTAGAAGAAACATACCGAGAGTGGGCCCCCTGGATCCATCAACAGGGGGACTTCTACCCACCGCACGACCCCCTCCACACGACCCTCAATGTCCTTCGAGACCCAGACGAAAGCTACGACGAACAATGGAGACGCACCATGGAGGGAACCGGCCAGAAGTGCCTCTACGAAACAATGTTCATCGGACCTGAGGGGGTGGCGGCCCTCACCCTTCTCACCCCGGATCAAGAATATTGGTACCGCCTCAAACCCGAGTCCCGACCACACGTGACCCTGGCAGTAGCCAAGCACCACACGGCTATGAAGCTGGGGCCCATGGTCTGCCGAGCGACTCAAGTACGAGAGTGGGCCCCCACCGACAACCCACACATTCACCTAGCCCCTGACAAAGGCTTGATCCGGGTCTCCTTCCCCCAAACGGCCTCCTGGGGGGTGGCAGAACGAGTGGAGTGCGACCGACCGCTCGCCCCTGAGGAGGTCGACATGCCCAGCCCCCTGGAAGCCGAAGACCCCGACGTAAAGATCATGCTAGACGGCCTCCCTCAGAATCTCTGGGCCACCGGCGCCTACGACATGGGGTTTACCCCCCAACACAACATCCAAATACCTCTCAAACCCGATCAAACCCCGATTCATCAGCCCCAATACAAGGTCAGACCCGAGGCAGAAGCAGGGATCACTGCCACCATACAGGGACTCAAAGAGGTAGGAGTGCTCCGGCCCTCTCAGTCCCTTTGGAACACCCCGATTCTCCCAGTGAAGAAGGCGGACGGACTCACGTGGAGGATGGCCCATGATCTCCGCCTAATAAACGACGCCACGGAAGGACCCCCCGAGAGGGTGCCAAACCCGCAGGTGGCGCTCCACGTGGTTAACCCCGACCACCTCTGGTTCTCTGCAATAGACCTGGCCAACGCCTTCTTCTGCATCCCCCTGAACAAAGACTCACAAGACATCTTCTCTTTTACCTGGAGGGGAGAAAAACTCACCTACACCCGAATGCCACAGGGGTACCGATCGACCCCCACCATATTCAACGACTGTGTGCGGAAGGACCTCAAGGACACTGTACTTCCCGACGGAGTGGTTATGGTTCAATATGTAGACGACATCCTGCTCGCCGCGCCTACCAGACAAACCTGTGTGGATGCTACCAAGACCCTGCTCGAAACCCTAGGGAAAGCAGGGTACAAGGTCAAGCGGCCCAAACTACAGGCTGTCCGGCCCAGGGTGAAATTCCTGGGGAGGCTGATCGGAGAAGATACCAGAGACATGACCCAGGATACCCGAGAAACCATCCTGAATTACCCAAAACCCGCCACGGTTCGCCAAATGTTGGCCTTCCTGGGCCTGTGCAACTACAGCCGCCAGTACCTCCCGGAATTCACAGAGCGAACGTCCGAACTCCGCCAGATGGTCACCACAGCCGGGGCCCGAAACCTACGGGCCCCGCTGGAGTGGGACTCAGGAAAAGACACCGCCTTCCATCAGCTGAAACAAGCCCTCCACTCAGCCGCCGCCCTCCAAGCCCCCGACTATACGGCCCCCTTCCATCTGGACGTCACACAGAGGAACGGAAATGTAGCGGCCACCCTCTGGCAGGCAAAGCCCGGCACCCGAAGGATCCTCCACTATCACAGCTCGGCCCTACCCACTCCGGGCCTAGGACTCCCTCACTGTGCCAGACATCTCATGGCCATCGCCATCGCCCTACGGAAGACACAGTTCCTCACCATGAACAACCCCACGGTAGTGCACACCACCCACGGAGTCAAGGCTGCAGTGGAGAGCTCACTCTTCACCCTGTCGGCTGCCATTACCCAGATCCGGTTGACCGAGGCCCTGACAGATCCCTCGGTGAGCTACTCAACAAAAGGAGTAAATATGACCGGAGAGTATCCCGCAGACACAGACGGCACCCCCCACAACTGCGCGCCTCGCATCCTGTCGGAACTCCGAGCACGACCAGACCTCCAAGGGACCCTCCCTCGCCCTGCAGCCTCTGACTTTGAGGACGAGCTCCCCTACACACTCCCAACCTACGCCTCCGAAGAGACACTCCCAGCCCCCGCCGACGACTGTGTCCCCGCCGAGCCGGACATCTACCCGTGAGTGCGAGTGGCCTCTCCAGATGCACGGCCCCGGCGTCCTGTTTCCATCACCGTCGGCTGACACCCCACCGCAACACCCCTTCCCTCTTCCCCCCCCCGCCTGTGACGTGCTAGTAACCTCTCCAGGTGGGCTGCCCCATTCCCGTCCCCGCCAACGGCATCACCCCCCCTCCCACCTGAAGCACCCACGACGCCCGGACCAGGGATCTGCGTTCCGGTACCAGGGGCTGCGGCCCGCTCCCTTAAGGCTTGAGGGCACCCCTGGCTGTATTCGCTTCTGTACGCTTCACTGTTTTTAGCTGTCCCATATCTATGCCCGCGTCTACGCAACCGACGCCGGGAACGTAAATGTTGTTGTTTATATCGCTGTCCCACTAGATGGAGCTCGGGGATTCACACGGGCGAGATTCCAGGGGCCTTGATTGCCCGTTTATCAGACGAGGTCCTGAGCGCAGTTGAATAAAAGGGTCTAATGCTCAGGTGGCGCCTTGCGACCACCTGCCCATGATGACGCTCAGGACTATTCCATGGTTTCAGTTGTTCCCGTGCCCCGGGCCTACCCTGGATGCCCCATGCGTGTGATTGCTTGTGGTAACACGACCAGTCAACTCCTCCTCACATCCTTAGTGTGTGGTCCTCTAGGGATGGGTTGAGGGGGATTGCCATTCGTTATCTGCCTCATATCTTCGCTATTATTTAGGGACACGTTTCATGGTTACATTTCTTTCCTGTGATCGTTAGTGTATTTGTGATTGTTGCGTTTATATTGTTATTGTTTAATAATGTTATGATGGTAGTCCCGCGCTGGAGTCCTATCCCTCGTACCCCTAATGAGTAAAAGTCGTCTTGCGACGACTTGAGGGGGATATGTTGGGCAAAATAACCTGCTGAGCACATCACATGTACATTATAAATATAGCTAACTCCTACCCTAGCTTAATGAGCACATCACATGGCAGTCACCTTATAATATAGTCAACTTTTAACACATAACACATACATGAGAATATAGTCAGGTCAGGGCCGGAGCCAGGGCCCCATATCTCCTCCCGGCAGATAGTAGACACTCAGACAATGCACCAGTCATCCTCAAGGACGGGAGGACCACAACGGATGAATGCTCTGAAGCTCTCCCCCGTAAGGAGGAACACAAGAAGATATACATGCATACACTAGTGCCTGGGAACCAAGGTCAAGTAAAAACACACAGAACCACACACATCTCAAACGCACACACCTCATCACGAGGAGATACAGCATAAGACTGTATCACTCTGAGACTCTTCACCTTCTTCCGAAGCAGACCTTCCACGGAGGCGAAGCTCCGGACGAACCATCAGCGCTGATTAGGGACTTAGACATATTCGATTTCTCACGCTTATGACTCTGTATAACCGTTGCCACTTTACTTAATAAATCCAAGGTCCTCGTGCCGATAGACTTTATTACCTCTCCGTCTCATTTCATCTGGTCTAGTAACTAGACAGACCGTTTTTCCCAACAGTATCGTTGAAGCTAAATAAGTAGTAATAACTAATATATAACCTACTCCTGGTGCAGTGCATGCAACAGTGTGTGCCATTTATTCAGCTCCAGTATGGGAAGGTTACTTTGGAAATGTAATTCGATAAGGTTACAAGTTAGTTACCCTATTAAGAACGCAATAGTATGTGTATGTGTATTATTTTATCAAAGCCAATATAATACATTTGAGTTTTCCTTTTTAACCTTAGGCTACAATAGGCCTATCCCTCAACACTGAATGAGCTACTGTGTCAACTGTGTAACACAGACTTTAACATCTCTTTTTGACTATGAAATCATTCTGAGATCAAATAGATTTGAACAAACAAATGTTTTAATAATATCTAAATAATGAAATAATTCACACACACAAACATAAAAAAATAAATGAAACTGAACATTGCTATTTAACATTTTTGTTCTTTGACCAACAGTGATGGCAGAAAAAAAACCCAGGAACCTCTGGGAAACTGGAGAAGCCTGAATGTTCACTTAAGGTTTGCATTCAGGAACATCACTTGT
The DNA here is from genome assembly GCF_949987615.1 of Pollachius pollachius. Classification (NCBI taxonomy): domain Eukaryota; kingdom Metazoa; phylum Chordata; class Actinopteri; order Gadiformes; family Gadidae; genus Pollachius; species Pollachius pollachius. Next base: position 18,495,724 of record NC_136952.1, on the reverse strand, counting down.
TGCGCCTTGGAGGGAGACAGACGGCTGCGCCTCTCCGAAATGATCAGCCCCATCTTGCTGAACACGCGTTCAGATGGCACTGATGTGGCGACCACACACAATCTCTCCATCATCAGCTGAGTGAGCCGCGGATAGATCAACAATCTACTTTTCCACCAGGTCAGTGGCTTGGAGGACCTAGGGATCAGTGCCTCTTGCAGGAAGGACCGGAACTCGAGGGTCGCTTCCGCACCTGCGCTGATGTGACTGACGAGCCCTGAGACCTGCTCGTCAAAGTCACCCCAGATCATGCTCTCCTCTGTGGGTCATCCCCCCACAGCTCCTTGTTCCACCAGAGCTTCCTGCTGGGATGGATTGGAGATGGTCGCCTGTGTGGCAGCATTTGTGAGCCTTTGGATGGCCTCGGTTGCTGCCTGGTCATCAGAGAAAGTCTTCCTCTTGAATCTGGGGTCAAGGACTGAGGTTTCAGACAGCAAGGAGTTGAACTCAATCCTGTGGAAACGCTTGGCCATCTCAGCGCTGAGTGCAGTCAAAAGGGACACCACCACAGGCTGCTTGAAGCGGCCGGTCCTCAGGTGATTTGCAATAAGCCTCTGCAGACCCCGTGCCAAAATAATTATTTTGGAGGCAGTCAGGTAGCTACAGATAGGACACAGAAAGGACACAGTTACAGTGGGTCATCTTTGTTATGTGGAACCTTTTTAAATGTGTTTGAAATAAAAATATTTCGAAATTTGTTACTCTATTTATTTACCATGTATTCATCTATTTATTTAAATACTATGTATATCTATTTATTGACCATGTTTTTATCTATTCATTGAAATTTATTTACATTTATCTATTTACCATGTATTGTCATGCAATATATGTCATGTCATTTATTATGCCCCAATGAATTTAATTACATAAATTAAATTAAATACATACCCTTTTCCACTGATCTCCACTGTCACCTCGTCATATGGCTGCAGCACCTTGCATGCCTCTTCAATGGCCTCCCACTCCTCATGGGTCAAGGTGGTCAATGCCGGATTCACCAAAGCCAGGGTGGTGATGATTGCATCCCTCAGCTTAACAAAACGCTTCAGCATGTAGAAGGTTGAGTTCCACCGAGTGGGGCAATCCTGCAGAACCTTCAGGTCTGGCAGACCCATTTGTAGGAGGGTGGCCCTTAGCTTCTCTGCCGACAAGGAGCTTTGATGGAAGTGGTCCACTATATGTTTGACTTTTTCCACGGTTTCGGCCAGCTTTTTTAACCCCCCCTTGACAATCAAATTGAGCGTATGGGCGAAACAATGCAGGTGTTTCCATCGACACTTCTGAATCGCCAGGGTGATGTTGGACGCTCCATCGGTAACGCAGGCGACCACCTTGTCCTGGATCTCCCACTCCCGCGTGATCCTCAGCAGATGTTCAGACAAATTGTCAGCTGTGTGACGATCGCTGAACTGGAAACAGTCCAGGAGACAGCTGACCAAGTCATAATCTTGAAGGAAATGGCATGTCATGGACATATAGCTGTGGGTCGTCCTGGATGTCCAACAGTCCACTGTGAGACACACAGCTGCAGCGTGTCCCACTCTCTCCTTGACACCGGCATGGCAGCTGTCATAAAGTTGAGGAACCAGGACCTTGGAGACGGTCTTCTTACCTGGTAGGATGTAGGAGGGATTAAGGGCCTTTGTAAAGGCCTTGAAGCCCCTGTCCTTCACAAATGAAAATGGCTCACCAGTTTTCTTTTTTAGTCCAGGGTTTTCTGCCGTTGCGGTGTCAAATACAACATACAAAGTAAATACAACATTGTGTCTGGTTAAATATGTTAGCATCTGTATTTAATGGCCTTTGAGTTATTCAACAGCTTTATTTAATGTATGCATAATGACATGTCCTTAAATTAATAGGTTATGGATCAAAATGCCCCCTTCCCCCAATTCAAGGTGAAGTTCGGCTTAGACAAACCAAACGGGGGGTGGGGGGGGTGTAGTTGATTATCGGATGTTTAACATATCAGCAAGATAATAGACTTGATTTAGCAATGATGGAGTTTAAAAGTAATTGATGTACAGTTGTGTTTATTCTGGGCATATTTGATTATTACTGGGTTAACAGTAACAACACTCTTGTGAAGATGGCATTGGCCACCCCCACTCAAGAATCGATCAAGATCCCCCATGGTGGGGGTCCCGGCCGGGTCGCGTGCGGCAGAACGAACCATGAAAGAACGAGACAGATTGACGAGACATTCAAATATTTTATTAATCTGGCATGACACAGAAAATACAAAGACAACATGCATTTACCATATGGAAGAAATTAATGACTATATTCTAAGGCAAAGCATGATTATTATTAGGCCTATATATCTAATGGTAGAAAGCATCTAAAAGCGCCTCTGAACTATCATTTAGGACTTGGCACGGTGCCAGGGAGTCTGGGGTCAGCGAGTTAAGAAGCCAACATAATACCGGAGGCTATGGGGTCAAAGTGTAATGACCTCAGCCAGGGGTTAAGATTAGTGTCGCCGGCCACTCGTGGGAAGGAAGGTATGATTGATCGGCCATGGGGGGCCGTGGGCGGACACCTCACAAGAAACAGCGTTGTACGTGAGGATAAAAAAGAGGCCGGGATCTGTTCACCGGCAGTGCTTTGCAAACCACTCTGCTTTGTTGTTGTCTTTTTAACGATAAAGTTTTTTTTGTCATACTTGCTCCGGACCCCTCGATTTCTTTTGCTCTCTTAATTATTTGAAGTGATAGAACACGGTTATTTTCTACCACAACCATTTCACTGATATTTAATGGTATTATCGTACGCTCGGTCACTAAGCCCATTTGCTTTTTTTCCCAAGAAATCGGTTGATTTCTGTCTCTCATTGGCTAAAATTCAACGAGAGCGTCCTAGACTCAGTCCTAGAACAGAATACGATTGGCTGGCTCTCGTGAGTCGTGACGTCTCTCAGTCGGTCCCTCCTAACCACTCACACAGTGAGTGAATGAACTGTCAGCGAGTCAGCCACTAGTGGGTCTGGGAGGAGTCGAGTCCGAGAACGAACGAGACGAACGAGAGAGAGGAACCAGTTCAGTTCGTTCGTCTTAAAGATTCGTTCATTCAAACTGTTACGTATTTTAAACACATAAGCTGTAATTACTATACATAGACACAAGGGGCAGGACACATAAGCTGCAATAACTATTTCAGCCATAGAGGGCAGCACCTTTAGAAAGGTGAGAATAGCGAAACCGGTGCGTTTTATAGGCCACGCATACTCAGTATAAAAGCAAGAATTGAAGCCCGAGGAATTTGAGAAACATCCGGCAAGCCATAGAGAGAGATAGGTAGAGAGGATTGCTGTTTGTTGCTCCGCACGTGCGTAATACAATTCCCCTCCTTCTGCTTCGTAGTTACCATACCGAAATACTTAAGTAAATAAAGTGAGTTCAAAGCGATCCTGATTAGACTACTTTCCTTGAAGAAGAACACAACAAAACTGATTTGTTCCCGAACGAGTCAACACTAGTCCATACTAGGGAGTTAGGTACAGAGGCCTGCTGTTTGTCGCTCACACGCGTGTCCATACAATTCCCCTCCTTTTGCTTCATAGTTACCATACCGAAATACTTACAAATAAAGTGAATTAAAAGCAATCCGGTATGGACTACTTTCTCCAAGAACGCGACAGTAGTTGCAGGTTATAGTTGCAGTACGTGCCCCACTGACGCTCTGTGGATAATAATAATAACCCTTTTTTTCCCCCACAGGAATTCAACGCAATGTGTTTATCTAAGTACTAACTAGAAAAGATCTGTAAAGTACTCGGTTTTGTCCATAGGCGCTATAATGTTTTCTGTAAAGACTGCATAGTCTCTTATCTGGAACAATAGAAACGGACAACCTTGTTGAGGTGTTGATAGATTAATGACATGGCTGGACTTTGTTAGTGTTGTTATGTATTTTAAACACATAAAGCTACCCACACATAGCCACTAGGAAGTAGGATCAAACACATAAGGTGTAATTACTATACATAGCCACAAGGGGGGCAGGACATATAAGCTGCAATAACTATTCCAGCCACAGATGGCAGCACCTTTAGACCGGTGAGGAGGGCGGAGTCAATACGACACATAGGCCACGCCTACTCGGTATTAAAGCAGGGCCTGGAGCAAAGGAGATCAGAAACATCCGGCAGTCCATACTAGGGAGTTAGGTAGAGATGCCTGCTGTTTGTCGCTCAAACGCGTGTCCATACAATTCCCCTCCTTTTGCTTCATAGTTTCCATACCGAAATACTTTAACAAATAAAGTGAGTTCAAAGCGATCCCGATTAGACTACTTTCTTCAAGAACGCCACAGTGTCCCCCCCCCCCTCCCCCATCACACCTAAGACCTTGTGAGACTCATAGTTTATGGCATGCTCTTACAAAGTTAAATAAAACATAACATAAAAAATAACAATAAAAGATAGACTTCAGTGGCAAGAACATAACTATATGAATCAGCTTGCCCGGGCGGATCGTATTGAAGGCAGAGCTATAGTCCAGGAAAAGCATTCTGACATATGTTCTGCTGTTGTCCAGGTGTTGTAAAGTGTGATGTAGGGTGTAGTTCCAGAGAGCGGTTCCTCTTCTTGGCCAGCAGGGGGAGACGTTGAGCTAGAACTTGGAATAGTTCTCTTCTCAGCCAGCAGGGGGAGTCGTTAGTAGTAGTAGTCCTAACTAATAGTAATACTAATAATAATAGTAATAGTAATACTAACCCTAACTAATCGTAGGTTATTTTAAACGTCCACAACTAATGGGAACATATGGATGAATCAGTGAGATTTGCTTGTTATTCGCCAAAATCAATAGGCATTAACCGCACTCATGAACATGCACTGATGTGCTAGGGCTACACTGCGGTGGATGCCGCTAGCTGCTAGCCGCTGGGTGAAAAGCCTGCTTGGTGATTGCCTCCAGTCAAAGCGGATCGGTAATCGCGAATTAAAAACGCTGGCAGAACGGTCTGGGGGTACCCAGCATAATACCGTAGCCTATCTCAACTATAACCGCATTTCATATTAATCGCATCGTTTGCTGGGTTACCAATGTCATCTATGCTGACTTAGGGTGCGGGATGTTCAATATCAATAACGTTGAGTTCATAAGGGCTAGCATTATCTTTTCTGAGTTAACAATTTTGGGCAGGTGTTTTTGAGCACAGTAGGCCTATATCATACTAAACTTTGGTAAAACAGTCGCCGATCGTCTTCTCTGTGCCAAATAACCTGCTACCCGTGCACCACTGGCATGAATGCGCGCTTGTCTCTGTGTGTGCGTGTTTGTGTGCGTATGCGTGTGTGAACGAGAATGTCAGGGAGAAAGAGTGCTATGAGGAGACGAATGAACGGAATGATATTTATATTTAAAAATCGCAACAAAAAAAGAAGCAGAATAAATTTGTGGCGCTCGGTGTGGATTCTGTGGTGCTGCACCACACATTGGTCTATGTATGGGAAACACTGGCCATGATCTCTGGCGAAAGCTACCTACAGCTCTTTATAGCTAATCTTATTTTAAGATTTTTTTATTGAAGTACAGTTTAAAGCGTAATTGTTGCTTTATCAGTATCAATAAAATCTAGTTGTAATTTGCAAATTAGTTGTAATTTGCGGCGTATTGAAATAATGTATACCTAATTTTCTTTGTTAAACGTTACAAAGTAACATGTGGAGATAATCATAATCAACAGGTTGTCAGTTCAATTCTCTCCACAATCAGAGTTATTTTTGCTCTTTTAGGCAAAAGTGGCTGCGACGGACGGCTGGCCGCTGCTGCGGCTGGCTGCTTGCTCTGGTAGGATGACCATAGTCACCATGGCTGCTACCAAAGCAGCTGTAGCTGGCCGCTTTCACAACGAAAAGCCTATGTTATCAGTTAACAGCTCATTGAACAGAATATATGTGCGTCATTATAATAAAAACGTACATGCATCCAGCCAACCAGCCAGGCAGCGCTGCCCGTCATTACGTCGTATACTTATCATATCATCTGCTAAATCATACATAATGTCAAAATGAAAGAGGCTGATTGCGTCAATAAGTTTGATCAAAAGAGCAAAATTAGATTTGGCTGTGGAGAGAATTGAACTGCCAAAATCTGACTTACTGTCCTAGCATCACTGCCACTTGTGCCACTATGGCATTTGTTTTATTATTTTTACAGTTGTATTAAGCTATATTAATTATATTATAAACTACTCTAAGAAATTTGTACATAATGTATCTTAATAGGCTTAATGACATTTAACAAACCAAATAGGCTATATATAATATATAAAATACATTATTTGAATATGCCTCAAATTACAACTAATATATTTTATTGATACTGATAAAGCAACAATTACATCATTTTAAACTACTTCAATAGAAAAAATATTAAAATAACATTAGCTATAAAGAGCTGTAGGTAGCTTTCACCAGAGAACATGGCTTTCTGGTATATCAACTGTCGCATAAAACGATAATCGCCTTCTCCTCCATGTCACGTTTCAATCTGGACTTCAGAGAGTCAAAGCCAAAGTTCCTTTCCCCCAATTCCTTCTCCACCATGGCCGAGATAACCCCCATTACGAGTCTTTGTTGTGGAAGTACCAGAGAGGTCCGAGAACCCGACGCAGTCTTTTATTCATAATATCATCCGGATGCAAACTTAGCTTTTGGCCGTGATATAATATAATGTAGATATTTATATATTATATTTTATATTATTTAGATATAGAGCTCAGGGAGTTGCAAACGCCAACAATCACTTTCTCCTCCATGCTGGGACTGCAGGGAGTGAACACTGATTGGCTGACATCACGCTACAGTGTGGAAGAGGGCTTGACTTATCTCAACCCATGTTAAATTAGATCTAAAAAATGTATGCTTCCCAGATAGATAGTTTTGGTTCTTTTGACAGTTTTCCTTCAATGATGCAGCTATTTGAGGGGCTGTTAAATCACAACTACATGATTCGAATTGCTATCATACAAAAATGTACTCCAGAGATACCCTTGAAATCCAGAGTTCTCGCCGGACCACAATTTGAATTTCCCTACATCTTTCTAGATGTGGGTCTGGATTTTCAGGTTACTAAAAAAATAGTGAGAATTTGCTCCACTTTAGCCGAAGTTTTCAGAAATAATAGTTTTCTCTGATGAAAACCTCAATGAAATTGAAAGGCCAGACCACATGTAAATATGTGCTATCCCTATATGTAAACGGGGTCTAAGAGTTTTTCAGGTGAATCTTTTGAATGTGTCTCATTTCTCTGTACTGTGCCCTTTAGGATTTGTCCGGGTCCTGCCCCCCTTTGAAAACAGCGATGTAAGTTGTCTGTTATTTTCACTGTTTTTGTCTTGACAAATGGTCTCCGCCACACACATGTACATTCTTTAAGGATTTAACTTTTTCTGCACATTTTCACAGCTTGCGATGGATTCAAGAGAAACCTTCCTCTCCGGTGCCGCCATTAGATGGAGAGCGCGTAGCAGTGTTGAGCAAGGGATTCAACAAATTAGGGAAACGCACAGCGAAAGCTTTGCTTCCCAGTGTTGTAGTATAGTGGAAGGACAGCCTGGATTGCTCTCAACATTGTTGTGGGCACATCACATTTTGACCAGCAGTCCTTTAGAATGAATCTGCCTGAGGAGGAGTCTGACTCAGACCAAGATGCAGACGAGACAGATCAGTCCTGCAACCTATTTGTAAGTCTCCGTAACTGGGCCTTAACTTTCGGAGTTTCCCTGGTAGCTCTTACAGCTCTTCTTGGTCTGTTGAGACTCCATCACCCTGATCTCCCCAAGGATGCACGAACCCTCCTCGAGACTAAGGTCACATTTAACATAGAGAAAAAATGTGAGGGCCTTTATTATTATATTGGCATCCTGTCCTCCTTTAAGGAGAAACTACACCAGGCATTTGAGTCATTTGAAAATGGCTGCAAATTTAAACTACAAATTAACATTGATGGACTGCCCTTATTCAGGAGCAATGGGATTCAGGTGTGGCCAATTTTAGGATGCTTACTAACTATTCCAATTAAACAACCGGTTGTGATTGCATTGTTCTGTGGACCACATAAACCAAAGCCAGCGGAAGTCGTTTTGAAAGATTTTGTTTCTGAGCTGAAAGAGTTGGAGAGTGCTATTGACTTTGAGGGCAAAAGGATATTTTTTAAGTAAGATTCTGTCATATGTGATACACCTGCCCAGGCTTTTGTAAAAAATATTAAGAGTCACAACGGATATTTTGGCTGTGATAAATGTGCCCAGCAAGGAGAATATCTATCTAGCAGAATGACCTTTCCCTTAGACTCTTGCCCACTCAGGACAGATGAATCCTTTGCCCAAAAACATAATGAAGAACATCACCAGGGCCCTGACCCTTTCCAGGGATTGAACGTAGGGATGGTATCTCAGTTTCCAGGTGATTATATGCATTCCGTTTATTTAGGTGTCGTTAGGAAACTTCTGAACATTTGGCTAAGAGGAGCTCTCAGATTCCGTTTACTTGCTTCCATTGTCAACCGGATGTCTGACTGTTTAACAGGGTTGCGCAGCTATATTCCTTTGGAATTTGCAAGAAACCCAGAACATCGAGGGACATTGACAGGTGGAGGCAACAGAATTTAAGATGTTTTTGTTGTACATCGGGCCTGTCATTCTGCCTTCATACTTGGACACAAACATTTACCAACATTTTTTGCTGCTGTTTTCCAGCATTGTCATTTTAGTCAGTCCAACCTTGTCCTCGCTGCACTGGCAGTATGCAGAGACATTGCTCTGTATGTTTGTGACCCATTTTGGCCAAATACATGGCAAGGAGGCACTTGTGTACAATGTGCAATCATTGGTACATTTGGTCTAGGATGTGAGACTGTATGGTTGTTTCGATAACATTTCAGCTTTCCCTTAGTGGTTCTCCCTGAGAACCACTAAGGGAAACTGAAGAAACTTGCTAGAAAACCTGAACTCCCCCTCGCGCAAATGTTACGTTGATTGTCTGAGCAAAATACTCAACAGAATAAAATCCCTGACAGAACAGTCTCTTTGAAAAAGCCCCATTTTGTTGGACCAGTTCCGAATGAGCTTGCCTCTAGAAGGATTAAAGGGCAGTACAGCCAAATGGTTTCTGACCAGTGGACTATCAAAGTCTCGACAGGAGACAATATATTTGTCATTGCTGGTGACATTTGTAGGATTCACAATATTGTTGAGTGTCATGATGTAATCTATAGAAGGTTTTCTAATAAGTCTATCTTCTTTACCTACCCATTCAGTTCAGACTTTCTGAATATCTATAGTGTCTCTCAATTATCAGAACAATACTTGTCTGCCAAAGTGTGTGTAGTTACACATAAATGTGTATTATTCCCCCATAGGGGAGGTTTTGTATCGATGCCAATTCAACATTCTGTGAAACACTAGATAAAGTGGTTTGCTGTCTTTTGTCCTGGGTATGATGTTAAACTGCATCCCTGGGCAATTGGAGCTCATTAGCCTTGGTTGGTAGTTCACCTAGGAGAAGGAAAACTCTGATTTCAAACCCCCACTGCCTTGATAGGTTCTAGTTTCAAATTTTTGGGTAGGGTGGTATTTCAGCTGGTAGTCTGTACTTGGTTGTGGTTAGGTTTTAGTCTCCTAAGCATGATCCTTCTACGTTCACGTCAATTTCTTTCTGTACATGTAAGTACACTTTTGTGAGACCAGATAAACATTTTTTCTTAATAAACATGCATACACAATAGACACACCAGCAATATACAGTGCTTATGAAAAGTATTCACCATTCATACTTTAAACCTGATTATTTTCAGAGGGCTTTATAAATGCACTGTAAATGTCTAATGCTATGTTTTCTGTCTCTCTTTAAAGAATGTTCTGTGTTGAGAAATATTTGGATGCCAAGAAGTCCGTAAGTGTGGTGCCTCAATCGTGGTACAATGATGGCGTTACTTTCTGGCCGAATTATAAAAGCGATGAGGATCAACCGAGCTGTGAAGTTCGCCGACGTGCCAGGCCAGGACTGGTTGAGGCATCCTGTCAGACTTCTAAAGATATATGGTATACATTATTTAATCACCTAGTTGTTGTTAGTACCTTGTACTGTGTCTCCCAATAGCCTAATGTTACTTTTTTGATTATTTGTCAAGTCAAGATTAACGCTGGGGATTAACCTTTGTAAATGTTGTTTTAGGTGACTTCAAGTCAGCATGGCAGGGAATGAAACAGTCACTGACATGTGACACATCAGAGCTAGACTCCGATGAGGAAATTGAGGCAGGGGGTCGAGGCAAAAGACCAGCCAAACCTATGTAAGATAGAATGATGTTTATGGTATTTGTCACGTTTAAATTGATTTTATCATATTTGTCATATACATAGAAATACTACTGTAAGACATGTACTGCATTAGCATTTGGATGCTCAACTTTTCTGTGCAGCGTTTTTTTCAAGGGAAACCAAATGTCACCAAAATATCTCCCTTATAACCCTTCCCTTATGTTTTATGTTTATTGTTTAGCAACCAACCAGCTCCGGGGCCATCCTACTTCACTCAACCTCCACTACCACCACCTCCAGTGCCATCCTCCTTTTCTCTACCTCCACTCTCCCCATCAGGGCCCCTCTCCTTTTCGACACCTCCTCAGCAGTTGTTCAGCCACCAATCGCAACCATCTCAGAACCACTACGCTGATCTCTCTCTACGCCATCCAACTCCTCCCAGGATGACCTCTGATGGCTTTCCTGCTTACAATGAAGACACTGAAGTATTCATGCCCAGCCTGAATATGGGGCGTTCTGGGAAGGACCCAATCATCTGCACACGTAAGTGAATTATTGAATTGTGCAGACATAGCATTAACAACTTAACATATGCTTACACAATGTTGAATCACATGAACCATATACACATTTTAACATTGGTGTTAATGTTTCTGATTGAGTTTCTCAATGTTAAAACAATGCTTCTAAAAAAAGACCTACCCTGACATTAAGGTTTGACTCAGTAACATGTCTGTGATCCAAAATTACTCAATGTTGAATTGTATGTTGAATCTATCCTTGAATCTATCCTTTAACATGATTTCAATTATGTAGTGTTTTCTGTGTAATTGTCTGTTTTTGCTATATATGAGTCGAAAACGTCTCTAAATTTGGTGTTGTTTTTGTAGCTGCTGAACTCCACATGCTCACTCTCATGGAGAACATGGAGCAGCAGATCAATCAGCTCTCCGTGATGATGGGTGTGTTGATGGCTAGATCGGGAGTGGGAGCTGAGCCTGTGGAGATGCCTACGGAGATCTCCTTTCCCCTAGCCTCCCTCGATGAGGTTGAGAGCTTCGAGGACTAGTTTTATTTATGATTATATTACATCTAAGTCCACTAACACTTTGAAAAAACAGCAGATGGTATTTTGACATGTCCCACCCTCCTCTTTCCTTCACTGCTCATGTACTGTGTATAGGTAAACCCTTTTCTGAAAGCATATACCCTCAGGATGAGAGCCAACATGGGTTTTGACGTTCCGCCCTCCTCATTATTATCATACCTGCATCCTGTGTTCAGAATTATTTTACTGAAATGCAGGCAAATGCGTATATTTAAGTAGTTAATGCCTAATTTCCATATTAAAACATACAATTTAAAAAAAACTTGCAATACAAAAAAGCTTTGTATGACTGAATAAAAGGCTGGAGAAGTAATTTAGCAAAAATGGCATCTCATACCCCTCCTTTAACTGTCCAAATGACTTCTAACTCTCTATAATTTATCAATCTCTTCTTGCTAATTTAGTCTCTTGTTTCCACAGGTGGGGATGCTGGCCTCTATTGGTGGAAGAGATACAAAACAACAATTTTTTAACATTTTAGCGCACATATTTGCAGACTGTGTAGCCAAATCTATCAATTGGAAAGGGGTGAACACCAAAAAAGAGTTCAGTGCGATGGCGACCAAGGCCATTCTGGCTGGTAAGTATTAGCTTTAGATGCCTTTCAATCAGTCTTTACTAAATCACCAAGCTCTCATTCTTTCACTCACTCCACACCACTTAAGTCACATATTTACTATTTATTTTTGCAAACGTTTTACTTTAATGTCATGCAGGCTAATACAGATCTTTGAATATTGAATCTAATATTTACTCTTTGTTTTTGTATGCTTTTTGTGCGTCTTACAGGAGCAGTGAGGAAGAGTCGTGAGGGGGAAAAAGCCAGCGACATAGTGATCAGTCATCACACCATCAGATGGTTCAATCTGGCTTGGACCGCGGGGGTGGCCGCCGTGCACGCACACACCCAGCAACTGAGGGCTCGTAGTGCGTCTGTTTTAATTTGTTTGTTCTGTAATTTGTTTATTTTTTTATTGTTCATTTTCGTTCATGCGGCACAGAACTGTTTGCGTTTCTAAATAAATCATATTATTTGGAAAATTACAAATTGTGTGGGTATTTGTTTGGGCCTTAATTGTCTTGATAGCCTAAATATGAATCACAGACGGGGCCGGATGAGCCCCAGATATGGATCACAGACCAGGGCCAGATGAGCCCCAGATATGGATCACAGACCAGGGCCAGATGAGCCCCAGATATGGATCACAGACCAGGGCCAGATGAGCCCCAGATGTAAAATATGAGTTGCGGATCTGGGCCAGATCCGCCCCACACGGCATGGCATTAGTAACTGTATGGGGCCAGTTCAGGCCCAGATCTGTTCCTGATCCAAAATTCCAACCTGTTCCGGCATTGGGCCGTTGGAAAGAAAGAGACCGGCCCAGACCCGTTTAGCGGATCTGCGCCAAATGATAAACAAGACCTGGGCCAAAGCTGGCCCAATTACATTTTGCTGTCTGGGAAGCATGCATTAGTACATTTTAGGGTTATTCACAAAAAGTGTTATGATACCTGCAATTTGGCTTGACTCCTCAGCGTTAGAAATATATATATTGCATTCGCACTCAGTCAACACCTTATCACAATTACAAATAACTTTACTGGTCCCCACAGATTTCTATACGCACAGTTGTAAAACCTGCGTCTGTTCGCCCTTGCTAAACAAGTCTGGCTACAGAAGTGAATCCAGGCCTTCACAGGCCGATTCCGAAATGATAACTATGCTGGTCCTAAGTTCTATACAATTATGGCCTTTTGCTTCCTCTATATTATATTATTTTTTATTAAATGTCCTTCAGAGTTCTCTGCGACCGTTCAACTTCACATCGAGTTGTGCTTTTCTAATCCCAGGACCGGGACTACGGAGCGTCGCGACAGGACGGTGTCTCAATACCACTATATCTAAATATTCCTATAGCTAATCCTATTCAGATTTTAAGACAGTAGGTCATGTTAACCTGCGTCTCCGAGTCTCGGACCTCAGAATCACGTTCGGGGTCACCGAATTGTTGCGTTATTTAGAAAAGGTACTCGAATCAGGATCGCTTTTAACTCACTTTATTTGGCCTAGTTTCGGAGTGGTTACTATGAAGTAAAAGGAGGGGAATCGTATATTCACGCGCGAAGCGACGCTTAGCAGAGCATCCGCGGTTGCCCTGCCTCTAGAGCAGTGGTTTTCAAACTGTGGGGCGCGCCTCCCCTGGGGGAGCCGGAGTTCTTCAGGAGGGGCGCGACGTGAGAAAAAAATATACCAGAAAAAGTAACGCAAAAAAAACACAAAGACGAAGACGCGCTGTGTTCGAAATCGTTCCCTATTCACTCACTCACTATTCCCTATTTAGTTTTTATGATATAATGCACAATATAGGGAGCGAACAAACAAGAATTCAGACACTACGCTGAACATTTCTAAACGTAATTTGCGTCAGTAAATTTGTCGGGTATTTGTGTGACGCAGACAGATGCGCTCACATCATGTAAACAAACCGGGCACTCATGAGGAAAGCTGGAGGTTGTATTGATGTTGAGTGTAACATTTCCTTGATCAAGTTTTTTTAAAATAATTTTGAATGCAACATTTTCTATGTTAAATCCCAAATAAATTGACATTTCTAAACGAAAACCGGAAAAACACGACTGCATTGTATTGTGGTATACGGGAGTAACATGTAGGGAACATCGTATGTTCACTCAAATTTTGGGTATTTTAAGTCCACTATACAGTGAATGAAATTTACCACTGAGAATTCGAACAGCACTACAAAATGGCGAGCAACCTATATAGTGCACTGTTAAAATGTGTTAAGAAATGTGTTTAAAAACGCACAAAGGTGATTAGAATGTTTAATATGTTTCAAAAATATGATCAGAGATATTTAAAATGTGTAAAATATGATCAGATATGTTTAAGACATGATCAGAGATGTTTAAAATGTGTAAAATAATTAAAAGATCTTTCAAAACAGGGATTTAGAACATTTTTTTTTGGGGGGGGGGGGGGGGGGGGCTCAGCTGAAATTTGTTCTCTGAATTTGCTCACTCTCATACTTTGAAAACCCCTGCTCTAGAGAATCTCTCCCCTTATCGGGGTCCTGCTCTGTTTAGATATGGAGTAGGTGTGGCCTACGTGCTTTGACTGGCTATGGTTTTGAGAGCCAGTCTTCGGCTTCCTCATATGTGTGAAGATGCTGCCATCTTTTGGCCATGAGCAGTTATTACAGCTTATATGTTTGGTCCTGCTCCCTTGTGGCTATATGCGGATGTTACAGCTTACGTGCTTATTTGTCACAGCGGCTAAGAGCTAACGTTTACGACAAAAACAACACAATTTACGGCAGCACCGTTGCCGCCCAAGTGGTTTGGAGCCATGTAAGGAGCAGGGGGGGCTGGCAACCACCATAGCAACTATGAGAGACACGTGTATGTCACATGTTTAAAGCCGTTATTGAATTTAATTAATAAAATATCAAAATATATATTATATATCAGTATACAATTATTTAGTTACATTATAAGTAGACCATAGCTTTTATTCAATTATCGTTATAACAAGATCTGTATCTGACCACTGACCATCAACTCGAAAATGGCCATACGTCATTCATGTTGACGTATGGCCATGGACCGTAGGGCACTATATGCCTATACTCCCATCTTGAATTTAATAGACCATTCTCGTTGCTTGGAGGAAGTCTGGTGGTCTCCGTATATAATAAATAAATACTTTTGATTTATTTATTACACGGCTCTTCTCAATGCTGTGGAACGCTCCGTTCACTTGCATGGGCCTTCCGGACTTCCGGCGGTGAATTATCTTTTCCTTCAGGGCTTAAAGTTTGCTTAAAGTTGTTAAATAAAATATCATTAAATGGTTACATAAAATAACATAATCAGCTAGCTGCTGGTTTCCGCGTCCATAGCAACCATCATAGAAGAAGAATATTTCTGTCGAGACCTGAAATATTCTTCGTCGTAACTATCAAACCAAACATCCTTCACATTCACCGAGCGAAGATTATGGAAGTAAAAGACACATTTCTCGCTAAAAATGTTTACATAAACACTTTTAATGGCGTAACTATACTAAAATATCATAATTTCCACCCAGAATACAAAGTATGTCCGCCATTTTCACAGAAAATATCCTAAACTATCCAATAGGAAAGATACTCACAGCGTCTATTAGAGACGTTGTCAGGTTAATACAGGAGTGAATGGGCTGCTGGAGCACCCGCTCTGAACGTCAAACATCGCCGGGTATGGCATTACATTGTAGTGATTTGAATCCCTCTCCGTCTGCAGACGACGCCAAAGGGTACCTTTCCCGTCAGCGACCGACGCTAACGTGCCATTGCCAACAGTCGGTATTTGACGTTCTCGGAGTGAGACTGTGTTGTATAAACCTGTGTGTGTGTGTGTGTGTGTGTGTGCGTGCGTGCGTGCGTGCGTGTGTGTGTGTGCGTGCCAGGTAAGCCAATCACAAGTCTGCTCAACTTGGGAGCAGCAGGTTAATCAGGTTTTCCATTGTGGAGGTCTCACCAGTGTTAAGTTTTGAAACATTCCTCCTCAGCAGCAGCACATCAGATCCTCGGGGGCTTGAAGTCTCAGGAAAGGTATGGTTTTGTGTCCAGGGTTAAAAGTTCCTCCTTCAAAAGTTCTCCTTGAATGGTTTTTTAAATGACTGTCTTGTTGCCTTTTGACTGATTCCTTGATTAGGTGATTTAGTTCACCTGGGGAAAGGGGGTATATGCCTGTGGGCTGCTGACTGCATCCAATTGGCTCAGGGGATTTGATTGACAGATGCTGTCATCCAATTTCAGCAGTGTTACACACCAAAGCCCAGAACTGCATTGCAGTAGGCCTATACCGGTTTTATTTTGATGCGTTTTATTTTTTTATTTAAAAAAATTCAGTAGGCTACCCACACCCAGTGGCTCTTCCTCAGGATACGAAGCAAGTCACATGTCTGGGAGTATGCATCCCGGTCTAGAAGAGCCATACCAAATATCATCTAGACAAATAACCCATCATTTTTTAGACAATTCCTATTAACATTGTTTTACTGTTTCATAAATTTGACAACGCCTACGGTTTTCTTCTGTTTAAGAAAAAACGGACAAAAATCATTATTTTAACAGTTACATGTTATAACTTTGACAAAATTGTATTGCTCTTTGTATTACTGTTTTTTGTGTGTTTAAACTACAGTTATCTGTTAATTTTAAAAATAAATATTATTATTTCAACATATTTTTACTTTATTATTAACAGTTTTGTTTGGTTTAGTATTTTGCAAAAAAATATTGTAACATAAACACGGCTTTATTGTTTATCTCTTTACAGTTTTTTTGTCATGATTTCACAGGTTTTTACTGTTTATTTCACTGACTTTTTTTTTTACAATGCAGGTAGGTGTTAGACAGTAGAGAGACAGGTCGTTAAGGAGCAGTTAGGGGTTAGACAGTACAGAGACAGATCGTTAACGGCCAGGTAGGGGTTAGACAGTACAGAGACAGGTCGTTAAGGAGCAGGTAGGGGTTAGACAGTACAGAGACAGGTCGTTAAGGAGCAGGTAGGGGTTAGACAGTACAGAGACAGGTCATTAAGGAGCAGGTAGGGGTTAGACAGTACAGAGACAGATCGTTAAGGAGCAGGTAGGGGTTAGACAGTACAGAGACAGATCATTAACGGCCAGGTAGGGGTTAGACAGTACAGAGACAGGTCGTTAAGGAGCAAGTAGGGGTTAGACAGTACAGAGACAGATCGTTAACGGCCAGGTAGGGGTTAGACAGTACAGAGACAGGTCATTAAGGAGCAGGTAGGGGTTAGACAGTACAGAGACAGGTCGTTAAGGAGCAGGTAGGTGTTAGACAGTACAGAGACAGGTCATTAAGGAGCAGGTAGGGGTTAGACAGTACAGAGACAGGTCGTTAAGGAGCAGGTAGGGGTTAGCCAGTACAGAGACAGATCGTTAACGGCCAGGTAGGGTTTAGACAGTACAGAGACAGGTCGTTAAGGAGCAGGTAGGGGTTAGTCATTGAATAAAGAGAAGTCATTAAGGAGCAGGCAATAATTAAAAGAGTGAATACAGACGAGTCATTAAGAAGCAGATAAGGGTTATAGACAGTGAACACAGAGACAGGTCATCAAGGAGCAGGTAGGGGTTAGACAGTACAGAGACAGGTCGTTAAGGAGCAGGTAGGGGTTAGACAGTGAACACAGAGACAGGTCATCAAGGAGCAGGTAGGGGTTAGACAGTGAACACAGAGACAGGTCATCAAGGAGCAGGTAGGGGTTAGACAGGGAGTGCAGACACCTCATTAAGGAGCAGGTAGGGGTTAGACAGGGAGTGCAGACACCTCATTAAGGAGCAGGTAGGGAGAGAGTGAGCGATACCTTATAGTGTATCGCTCACTCGCGACCTTATAGTGTAGTTGTGTAAGGGTGATAAAATGATATGTCATGAGATGATATAATATGATATTTGATGATATGACACTGCATAAATATATACGAAATATATCTCTAACCATATTATTGTCCCTCTCCGGGGAGGTGGAGGTGGCACAGGTCAACTTTCTGTGTTTCAGCAGGAATTCCCGTCTGAAGAGGATGAGTCGGGTTCTGATCCAGGAGATGTGGCCTAGGGGTCCCAGGCCGTCTACACTGCCCCGGTGGTCCTGCCAATGCCTCTCGCCACCTGCCGGTAGGCCTTTACCCAACTCTGACACCTGGCATGTTAATGTGGATCTGGATTGGTTTGTCCGTGTTGAAGATGAAACGTGATGGTAGAAGGAGCCTTGGCTCTGGGATTAATGGTTATGATTGGTTGGTCAGAGTTGTTCAAATCAAAAGGTTCTTGTTTCAAATTACAGTTTGCATCTTACATTACCAAGAAGATACTTTACAACAGAAAAATGGATTATAAGTTTTTAGCAAATCTTTATAGTCAACTATTTATATTTATATTTCTAGAAAACGCTCTTGTAATTGCTAATCGATTGCTATACAAATGGTGACCATGACACGTTTAGAATTCAATACTGCCTCATAGAGGCTAACCTCCGCAACTACATTTTAGCGCGTTCCTTTACCTTGGCATTTCGTCTACCTAAATATACAGTGAAGATAATGTATTAACATCAAATGTGTTATATTCTCCCATATAATATTTGATATATTTGGAGTAAAAATATATATTGATGAATATATGATTATATTTGGACAAAGGAAGAACAGGCAACTTGTCTGCCTACATTTTCTCAACGCGATTTATTATACTCCAGTTCAAGTTTCCAAGTAAAATTAAATGGCTTGTATTGATACCTATTGCTTTTAAATAGGGAAAAATATAAAACCTAACATTATAAATGGTTATGATGGCCAAAATGTTAAAGAAAATAGACAAATAGACAAAAAACATTCTCATTATTTGTGACTTAAATGGTTAAAGTGATGAGACCTCTGCAAATAGTCAAGGCCATTTCATGGGGACTATTAATAACGAGAAAGAGGAAGAATTAGGAGAGGCAAACACTAACCCTGACCCTTCTGCTTCTCTGATGTCTCTTACTTCCCCCTTATTTTTTAGATTGCCCTGATAACACAAATCCTAACAACTAGATTTACAAGCAAGGGTCCACCAGCAAAGAATGAACAGTTTGCTTCACATTGACAAGTAAGGACTACCAGTGCAACGAAATGTAGAAATCAAGGTTTAACCTTTTGTTCATTAATTTAACAAACACTGTCATCCAAAGTGACTTAGTCCGATTCTTTGTCCTAAGTCATATTAATAAGCAGGGAGGTAGAGGTTGTTTGAACCTTGAACCTTGAAACTTTATACTCCAACACCCTGGCCTCCTCACTGTCTTACCAAAGCTTTTATAACAGTAGATTTGAATTGAGCTTTTGTTCCCCACCATTCATCTCATTACTGAGAACAAATTTAAATGACAGAAGAAAACATTTCACAAGCACTTATTTATTTGGAGAATTTTAACATGAATTCATGATGGTTTTCCTAACTTCTTTATATTAATAATTATTGGAGCTCTACGATTTTGGCCCTTTCAGTCACCAGTTGTGGTGAGTGTAGTTTGTAGTGAAGTTTGCTCCGCGATTGTGCAACTTCCACTTTTGTGATGACATGTGGGTCTCATATTCGGTCTTCTGGGTTGTGATTTCCTGTGAACAGGCTCAAGTTCTGGACTCCACTGAGACATCCCTGAGGTCGAGATGCTCAACATGGGGGTTGTGCTGCTGTTGCTAATTGGTGTGACTGATGGTGAGACTTTTATAGCATTATTATTGTTTTAAATCTGCATATATTTTATTTAATTTAGTCAGCTATAGCTTTGTAGTTTTTGATTGAAACAAGGAGTTGGATTTCAACATTCTTTGGGTTAAACCAAAATCTGTCATCGTACTTTAATTTTTGATCTAAATTGAGTCCATTTGTTTTTGATTATCATTTATCGTTACTCTGCCTTTTGCTTTGTGACTTCACCACAATGTGACTTCCCCTATGTGGTAACACAACTGTATTACCACATAGGGGAAGTCACATTGCAAAAGGTAACACAACTGTATTACCACATATCATCGAGAGTATTTGGGGTAAGGTAGGGTATTTTTATTTATATCACAATCATAGGGAAACTGTATATCAAATCAAAAGATTAATTAAATATTAAATGTTTCAACCTTAAACATATATGAGTATAATAATCCTCTCTGCAATGGCACACATTGTATTCAAAAATGTCATCCCTCTTATGCTAGTAGTAATAAGAGAGTTCTTACAGTAATAGTGAGAGGTGGTCTGTGAAACTGAGTGAGATATATCTCCTGTGTTGTTCTATTCTCCTCTGTAAACATCCAGGTGTGAAGACCTGATGTAAACTGCACATCTGGGACCCATTTATCACAGTGGGTGCATAAAGACAACAATACCTTATTTACCACTGTGGGACCAGGCAGTGTCAATATAAATGGTAAGCAAACCGATAGATCTGCATCTACGTATATAACATAAATATGTATTCATAAATGTTTTCCTCTGTGCCATTATTTTTTTTTGCAGCAGGGCTTATCCCTATCATCACTTGTTCTCTGACGGTGGTGGTGGTGCTCCTAGTAGCCTTGAGAGTCCACTGGGCACTGAAGATAAATAAAACCTCAAGACGTCAAGGTACAAAATGTCCGGCTCTTCGGGACAACTATTAAACACAAACTTTATTAAAGGAGACATATTATGGTGTTTTCCCAACAAGTAAACATAGTACATGAGTTCCAGAAAACATGTTTTTGAAGCTGTTTGCTGGAAGTAGCTTTTAGAGAAAAAAAAATCGCCTACCGCTATTCCCCTCTGTTTCAGTCCCTTCAGAATGCGCTGTTTCTGGTGCCTGTAGCTTTAATGCAAATGAGCTGCTGCCCATTGACCAATGAGCTGTCGGAGTGAACCACATCATGGAGGAGAAGTGATTGTTGACGTTTGTGGATTCCAGGAGCTATATATCTATATAATATAACATAATATAATAATAATAATAATAATAATAATAATAATAATAATAATAATAATATTAGATAATATATAGGTATTTATATCGTATAATATCTAATTTAACGGCCAAAAGCTATGTGCGCCTCGGATGATATTGTAGCGCCGGGGCTCTGTTTGTTGTATTGTTTATACCACTTCTATTGGTTGATGATGTGTTCCCATCATGCTTTGCTCGAGGAAGTCAGTTAGTGAGGAGTGAGTGAAGACAGTAAGTTAAAGCTAGGGTGGGTCATTTTTTTACTGTAATATTTGGCAAAACTGTCATAATAGCCAGTCAGCTATATGTAGGTGAAGTGCTCTGAGAATATCTGCCCATTACTTTGCTCTCCCCTGCCTCTGTGTGCCGCCCCCAAAAATTGCCACCGCTCATGTACACTTTGACCAATCAGAGGGAGGCTCTGATTCTCCGTTCTTATTGGCTGTGGGACTGTCCGTTCACCTTGGCAACGACGTTGGTGCGTCCCTGCGTGAGCGTTCACGAGCCTAGCAGTCTGACAGTTTTGCACTACTACGGCGACAACAATGAATAACAATGTCTTCATCAACGGCCCCTAAATTTCCCATTCCCCGGATACCAACAACTAACACCGCTAAGACAGCGAAAAAAAGAGGAAAGACACTTGTTTAAAGGACAGCTACTAAAAGGGAGGCGGAGAGAGCTCGAAATAAAACCAGAGTAAACATTGGCGTGGCTTATGAGCGATGGAGAGAGTTACGTGACCTGAGAAACGTAAAATCGGACGCTGAGATGGCGACATTTCTTATAGACAGGTAAGGAATAGTGATATCTCTCCATGGTATATTGTGAAGAATATGTAAAGTGTCGGCTGGTATGGTTTTTTACTAGGCAAAGCCATGATAACCGTTACATTACGGTTCTGTAATGTAACCGTTTCAATACGGTTCCGTAGGATGTCTTGCATCGGCCCATGGTTCTTTTCCGGTCCGTTTTATGTGTTAGTTATGGTCACACTAACCTGTCGGAATAACACAGAGATTGTGCTCACACGTCGCCTAGGCCTCAACGCAACTGTGGATAATGTCCGAGTCACGTTTGTGTAAAAGCTACTTTGACACAACTGCCAAGATAAGCACAGCGAGGGAAGTGTAGCATATGATATTCCATGTATTGTTATAACGTTGTTGCAAGCTAGCAGCAGCCTTGCACTAATGTTTAATTACCTCAGAATCTGACATGGTGTTTCGTCTTCCTATCAATGTAACTGAATTCACATGAACGCGCATAACTGACGTTGGGAGGGAGGAGCTTCAGCAGGTAGGGCGTGGCAGGGAGGGACCAGAGAGAACACAACGGAATCTCAACGGCTGTTTTCTCCCAAATTACCCACCCTAGCTTTAATGTTAAGTGCTCGGTTGAGTTAGGTCTTGGAGGTTTATTCTTGAAATGATTCAATAAAGTCACTGAAAGAATATAACGCCCCTGCTTTTGACATTCCCTACAATATTATGAATCATAAAGACGTGTCTGACGTCTCTGGTACTTCCACAACAAGTTAAGACTCGTAGTGGGGGTTATCTCGGCCATGGTTGAGAAGAATGGGGGGAAAGGAATTTTGGCCTTGATTCTCTGAAGTCCATATTGAACCGCGACATGGAGGAGAAAGGGATTGTACTCTGAGTTGCCAGACTGCCGCCGAAGCTTCGGCGGCAGTCTGGCAACTCAGAGTACAATCCCTTTCTCCTCCATGTCTCTTGTTTTTATAATATGCCCCCTTTAACCTTGATGTTTTTCTCATTTTCTCATGTTCTGTTCTTTCAGACATCCCGCTGTCCTCCATGGCAGAAGATGATGATGTACCGTTGTACCATGTGATGTGGAATGTGGAACTTGAAACTACCCGCTGTTATATGCCCGTGTACTCTACTGTTGGAGGGCACAGCCCCTTTTCCTGCCCTTTTGAGATAGCTTTAGAGCCCAAAAATGTATACGCACGTTTCCCGGTGTCCCGGGAACGACATTCCTGAGATTGTAGTTCTAGCGCTAACAGAAAAAAGTTTTCCTAAATGGGCTGTCTTTTTGACAAAGGCTCGAGCCTTCGAAGAGTTATGATGCAAAACTTATGGTCATCTATTTGTCATTTCAGGTAAAGTAAAAAGAGAGAGTTTTCTTCTTGTTAGCAATGCTATATATATATATATATATACAGACCTACTATATTTGTGTCACTTAAACAGAGTTTGTTTAGTAAAAGATAGCATGAATCATAGTAATGGGCCTGGGCGCTGTGCAGTGCTCATTTTCTTTATTTTATTTTCTTGTCACCTTTTTGGGCCATCACCAGTTTGCACCCCTATAACACGAATAGTATGCAACGTTACAATAATCTGGAAATGATTCAGATTTATCAGATCATCAGGGGGATCCTCCAATAATGGTATGATCGTGAATGCGGGGTTCTGCCCAGGGATGACATAGTAGTCAGTTTGTGTCGTCTGTGAGGACTGGGCCTTAGCTGGCACAAACCAAGCGCTGGAATGCTTCTCCAAACCTCTGGTGGTCTGAGTGTTACGGCGTTGACCAAAGGACCCTCCGTGCCAAAGGAAGAACAACCACTAAAAAATAATAATGTCAATTCTGTAATCGTCCGAGATCGAGAAGGTCGCCAGTGAGGCGGGAGTATTCAAACAGAATGAAGTGGATGGGTTCCAGCGAAGGCCTGAGCTGCTTCAAAGCATTCAGAACAAAACACACGGCAGGACTACTACCTCGTCTTTAAGGCAAAGTATTCCTGACCGTTTTAGAGTCAAGGTGTACACAAACAGACATTTTGTGTGTGTGTGTGTGTGTGTGTGTGTGTGTGTGTGTGAGAGGGCAGAGCAACAAACATTTGTTTTTTTACTTGAACCATTTCTCCGCCCCTCCGACGGCACACACACATCAGCAATCCATCCTACAACCCTCCCCCCAACCTCCTTGTCCCCCCTCTCTCTCTCTCTCTCTCTCGCTCTCTCTCTCTCGCTCGCTCGCTCTCTTTCTCTCTCTCTCTCTCTCCCTCTCCCTCTCCCTCTCTCTCCCTCTTCCTCTCCCTCTCCCTCTCTCTCTCCCTCTCTCTCTCTCCCTCTCTCTCTCTCTCTCTCTCTCTCTCTCTCTCTCTCTCTCTCTCTCTCTCTCTCTCTCACAATATGCCTCTCCCCCATTATGTAACTCAAAACCACACAGTAGGGCTCCCTCCCACCCACCGTCAGCCTTCAGCGAGACAGGAACACTACGGGGGAAGGCAGCCTACTCCTCACCACTGCTTCGATTTAAGGTAAGCCACTGCACACGTTCTTAGACTCTACCTTCAGTGGGTCTGAAAATAAGCCGTGCTCCTGAAGACCACAGCCCGCGCATTGGACGTTCGGTTCTCTGACATCGAATGTTTTGGAGGGAAAACAGGATATGCGCAATAATGGGTGCATGCGAGTCCAAAGGTGGCGTTCCTTTCAGCCTATGCGGTGGGTAGATTAACACAGTGGTATGAGGACTTTTGCGTGACTGAGACTGGTTTTTATCTGGTGTGCTGGAGATTGCTGGCACCACAAACCGTCCTGTTTGTTTAATATTTGATCTTGACAAACACTTTAACAAATCTGTACACAGTATGCATGTATATTTAAAGTTCACAAAGTTGGGCCAACTTTCCTTAACATTCAGAGTAATACTATATTTAAGCGTACAGCCTTTTTGTGCTATGATTATATTTAAAATTGTATTTTATCATTGTATTTATACTGTTTGAAACCATTACTTTTATTACTGTTACTTTTCAGCTTGTATGTGATGATTATCTATGGCTGTAATGGTCATACGAGGGCATTTCCTTTGTTATCAAGATAGTCTACAATTGTACAACCGGCTGGAGATTCAAGGCTTCTAAAAGGAGACATATTATACCACTATCCAGCACAGATCTAGGTGGACACGCCCCCTAGTGGTGTCATATGGGGCAGATTTTTGAAACGGCTTGTAAGGCTAATCTCACTCAAACCTGGTGGTATATTATGTTTCCTTTAAGGAAACGGTATCATTAACTAGACTAGAATCTCCTGAAGCACACAGCTAGCAAGACAGTAGAATACTGCCTTGTTATTCTGACATTTCTTAAGTTTCATCTTAAAATAAGCATTGCATTCTTTATTTTCTTAATCCCCAGAGTTGGATTATGGGGCTCCATCCAGGGTTTAGCTGTGTGGTTCTCCCCATGGCTCTGGCCCTCCTGTCTGCTGCTAGCGTCCAGGGTGGTAAAGTCCTGGTGTTCCCAGTGGACGGCAGCCATTGGATCAACATGAACCTGCTGATCGAGGGTCTCCATGGCAGGGGTCACGAGGTCACGGTGGTCCGCACGTCAACCAGCTGGTACATCAAGGAGCAGTCCCCCCACTACACCTCCATCACCATCCCCCTGTCTGAAGCCATGAACCTGGAAAACCAGGACTTCTTCGTGGAGTTCCTGTCCAAGATGCTGGCCCTCCAGAAAGAGGGAGCGTCCGTGTTGGCCTTTATCTCCTTCTACAGCCAGATGCTGACAGCGCTGTCCGGTATTCACCACCAGGCTTGCCAGGTCGCCGTGAAGATGTTCGAGGACAAGGCGTTGATGCAGAGCCTGCGAGACGCCCAGTATGACGTGGTCCTAATGGATCCAGGTCTGCCCATCGGGGTTCTCTTGGCTCATGAGCTCAAACTCCCCACAGTTTTTAACGTTCGGTGGATCACCAGCGGAGAGGGACACTTTGTGGTCGCGCCCTCGCCCGTTTCTTACGTTCCCACCAGCGGGTGTGCAGTGACGGACAAGATGACCTTCCCGGAGAGGGTCAAAAACATGTTCCACTTTATACTGAACATACTCATCGATAAAATGGTGGTGAGCCCTCACTACGATCGACTGGCCGAGAAGTATCTAGAACCTGGGACCAATTTCTACCAACTCCTACAGGGAGCGCACATCTGGCTCATGAGGGTGGACTTTGTCTTTGAGTTCCCCAGACCTACCATGCCAAACATCATCTACGTTGGCGGCTTCCAGTGTAAACCCTCAAAGCCTCTGCCTGCTGACCTGGAGGACTTCGTCCAGAGCTCAGGGGAACACGGTGTGATCGTGATGTCACTGGGTTCCCTGGTCAAAGGCCTGCCCGTTGAGATCACCAACCAGATTGCCACTGCCTTCGCACAGCTTCCCCAGAAGGTCATCTGGAGGCTCCCCGGAGAGCCGCCGAGCACCTTGGGAAACAACACCATGCTGGTGAAATGGTTGCCTCAGAACGACCTTCTCGGCCACCCCAAGGTCAAAGCGTTTGTCGCCCACGGGGGGACCAACGGCATCTATGAGGCCATATACCACAAGGTGCCCATCGTGGGCATACCCCTGCTCTTCGACCAGTTTGAGAACATCTTGAGGCTGGAAGTGCGCGGTGCTGCTAAGGGAGTGGACGTCACCAAACTCACCAGCCAGAACTTTCTAGAAACACTCCAAGAGATTCTACACAATCCTTCCTACAGGGACAGCATGAAGCGGTTGTCGGACCTCCACCGGGACAAGCCCATGCCCCCTCTGGACACCGCCCTCTTTTGGACAGAGTTTGTAATGCGGAACAAGGGAGCCGCCCACTTGCGTACTGAGTCCTATAAGTTGCCTTGGTACTCGTATCATTCACTGGACATTATGTGCCTGCTGGTGGCTGTGCTGTTCCTGCTGGTAGCAGTCACGGTTCTCTCAATTTATTTTGTTTGTTCTAAACTGTGCAGGAGAAAGCAGAAGCTAGAGTAATATGATTGGCTGTTTAACTGTTTGTAGGAGGCGAGCATCCAAAAAACGGATGCCATGTGTATTCCGATAGATCGTTCAGATGATCTGGTGGTCGATCATCTTAGTCACCTTAGTGAGTGAAATGCTCTGTCAGTATATCTGTTCTTGTTGACTGCATCTCTTCCCTGATTGGTTCAGGGAATCCATCTCGCCTCTCAGTCACATTTGCACACACACATTGTTGTCCTAACTCCACAACAGGTACAACAGAAAGCAGCAATTCTCAATGGCTGAATAACGCAGAGTGGGAGGAGGGTTTTTTGGGGTTGTTTAGTATGTAGATCTTGCTCTCTTCTGCTCTCTCTTATGCCTAGAGAACCTTTAACTGGACATCCCTAACCTCTGATAAGCCAATGGGATGATTGAATAACCAATACATAATAAAAGCCATGGCCAGGGACGTTTGACCACACAGGTTTCAGGGGTAGAGTTTTTATTGTTGAACAGAGTATACCATGTATTCCATGAATCAGTCAACATAACAGGATTTATTTTTCTGTTGTTTAAAAACTCAAACCTAAAGACAGTAAATACTACCTACAAAACTAGAAAGTACAATCTAAATAGTTAAATTCACAGATGAGGATTATTTGTTTTTCACTTTGATAAAGGCGGTTTGGCTCCAAATATGTTCTGAAAATTGAATCTTTTGCCATAGCTAAATGTACATAAAACCGCTTCAGATCTCTGGTTGTTGTCAAAAGTTAATGAATATTCCACTTTGTACCGCAGTTATTCTATTAAACTGTGGAACAGCCTTTCCCAATCGATTTCCCAATCTCATTTTAAGTTGAATAATTACCCATAAACATGAGGCAAGCAATTTTCAGTTAATCTTTCAATAACAAAAAATCACCTTGTTGGTTTTAACCTTTGGATGCAAAGCCCACAAAAGTCCCCTAACATCAAACACTCTTCTCACAAATCCACCGGTATTTATAATCACAAGAGCCATCCATCCAGGAGGATAGATCTTCCTCTTTGTTGTCAATGTGTCCGCAGTCTTCTCCGTGAGGGTTCTCCAAGCTCCAGTCATCGGGTTCTGTTCCGGTGCCGGCTCGGTTCAGCCAGAACCTACAGGGAACAATAAGCAATATGCTGTAGGACATATTTTGACAGGATTTGACAGTACAAGGCATTTATAGAGCACATTTACAACACAAAGTGACAGGACAATCATTGAAATATAAATAATAGTAATTATTAACTTATATCTAGTCCTAGTCTAGTATATCTAATCAAGTCCTTAGCCTAACCTGTAGGCCTAGTCATCCATGAGCCAGATGCTCAACCATAAACATTAACAAAGTTTAAAGTGCCAATACATTTTTGAAATGGGCTCTAGAACACATTGTGCCATCGACGCTCGACTCAGACTTCTAAATACTGCCCGTTGAACTGGGCCTCTCACTTTCTTTTGTTTCATATTTGTTTCGACCAATCACGTTGCTGGAGGGGGAGTTTTAACCTACTGTAGATCTGGGGAGAGGAGGCTACCATCAACCCACTCCCACCGGCCCTCCTCCTCAGTGTCTGAGATCCCGATCCACAGCCTGGCTACCCTCTGCTCGGGCCTCCGACTGGCAGCCACAACAAAAGACTGAGGAAGGAGACAGAGAGGGGAAAACACATGGATTTATTATTTTAAGCATGTTTGATTTAGATTTTTTTTTAGATCTGTATAAAAACAAGGCATACAATAGGGTGGACCTGTGGATCACACGGGAAACTGCTGATGTTTACAAGAATGAAAACCTGCGTCCTGTTGTGTCTGCTTCCAACTTGCAGAAGACTTGATCTGAAAGGTAGGCTCTGGATAAAGGACTTGGTAAAGAACTATAGTTTTTTTGAGGATGCAGTAGTATTCGATTCTGCTCGGATTCTGTATCAACATGTCAATGTTATTATACAGTAAGCTCCAAAATAACTTTTTTTCTGTGAAAGACTATGCGGTTTGGGTCTCAAAAAGTGTTGGGGAGCAACATCCCCCCCCCCCCACACACACACACTTTATACCTGCTCCTGCTTGGTGTTGACGACCAGGAGGTCGCCCCCTTGTGTCCGGCACCAGGCCCTGCTGGCCGGCCAGGTGAGCACGCGGGACGAGAAGTAGTAGCACGTGGTCTGGAAAAGCCGCCAGTCCTCAGGACAGCTGTTACAAACCCGCTCTTTGCAGAAAAAGGTGAGAAAAATATAAATATAACGTAAATGCGCTGTCTATTTGGACATTGATTAGGCCTGTTCATCAATAATATCATCAATATTGGATACAAGTGTACTAGCTGGATGCCCACTCTAAACAGATGTATTTTGAGAGGGAATTCTGCCATATAGCTACCATTTGTATTCCTATTGACGACGGGGCAGTAGCGGTCCAATGAGCGATATTCTTCCTCCTTTGCGCGTAAGTCCACCAACATGGACTCCGTCTCCCCCGTTCTGCCCGTCTCTGTCCCCCTCGCATGCCGCCCCAGCAGGGTGCTCAGGTTGCGGTTCCGCTCTTGCAGCTCGGCGATGATGGAGTCTTTGACCTCCGGTTGTGCTTCACCATCTCCCGTCAGGATCGCATCTTCCTCCGCAATCCTCGCGGTGAGGTTCTCGATTTGCGCACCGAGTTCGGAGTTTAGTTGCACAAGTTCATCCCTTCGGTCGTTGGCATGAATCAGCTCCTCCCGTAGAAAGATGTTGCTGTCGGATAAGTTGAGCATTTGGGCTTCCAGCTCCGAGGTACTGAGGAGCAGAGAGGAGATGGTCTGGGACGAGGTCTTGCTCATGTTTTCTAAAGCCGCGATGTACACGACCATCTGTCCGTGGTCTCGGAGCAGTGTGTCGTAGGATGAGGTTTGTCTGGTCTGTTGGTCCTGCAGTTGGACGATGGCCGAGGACAAGGCCCGGTTCTTGATCGTGAGGCCGGCAGATGTTTGGTTGAGCTGTGTGCTCTGTTCCATAAGCCAGGTGTTGTTCTGCTGCAGGTGTTGGTTCTGTTCTCTGAGTTGGAGGTTGGCTTTGGTGGTGGTGAGGTGGTGGTCACTCAGATTCTGAAGGTCCAAGAGAAGATCCTCCATCCCTGGCTGGTTCTCCGACTTGTGGTCTGAACAAAACACAGGTTCTAGTGATATCATCTGCACCCCAATCTTGTACTTACAATGATAAAAACGTTATAAATTGATTGGCGATATGATATTGCAGTCCAGGGTGCGAACTACGGGGGGGCCAGGGGGGTCTCAGCCCCCCTTAATGAGACATGCTATCCCCTGAAAACATGATTGATGAAATTTTGGGGGGGGTCAATAATATATTGGCAAAATGCTGTTTTTTCCCATTCATTTCTTTTTTGTTTTTGTATTGCATAATCATGGATCACGTGTAAAATTTGGCTATTTTTAATGTATGATTTGCGCATGAGGGTGATTCATCAACTTCATAAAGATAGCGGCCTGCATGCAATTATTGTCCTCACCATTGAAGCGTGGGGGCGCTACGTCTTAAACGTCACTTAAAATCAGACATCGGAGAGCCGCTGGACCCGCGCATTACATGTTTTGCAGTCATGTCTAAAAGAAAACAGGGAAACCTACTCGCAAATTTTGGATTTACAAAGAAATCGAAGACTAATGACTGAGGAGCAGCAAGAGGCGAGTTCTTCAGCAGATGCTCGCTTGGGGACAACTGTTACGTATTTTAAGCACATGGGCTACCATACATAGCCACTAGGAAGTAGGATCGAACACATAAGCTGTAATTACCATACATAGCCACTAGGAAGTAGGATCGAACACATAAGCTGTAATTACCATACATAGCCACTAGTAAGTAGGATCGAACACATAAGCTGTAATTACCATACATAGCCACTAGGAAGAAGGATCGAACACATAAGCTGTAATTACCATACATAGCCACTAGGAAGCAGGATCGAACACATAAGCTGTAATTACCATACATAGCCACTAGGAAGTAGGATCAAACACATAAGCTGTAATTACTATACATAGCCACTAGGAAGTAGGATCAAACACATAAGCTGTAATTACTATACATAGCCACAAGGGGGGCAGGACATATAAGCTGCAATAACTATTCCAGCCACAGATGGCAGCACCTTTAGACAGGTGAGGAGGGTGGAGCCAATACGGCACATAGGACACGCCTACTCGGTATTAAAGCAGGGCCTGGAGCCAACGAAATCAGAAACATCCGGCAGTCCATACTAGGGAGTTAGGTAGAGAGGCCTGCTGTTTGTCGCTCACACGCGTGTCCATACAATTCCCCTCCTTTTGCTTCATAGTTACCATACCGAAATACTTTAACAAATAAAGTGAGTTCAAAGCGATCCCGATTAGACTACTTTCTTCAAGAACGCAACACAACCGACACCACCAACGCTGCACTTAGCGGGGACTGCTGCCGGTGAAAGCTCGCCAACAGCCGACAGCTCAGAGGCCGCTGATGACGGTGACTCCACCTGCCTCTCTCTCCCGGCTAACTGGACCAGCCAGCAGTGGAGAGAATGGAAGTCCCGCAACACCCGGCTGTTTGTTAGGGATGGAAAACTTGGGCAGAGACACAAAAACTCTTCTGCTTTCTGAAAAGGTCATTGGCACGCACTTATCAGAAGAGTGTATTAACGGAGATGTAAGCAGCCACACACAAAAAGGGTTGCGTAAAAAAGTGTATAAACATCGCGATAGCATAGCACACAAAAGGGCTGTTGAAGTCACAGAAACCAAGCAAAATGAGACTCTGCCAAACAGATTACGTGAGATAAATTCCAAGTTTAAAGAAGAGAAACGGCATCTTCATTCAGATCGGCCTATATGGTGGCCAAGGAAAGGCTGGTTTATAAAAAGCGCTCCTCCTGTGCATGAATCAGATAAGTCATGTGCTGAAATTATAGGCCATATTGCAAAGCATATGCGGATGAAGTTAGTCTCAAACATAAAAGAGATAAATTCAAAAATCAGCATAACCATTGATGAGAGCACGGTGCACGGACGCGCACATTATATGCGGTGTGATGTGAGTGGGAAAGGAGACGTGGACAATGTATTTTTAGACATTACAGAACCGACAAGGCACAAATGCGGAATCCATTTACAACAGCTTGAGACAGAGTTTGCGCCAAACGGGATTAGATGATGAGTTTTGGGGGAACAACCTCATCAGCATCGCCACAGATGGTGCTGCAGTTCTTACCGGCAAAACCACTGGACTGATTGCGAAGCTTAAACGTGACTTCCCAAACATTCACTCCATACACTGCCTGGCCCACCGCCTTGAATTGGCTGTCCATGACTCTCTCAAAGAGGTTGCTGGATGTAACCATTTCGTTTTTCATCTCCAAACTGTACGCTCTGTATCACCAGTTCGCAAAGAATGCGCGATTGCTCGAGGAAGCGGCTGCAGACCTCAATATGCAAATTTTGAGAATTGGGCAGGTATTCAGGTGGGTGGCGAGTAGTTTTATTACTGGAAAAGCAGTCTGGAATAACTACCCTGCATTAGCGCGCCACTTCAAGACAGCAAGCGAGGATACATCTCGCAATGACACCGAAACGTGCTTATATGTGCTGACATAAGGCAAGTAGGCATACAGGCTTGTAATAATGGATGTGTTTTGAGTGGTATAGTTCGCACACTGTACCCATATTAATATATTTGACCTGTCTTAGGCTACATGTCCTCTGAATCAAATTAAAATCAATCTTTCTTTTTTTCCAATGACTTCTATATAAACTTTGATCATGCTTACTCACACAACATGGATAGAGCGACGCAGACGAGCAGCAGAGACCCGCAGACCGCAGACAGCGTCCTGACCGCGGCGGGAGGTCCGGGACACAGCGCCTTCTGGTGGCCTCGCTTACCACAAGGGGAACCTGGAGACACACAGATTAGGGTCCAGGATGATTCGACGACTGCTGTTTAACCAAATAAATAAATAAATACAAAATAATTATAGTCATATACCCATTACCTTCATAAATGTTATGATGTTAGTTTTTATTACTATTATCAAAATTTGTCGATTACTATTAGGCTACTATTAGGCTAAGTTGAATTATAATTCTTATTATGATTCTTATTATCATACACTAATGTAAATATCCACTAATAAGCGACGGTTGGGTTTCCTAAATAAGCAGGTAGCTATAGTTCTCGGTCCTTCAGTGGAGTGTTACCCCTCACCTGTGCGCGGGTCATGCTTTACGGTGTTGATGGGACCCGACGGCCTGCCGTTGAAACCTGGGATCCACTGCTGGCCCACCATCTTATCTCAGCCCTTCAGGAATTCAGGAATACAAATCAGGTTCTGACAACACTAAAGAATCGCTCATGTCTGCAGGCTATTGAAATACTTAGTATATTACTACCAGCCGGCTGAGTATAACTACTTAATAACTAATTACGTTATGTTATATGTTTAGCCATCAGGTAGGCCTACCAGCGATTCATCCTTCCTTCATGTAGGTTTACATTATCTTACCTGTAGCAGCAGAGAGAGAGAGAGAGAGAGAGAGAGAGAGAGAGAGAGAGAGAGAGAGAGAGAGAGAGAGAGAGAGAGAGAGAGAGAGAGAGAGAGAGAGAGAGCGAGGGCGAGAGATCAGCTTTTTAAACAGATGTAAAATAAAACAAAATACACATAATTTAGAAAGCGAAGGACTCACGTAGGGCTTGTACCTGTTGGCCTAAATGGGATTCTTGTTGTCCAGGTGAAACAAATGGCGGATAAATCAAGGAAAGTGATTGAGTTGTGGTTCCTAAAGGTTCCGACTCGGGAGTGGAGGGAGCTGGGAAAACAGAAGAGCTGTGGTGTGTCTCTTCTGATCTCCTTTATACCTCTATAAGCCCTGTATCACAGACAGAGACACACACAAAGCTAAGTCTTTCATGTGGTCGTCTTATCTGCTCTGGAACAATGTGTGCTAACACCGAGAGGAACGAGGTGGTGGAGAACGAGGGTCCAGACCAGAGGAGGTGTGGGGGTCTAGCCCTCCATTGTAATGGATCATTCAATGGATATTAGGCTGTTATATATCTACATTCATATGGTGAACTATTGCGTTTGTTCATTGATTCAGGCCTACAAATTTCATTCATTACAATAACAGTAATGAATTGAGGCCTGATCCCTTACTTAAGGATTTACGTTGTTTATTATACCCTTTTATTCTTAGGCTGCATTGATTCAATTAAATACATGATAGCTGTTCTGCCACCAGATGGCAGTAGGGTTTTCTTTAATGGTGCAGGCCTACTATCTCCAGGGGTTTTCATGGAGATGTTATGGTAGACGGTTGAGGGTTAAGGATTGTCTTGATAAGATAGAGGAAGCCACAGGATACAATAAATAACTTCCGTAGATAAAAAGCCATGACGCGGCGCCAATAAACCCCGAAGGATCTCAACGCTGTGTGGAAAAAGTGAACCGTAAATACTCATTTGTGTATCCTTTAAATTCATGCTTTAATTCTCGCAAAAGAGAACAGGCAACTTATTGCCTTATTCATCTCGGCATGTTTGTTGGCAATTTGGATTCAAACTTCAGGTCAACGCTAAGTGTGGCTTAAGAGCAGGAACCGCAGTCACCGGGAGAGAACCGGAGCAGATAACAGGCTGTTCTCTCTTAACTGAGAGGAACTCTACTGATTGCGGTGTGGAGGCAAGTTTGTGTGAACAGAGGCTTCCTCGGCCAACAATAATTTCGCTTATCCATCGACAGTACCAGCTCAACTCGCATCGACTCGGCCCGCCTTTTTTTTTTTTTTTTTTTGCGTTTCTATGGCCAAAATGTGTTAGGCCTACCTGGTACCTGGTATGTGTGTGTGTGTGTGTGTGTGTGTGTGTGTGTGTGTGTGTGTGTGTGTGTGCGTGTGTGTAAGCGTGTGCGTGTGTCTCTTATGGTTCTATTCTGTGTAAATAACTCACTTAATTAGTTCATCTTGAACCAGGAGACCTGTCACATCTTTCTGTTACACTATCCCCTATTATCAACATGCCCCCTATAGTCTCATTATCTGATCTTTACGACTCTTCCTCTTACACGCTTGACCACACACACACACACACACACACACACACACACACACACACACACACACACACAAACATCACACACACACACACACGATATGTGTCTGTGTATACATAGATATATTTCATTTATAAATGATTATGACATATAATTTGCAGTATTAAAAACTAATGTTAGAATAAATAACGAAAATAAGAAAGATGTTAAGACAAGAAGGTATTCTACAATGATGGTTTTGTAGCCCATACTTTAATGATTATGTAACACAGCAAAAAAGATCGATCAGTATCGATCATATTGATACAATTCGTATTATTTATATTCTTATTAACATGAGTTATCTAGTTATCGGGATCTTCAACCATCAACTCAAATGTTATTTCATTCGCTTACTCCAACATTATTTTACTTGTTCAATCACACTTTATTTCCTTCATCCATTGAAACATTATTTCATGAATTTAAACCTTACATCCTGTCAATCAAACATTATTTCATTCATTAATTCTAACGTTATTGGATGAATTAACCCAAACACTATTTCAATGTTTCTTAATATGTGTGTTAATATATATTTGCTTGTGTGTGTGTTTGCATCAGGGTAAGGGAAAGCAGTTTCCTTTATATCAGGGCTCTCTCTCCTCACAGCCAGGAACTGTCTGTCGTCAGGGAAGCTTGATGCAAATGCTGGCTGTTTCCCAAACAACCTCCCTTCCTCTGCCCTGCCCTCACCGTGTCTCACACATTAATTAAGACTGAAATGATTGTGGACAGCAGTGCCTGGCTCCTCTTAGACCAAGACGATAAGGTGGGAACTGCTTATGAAGGGTGAAACTGCTTATGAAGGGTGAAACTGCTTATGAAGGGTGAAACTGCTTATGAATAGTGAAAGTGCATATGAAGTTTGGACCCATTATCTCACTCACAGGATACAGCTTTGTTTGAAAATCAATTCACTTACAGATTTATTATATTTCATTCTGTTCACCAGTGCTCGGTATGTTATGTATGTCTGTTATTTTCTGTGCCATACTAGGTTCAATGTCAGCGATGTGAATTCAATAAGTCGCTGTAGAGTGTCCTAGCAAATGATCTCCAACCTGTTGGTTGTTTGTCAATCTGACCCGAATCGACCAATTGGTGCTCACTGAAGAGCCAAAGGGGTGGAGCTTGACAAATTCCCACGTCACCTCCCTGGACTGAGTCCAGCTGGTTGTATTCTGGCCAATCTACCTAGTTATGGTTAAGATTATGATTAGGTTAAGGTGTTATGGTCAGGTCTTGAGGTTAAGGTTAGGGTTATTTTTAAGGTTATGGTTAGGTTAAGGTGACAAGGCTCGGGTAATGGGAAGGTTAAGGGGTCAAGGTAAGGGTATTGGTTAGATTTAGGGGTTAAGGTTAGGGTTATGGTTAGGGTTGTGTTATGGCAATGGAAAGTGTTATTGTCAGGGTGATGGTAAGGTAGAACAAGGGTGTTTTTCCGTTGTTGTATCTTCTATCAAGCCAGGGGCTTCTCCAGGGCTGCAGCTAAATGCTGCTTTAACTTGTGCTTCCAAGTTGTATGAGTCAGTTGGGGAGGGGCTGATATATTGAGATATTGAGATATTGACATCGATGAGTTAAATGGAAAAGATAGTTTGGGCATTAATAACGTTTCGATAACATTTCTAGCAAGAAATGTGTGTTTTACTTTCATAATCTTCGTCCAGTGAATGTAGATGATGTTTAGTAACTTCTTTCGTCACTGCCAAAGGCTTGGCATTGTGTGTAACGCAGTGTGTTCGTTTTACTGTAAAGGAAGATGTTCTTTCAATAAAAAATTGGAGTGACCAAAGAAGGACATTTATTCTTCTTATTTGGGGCAGACTAGTCCGACACGCTTTTATGGGGCACAACGAAAGTTTATGTTAACTTTACCTCCGCCATTCCAGTGCTTAATTTTATACATTCATTTAATTGTATTAGATAATCTTAGATAATTGCGTGAATGCAATCAATTAAGATTGATAGATGTAAATTATATTCAAAAGGTTACAAAGAATATCAACATGGGTGTCATATACATACAGGAAGTGAAGCAATCGGCATTCATAAAAAATCATCCAAATCCAAGGAACCCCCCACATTAGAGTAAATAAAACATATATATATATATATATATATATATATATATATAAAACTGATGTTATTTCAAGTTCCCCATTTCCAGTGGGATGGAGATAGGAATTTGACCTAAATAATAACGTAAATAATAATAATTAAATAATATTTTTTTAAAGTATCAGGAAGGGAGATTGTTAAGTAAAATTTGTGGGCGCCTCTATGATATTATTTACTGTAGCCGGTTATCGACTTGTGTGGACTTGTGTGCACAGACTTGGAAAACTGTCTTTTTAAATAAACTCCCGGTATGCTAACTAAGTTGTTGATTCTTCGTTTTATGTGTAGGGACCCTAGTCACGCTACTGCAGAAGTTTGGTGCTATTTTGAGCAATATTAGTGGTTAAAAAAAGCAGATTTGGAAGTGTTCACTGTGCCCCTAGCCAATAACATAGAAGCCATTTGGGCTGGTATATTGCTCCGGGCAACTTTGGGCAAACTCTATACTCGATTATCAACGAAAAAAAGTGTCTGAAGGGCTTATTTTATGGGTTTTCATGCCGAAAAAGACCCTGGGTTAAATTTTCGCCAGAATTAAACCTTAATTCATCTAATTCAGATCAGATGAAACAATACATGAATGGGTATCAACCCGTTCACCATCTGCCTATATACAAAGTGAATCATAATGTATGTATTTATAGAGTTAATATAATTAAGTTATCTCACCAGTGTTATGTTCTAGCTCTCAGGTTATTTCCCTCCAAGCTAATGTGTTGGCTTTGATGCCACTTATTGCTACAGCAGTATGATTGCTTGAATGCTAATTTAGCAATAATTCAATCAAGCATGTTAACTCCCGTGCTACTTGTAGTTATTCCTCTAGCTTTGTGCTAGCTTTTATGCTTTCCCCATCATCAGTGTTATATACTGTCCTGAATGCTTTTAACTCATGGTCTAACTTCTAGCACATTTTCTAACTTCAACACAGTTTACTTGAAGCCTGTTCAATATTTTGAGATAATTCAACAGAACCTACATCAGAAATTTACGTTGTCTATGTAATCTTATTAATGATAACCATTTTAGCATGTAGCTCGCTAGTTAACATATGTAATGTTCCGTTAGGAGAAAACCAGGGTTGCCGAAGGCATAGGATTTTTAGATCAATGCATTACATTTGATCAGACTAATACATTTTACTTGAAGAATTTAGATTAAGGTTAATACGATTAGTTTGACAAACTATTCCTTGTTTATACTAACACAGCCTAGTGGTCAGGTTGTCAGTCCGCTACCGTGCAGTCAGTAAACTAACCATCCTGATCAGGGGCCCCTGTGCCCCATAGGGCAGGCGCTGGGTGCCGGGGCCTCAGTCCCGCCCGTTGCTCTTCCGGACCACCAGGTAGACGAGGAGGGGGATGAGGCTGACCGGGCCTAGCGTTAGCACCACCACCAGGGCGTGGGGTGCGTCGGGAAGTGCCACGCTCTCCTCGGGGCAGTGGAGGAAAAAGGTGGCGTGCTTGTGGAGGAAGTAGTCCTGCACGGTGGGGTTGGGGTAGTAGCAGCCCAGGACGGCACACAGCCGCTCCAGGCAGCGGGTCAGGTTGTTGTAGGGCCTGCAGCCAGGCGGCACACGGGGACATCAGCAGCAATAAGACAGGTCGCTCCCCGATGCCATTTCATTCTATTCATTCATTGAAGCATTACTCCATTCATTGAAACATTACTCCATTCATTGAAACATTTTTGCAATCATACATTCATTTCAAGCATTATTCTATCCATTCAAACCGGACATTATTTTATTTATTAATTCAAACACTATTTCATTAATTCCTTCAGTGAAACATTAATTTATTCCAACAATCGTTGGAACAATATACACATTACAATTAATTAACTCATTTATTCAAACATTTTATTTCAATTATTCATACATGAAATCAACATTATTTAATTCATCCATGCAAACATTATTTAATCATTCCTTAATAGTTTCCTAGTGATGTGTGTAAATGTGTGTACATCCTTGTGCCTGTGCATATGTGTTTTGTTTGTGTATTGAAGTGTGTATATGTGTGTGTGCTTGTGTATTTTTATGTGCATCAATGTGTGTACATACTAGCCTGTCCGTGTTTCCTAATATATGTTTATATATGTGTGTGTGTAAACGTGTTTGTGCGTGTGTGTGTGTGTTTGCATAATATATGTGTTGGTGTGTGTGCTTCTTTGTGCATGCATGCGTATGTGTGTTTGTGTGTGTGTGTGTCTCAGGGCCCTCTCATATCAGTGGAGGAAACGTCTGTCGTCAGGGCGAAGCTAATGCCGACTGCACTTAACAGCGCATACAGGAAGTGTTATGAAGGAAACTGCCTCTGCGGTATCAACGTGTAATCTGATTTGTTGTGTTCTATCCCAGTCCGTTCTGTTCTTTTGTGTTCTAATCTACTCTACTCTGTTCTATTATATCCCAGTGGTTTATGTTCTTTTCAGTCCCATTCTACTCTACTCTGTTCTATTATACCCCAGTGGTTTATGTTCTTTTCAGTTCCATTCTACTCTACTCCGTTCCATTCTATCCCTGACTGTTTATGATTTTCTATTTTCTGGTTAACTCTAGTGTATACCCTTCCATCTACTCTATCCTACCGTCTCCTGTCTTCTACTCTTTCTATTGTCATTCTTGGATCACTCTCTCCATCTAATGAACCGACTGGCTTTACTGAGGAGAAGGAGGGGGCTCTCTCGGCCCACCTTTCACCCCATCACCTCTCACTAAATCCATGACCTCCCACCCAACCTATGACTTCCCAACATATGACCTCCCATCCA
This sequence comes from Pollachius pollachius, assembly GCF_949987615.1. Lineage (NCBI taxonomy): Eukaryota > Metazoa > Chordata > Actinopteri > Gadiformes > Gadidae > Pollachius > Pollachius pollachius. The sequence continues at coordinate 18,455,957 of NC_136952.1, read as the reverse complement.
ACCCACAACCTCTCACGCAAAACATATCGCCCCAGCCATTACCTCTCATCTCACCCATGACCTCTCATCCCACAACCTCTCTCCCCATGACTCCTCACCTGAACACGTGGTCGAAGGAGCACCATTGCTGGGCCCCCATGGCCTCCATAGTCTTCTCAAACTCCCAGCCACATACACTGTCCATGACCTGCTCCAGAACCTCCTGCTGGCAATATGTGAGAGGATGCATGTCCTCCTGGTCCTGGAAATTTTCTGGAGGGGTGGGAGGAGGCAGGGTTTTGTAGTTAATGGTTAGTAAAAAGGTGCTTGGTTCCGCAATCTCCGTGTCCACTACCTGTAGGTATCCTAGGGTAGGATTTGGGGGTCGGCTTGGCTCAGGAGGTAGGGCATTTGTCTTGTAACCGAAAGGTTGCTAGTTCGATCCCCAGCTCCTCCTAGCTGAGGGAGCTGTTGATGTGTCCCTGAGCAAGACACTTAACCCTAACTGCTCCTGACGAGCTGGCTGTCGCCTTGCATGGTTGACTCTGCCGTCGGTGTGTCAATGTGTGTATTAACCGAAGTCGCTTTGGATAAAAGCGTCTGCTAAATGCCCTAATTGTAATTGATTTCCCCCTAACCCCTACATGCTCCTTAAAGGTGCTGTTGATAAGGTTTAGCAATAGCTGTCGTTTGAGTATTGTTTTTTGGTAATGCCACCCCCAGATCTGTTGCGCTGACAATATCTGTTCTGAGTGACTGTAAGCCCGCCTCCGTATGAGACAGTTTGGATTGAAGGTTAATTTCTGAGCAATCAGGGCCTCTCTTCCCTGATAGGTTTTGGGAGTCCATCACGCCCGTCAATCACAGGGGCCTTACTGCAACACTTCTCAATGACAGAGAAGGGGCAGCAGAGAGGGAGGACATTTGGGGGATTATTCATTTTCTTGAATTTATTAGCTTGAATTTGCTTTGTTAATTGTAAAGAGTTCAACTCGTATATTCATTTTAGATCAATGTTATTTTTGAAAATATTAAACAGCAAAGCATCATTTTGTTACTAACGAAAAATAACTAAAGCTCAATAAGAATACAATGTAAATCCCCAGATTCTCAAATTCTCATGCTTTTGTAGATCAACTCTTTCACGTTCTCAGGGCGAAAGTGTCGACAGAGATGATTGGTTTGATTGGTTTGTTTCCTGAGAGAAGCAGAGGAATGTTTTTTTAACAGGAACAGAGTCTGGGTGATGTTAATAAAACAGCTTTCCTTCAACAGGCATTCCTCCCATTCTCTGGATGCTCCCAAATTTGTTTGTTCCTCAGCATACAGTATAACTGTTGTTCTAGTGGCTAGTACTGACACATTCTGCAGTTGTCCTCTAACGATCAGCTGGGTCCATCTCTAACTGCCAGTAGCTGAACAGATCAATGGTACAGTACCAATCTTCTCTAGACAGGGAGATGAGGGATTCCTCTATCTGAGGCAAGGGGTCAGCATGTTTATGGGTGACCCCATCTTTCTTCTTGATCAAAAGAAGGATGCTAATGTTCTCACTACCCTGGCATGGTGTTCTTGGCCAAGCCCTCACAGCCTAGAATGTTCATCTCCTTTGTTTGTGAGGTTTCCTGTGCCATTTGGCACAGGAAACCTCCTACTCAGTGTCTGTGTCTCAGTTTCTACCAAAGTTAACAAGTGCTACATTTTTACATTTGCATTTAGGGGATTTTGCTGACACCTTTATCCAAAACGACTTACAACCATTCACACACCCACGGCAGAGTCTACCGCAGACACCTCACCCTGATTTTCTGACAGCCAGCTTGTCAGGGGCAATCAGGGTGAGGTGTCTTACTCAGGGACACCTCGGCACTAGGAGGAGCCGTGGATCGAACTAGCAACCTTCCGGTCATCCGGTCTACCTCCTGAGCTACTGCCGCCCTTGTGTCATTAATGACACATTGTCACATTGCAATCTATGTTTTAAGTGGTAATGAATTATTCCTGAACAATTATTAATAACCTCTGATTCACAGTGGATAAACGTCAATAACACAGTCTTCTCACTGCTCAGGCAGAAGATTAGTTGAGGAAGATGTGGCGCCGAGGATGATATGAGGCTGATAAAGATAATGAGGGAGACGAGATTAGAAGGACGATGTAGGGGAGATAAGAAGATGATGGAGATTAACCTATGCAGAGATTATATGTTGATATGAGGAGGAGGAGGCAGATGATATGAGGAAGAGGAGGCAGATGATATGAGGAAGAGGAGGCAGATGGTATGAGGAAGATGAGGCAGATGATATGAGGAAGAGGAGGCAGATGATATGAGGAGGAGGAGGCAGATGATATGAGGAAGAGGAGGCAGATGATATGAGGAGGAGGAGGCAGATGATATGAGGAAGAGGAGGCAGATGATATGAGGAGGCAGATGATATAAGAAAGAGGAGGCAGATAGTATGAGGAAGAGGAGGCAGATGGTATGAGGAGGCAGATGATATGAGGAAGCGGTAGATGAGCCTCACCATCCTCCTCTGTGGTCAGGTTCAGTTTGGCGTCAGGCAGCAGACCCAGCACAGCCTCACGCTCAGCCAGCTCCTCTGAGGCCCTGGAGAACGGGGCCCTCTCCGGCTCCGCCGTACCTTCAGGGTTCATGTTGGTCGTGACGGGAACGTTAAAGGAGCGCCACTGTTGTTTTCAGCTCTCTGTTAACACCCCTTTAGTTCAGTTTCAACAAGCAGAGGACTGGGGTGTACATTAGCTAAGCAAGCAGGGTTATCCTATGACCAGCCAATAAGAAGCTATGCATACAATAGCATGTTTCTAATCTAGGTAGGGAGTCCTTCAATGCAAAACGCAATGAAGGACTTGCATGTTTACAAGTGATGTCGAGGATGCTGGCGTCATGAGATATTCATGATTGCATTTCGTAAAGACGTCTGGGCCTAGCTGAGCAACAACTCATTTAAAATATGTCCGCAGCCTTTTTTGAATTTCAGAATTCAGACTGATGATGTTGCTCTCTTCTCTCTTTCTGAATCTGGTTGGAAGTAAAAAAAAACATACTCTTAAAACAGTCTTCTACCCAGATTTCTGTTTATCTTTTAACCATGGTATATCGTGGTTTACCATGCTCCGTAGATTGCTAAACTTTCCTTAGGAAAGGAAAGTTTTTTAATTTGGCAGACAATGCTCCCTTTTTGATCATGAACTGAAGTTCGGTCATATCATTTGAACATTTGTTGGAAAAGACCAGACAAAGTGCTCATATTTTTGCTCACCATAATGCTTTGTAACCGAGGTGAGGTTGCTCTCCTCTAAGGACCCTCCCCACCACAGCTCCTCTCTCCCTGAGCTGTTCGTCACGTTGCCTGAGCGAATACCTGCCAGGAGAAAAACATGTTTTTCATTAAACTGGGCCCTTAACGCTGGCACACGGGACCTTTAACGCTGGCACACGGGGCCTTAACGCTGGCACACCGGACCTTAACGCTGGAACACGGGGCCTTAACACTGGCACCCGGGGTCTTAACGCTGGCACATGGGGCCTTAACGCTGGCACCCGGGGCCTTAACGCTGGCACATGGGGCCTTAACGCTGGCACCCGGGGCCTTAACGCTGGCACATGGGGCCTTAACGCTGGCACACAGGGCCTTAACGCTGGCACACGGTGCCTTAACGCTGGCACACGGGGCCCTTAACGCTGGCACACGGGGCCTTAACGCTGGCACCCGGGGCCTTAACGCTGGCACACAGGGCCCTTAACGCTGGCACATGGGGCCTTAACGCTGGCACCCGGGGCCTTAACGCTGGCACACGGGGCCCTTAACGCTGGCACACGGGGCCTTAACATTGGCACACGGGGCCCTTAACACCATCACAATTTTGGGGTCTATCGCCCTCACCCCATCATCTGATCAGCAGAAGATCAGAAGGACCCAGAAACACAGGACCCTGGAACAGGACCCTGGAACACAGGACCCTGTGAACAGGACCCTGGAACAGGACCCTGGAAAAGGACCCTGGAACAGGACCCTGGAACACATGACCCTGGAACAGGACCCTGTGAACAGGACCCTGGAACAGGACCCTGTGAACAGGACCCTGAAACAGGACCCTGGAACACAGGGACCTGTGAACAGGACCCTGAAAAAGGACCCTGGAACACAGGACCCTGGAACAGGACCATGTGAACAGGACCCTGGAACAGGACCCTGGAACACAGGACCCTGGAACAGGACCCTGTGAACAGGACCATGGAACACAGGACCCTGTGAACAGGACCCTGGAACAGGACCCTGGAACAGGACCCTGGAACACAGGACCCTGGAACACAGGACCCTGGAACAGGACCCTGGAACACAGGACCCTGTGAAGAGGACCCTGGAACAGGACCCTGGAACACAGGACCATGGAACAGGACCCTGGAACAGGACCCTGTGAACAGGACCCTGGAACAGGACCCTGTGAACAGGACCCTGGAACACAGGATCCTGTGAAGAGGACCCTGGAAAAGGACCCTGGAACACAGGACCCTGGAACAGGACCCTGTGAACAGGACCCTGGAACAGGACCCTGGAACACAGGACCCTGGAACAGGACCCTGTGAACAGGACCCTGTAACACTGGACCCTGGAACAGGACCCTGTGAACAGGACCCTGGAACAGGACCCTGTAACACAGGACCCTGGAACAGGACCCTGGAACACAGGACCCTGTGAAGAGGACCCTGGAACAGGACCCTGGAACACAGGACCATGGAACAGGACCCTGGAACAGGACCCTGGAACAGGACCCTGTGAACAGGACCCTGGAACAGGACCCTGGAACAGGACCTTAACCTCTCTCCCCACCCACGACCTCTCTCCCCATGACTCTGATGAATGTAAGCTAAATATCTAGCTAAAGTGATAATTAATATTCTTGAACCATTAATAATAACTCTGTATCACATTAGATGAACGTAAACATCACAGTCTCCTCACTGCTGAGGCAGAAGATAATATGCGGCTGATAATGAGGAAGACTAGATTAGAAGGAGGTGAGATAAGAACTTCTCATCTAACCTTCATCGTTAATAATTAACATATTAATATATTATGTATGAGGAAGAGGAGGCAGATGATATGAGGAAGAGGAGGCAGTTGATAGGAAGAGGAGGCAGATGATATGAGGAAGAGGAGGCAGATGATATGAGGAAGAGGAGGCAGTTGATATGAGGAAGAGGAGGCAGTTGATATGAGGAAGAGGAGGCAGTTGATATGAGGAAGAGGAGGCAGTTGATATGAGGAAGAGGAAGCAGATGATATGAGGAGGAGGAGGCAGATGATATGAGGAAGAGGAGGCAGTTGATATGAGGAAGAGGAGGCAGATGATATGAGGAAGAGGAGGCAGATGATATGAGGAAGAGGAGGCAGATGATATGAGGAAGAGGAGGCAGTTGATATGAGGAAGAGGAGGCAGATGATTGAGGAAGAGGAGGCAGATGATATGAGGAAGAGGAGGCAGATGATATGAGGAGGAGGAGGCAGATAGTATGAGGAAGATGAGGCAGATGATATGAGGCAGATGATATGAGGAAGAGGAGGCAGATGATATGAGGAAGAGGAGGCAGATGATATGAGGAGGAGGAGGCAGTTGATATGAGGAAGAGGAGGCAGATGATATGAGGAGGAGGAGGCAGATAGTATGAGGAAGAGGAGGCAGATGATATGAGGAAGAGGAGGCAGATAGTATGAGGAAGAGGAGGCAGATGGTATGAGGAGGCAGATGATATGAGGAAGCGGTAGATGAGCCTCACCATCCTCCTCTGTGGTCAGGTTCAGTTTGGCGTCAGGCAGCAGACCCAGCACAGCCTCACGCTCAGCCAGCTCCTCTGAGGCCCTGGAGAACGGGGCCCTCTCCGGCTCCGCCGTACCTTCAGGGTTCATGTTGGTCGTGACGGGAACGTTAAAGGAGCGCCACTGTTGTTTTCAGCTCTCTGTTAACACCCCTTTAGTTCAGTTTCAACAAGCGGAGGACTGGGGTGTACATTAGCTAAGCAAGCAGGGTTATCCTATGACCAGCCAATAAGAAGCTATGCATACAATAGCACGTTTTTCATCTAGGGGTAGGGGCATCTTCAGTGCAAAACAGTTTACAAGTGGTGTCGCGTCATGAACATGAATATGAGATATTCATGTTTGCATTTGGTAAAACCTCAGGCTGGGCCTTGCTGGGCAGCAACTCATTTAAAAAATGGCTGCAGCCTTATCTGAAGTTCAGAAATTCAGCCGATCAGAGTGATGTTTTTGCCCTATTGGCACTTACTGAATCTGGTTGGAAGTAAACAAAAACATACTCTTAGAAAAGTCTTCCACATAGATTTCTGTTAATCTTTTAACCATGGTATATCGTGGTTTGCCATGCTCCGTAGATTGCTAACCTTTCCTTAGGCAAGGAACGTTTTTTAATTAGGGTAGACTGTGGTGCTCCCTGTTCATTATGAACTGAGATTTGGTCGTACCGTTAAAAAAATGTTTGAAAAGGCTTTCAACAGGATCTAGGCCAGACTGATACATTTTTTCTGCTCATATTTCTGCTCACCATTATGCTTTGTAACCGAGGTGAAGTTGCTCTCCTCTAAGGACCCTTCCAACCTCAGCTCCTCTCTCCCTGAGCTGTTCGTCACGTTGCCTGAGCGAATACCTGCCAGGAGAAAAACATGTTTTTCATTAGAATATAAAGCAGGGGTCGGCAACCCTGACAGGGGCCGCACACAATCTGTAGGCTTTAATACATTTTATTTTGTGCGTGTGTGTGTGTGTGTGTGTGTGTGTGTGTGTGTGTGTGTGTGTGTGTGTGTGTGTGTAGACGATATTTTTGCATTGTCACTCTAGACAGGGAGACAAGAAGCTACAGTAAAGCAATAAATAAATAAATGCATATTATGAAATTTGTTACAGGCATAACGGGGGTCTTTGAATTATTTTTAAACATTCTAAAGTGGCAGTCCCTGCTATAAAGGATACTTTTAGATGGGTTTCAATGCATGAAGTTATATAGCAGCTTACAAGTGAGGCCCAGAACAATCAAAGCAAACAGTCAAACTTGGTGCACCTCCTTACAAAATAAAATAATAATTAGAAAACCTCTGGACGGTGGGCAGAGAAGCTACATGAACCAGAAAGACAAAGTTTGTCATTTTCTTTATTTATCATTAGTGTTTGTCAAGTGCTTTTTATGCTCGTTGTGCAACATATCAACAACATATCAAAGTTCTAAATTCAACCGCTAAAAACAAACCCCTGATTTCAGTAGATAACTCTGAATTCCGGGGTCCCTTGAAAGTCATTTCATTACTGAAGTGGCACTCTCTAGACGCGCCTAATGCAGATACAGAGACCTATGAAGGCCTTAGGACTAATCACTAATGAGTCAATGACTGACAAATCAAAAGTAATCTCTCTAACATGAACCACATTGCCCCAGTGGGTCACTCCTCAGAGGAAAACAGCAACACAAACACGCAGTCCTACTCAAACTCTCAAAGGAATCTGGCCGGAAATGCCCACCAAACCTGGTTGATAGCACACTGATCTCAACTGAGATTACACCGGGTCTGTACCTGTGTGTGTGCGTGTGTGTAAGAGAGCGTGTGTTGTAGTAAATTAGCAATAGGCAAATCGTACCTGAGAACAGAGCGGTAAAGAGCAGGTGGACAAGCATGGTGGTTGATAGATGGCTGTTGATGACTGTTGAATCAGGTAGTAAGGAGTCAATCAGTGGCAGTAGCAGCCGGTCAGAAGGCAGAAATGATCAGGCATGGAACTGATAGGCAGCAGTCGATCTGTGAGTAGTCACCTCAGTCCCTGAGTCCGTCAGTCTTAAATAAGGTCAATATCCTGTCCAAGACGTCTGTCCTCGGGGTTTGGGAGCAGAGTGGGTCTGAAGTTAGTCCACCCCTGCTTTTGTTGGCACCACTCGTATGCCTAGCCATATGTGTGTGTGTTTGGGGGAAGTGTTGTGTGTTTATGTGTGTGTGTTGTTTTGTGTGTGAGGCAGAGAAGGCAAGATAGACAGAGAGGGGGAGACAGAGAGAAATTCTAACTTTCCAATTGCAATTTTGACTTGTCTTGTGTTTTAATTTTTTTGTGTTTTATTTTTTCATTATTTCAATGTGTTGGAAGTATTTCATGGATTATGTTATAATATAATAAATCTGATATTTACATATATAAGTAATGCAATAGAATGTTTCAATAAAAATGCCACAGCAATGTTTATTTGGAAAGAAACGATAAAACAGAAGAATCCAGAGAGGAGATAGAACCAGGCATGGGCGAGAGACGGTGATACACAGAGAGAGAGGACACTAGAACATACAGTCATTAGGTTCTTTCAAAACGTTTGAAGTCTATCTTTATGGGTTGCGGTGAAAGTTTTAACCTGATTACGGTTAAAATGGAAGCGCTGTAAAATTGGCAATTTTTCAGATTGTTTGTCTTTTCCTAGGTTGTCCCTATGGACTACTGTTTGTGTGTGGGTGTGTGTGTATGTGTGTCTGTGTGTGTGTGTGTGTGTGTCTGTGTGTGTCTGTGTGTGTGTGTGTGTATAAGTGTGTGTGTGTGTGTGTGTGTGTATGTGTGTGTGTGTTTGTGTCTGTGTGTATGTTTGTGTGTGTACGTGCGTGTGTGCATGCTTGCGTGTGCGTGATTGCTTGCGTGCGTGTGCGTGAGTGCATGTGTTCGTGTGCTTGTGTGTGTGTGTGTGCGTGTGTGTGTGTGTGAATGAGTAGGGCGGGGCTAGGAAAACACAGTGGGCACAGCTTCCTGTCTGAGGAAACTGTTGATGGAGTGATTGTACACCGGGGAACACATGACACAACTCTGATTACTGAATGCGCCATATCCTCCATGGCCAGGCAGGATATCCACCTCTGTACACATTGCTTCTATTTTGTATTTATTATATGAATTCATAATATTTTATTATTGTATTATTGATCTATTATTATTTCTCATTCATCGCAATTTTACTCTTGGATAATGTGTTTTAATCCCATTCTTAGCAAAGCACGAACAGTCATCTTGTGATGTATCTGTTGTGGAGTAAAGAACTGGTGTAACACTGGTAAAATGTGGGGGCCCCTAAGTGCACCAATGCTAGTCTCTAAAGGAATATAAATTGGGGAAATAACATACGTAGACTATTGTACTTTATGTTTGTAAATAAAAATAATAATAAAATAATATATATATACTGAATTTGAACAAGATTTACAAGAAAGTAAGTTATAAATTAACATAATAATTAGATAATAAAATAATTATTAAATATTAAATATAATTATTTATATTTTAAGTATAAAAAGGCCCCCGCCTATGTCTATTACACTGGCCATGCTAACAGCATGATTGGCAAACACAGTTTACAGAACAAAAAATAAAGCTCACGTTAAGGATAACGTGAGGAGGGGGAAAATAAATGTGGGAGAGAGTTTGTAGCTTAGAAATAGCCTGTTTTACAAAATACAAACACAAACACTTAAATGCTTCCTGCAGGATTACTAGACTACAAGAAATGATATATAATTTCATATCAAATATTATTATTAACAGATAATAAACAGCATAGCAATTAATTTATTAATGCAATTGAAAGTAGAGAGAAAGTATATTGCGAAAAAACCAACCACTTTATAATATCTCAGATTGTGCTTTACCATGAGGCTCCTATGTGACACTGACTGAGTGTACCCAGACAGACACAGACAGACTGACTGTACACAGACAGACTGACTGGACACAGAGAGACTGACCACAGACAGAATCTACACAAACAGACTGACCACAGACAGACTGATTGACTGTACTGAGGCAGTCTGTCTGTACACAGACAGACTGACCACAGACAGACTGACCTCAGACAGACTGACTGTACACAGACAGACTGACTGAGAGACTGACTGTACAAAGACAGACTGTACACAGACAGACAGACAGACAGACTGTACACAGACAGACTGACTGTGGACAGACAGACTGACCACAGACAGACTAACTGACCTCAGACAGACTGACTGTTCACAGACAGACTGACTGTACACAGATAGACTGATTGCCAGTCTGACTGACTGGGACCAGACCTGATTGCCCCACCCGCTAACTCTCCAGGTAACTGTTTCCCTCCAGGTAAATATTTCTCCATGTAACTGTCTCTCTCCTGGAAACTGTCTCTCTCCAGGAAAATATCTTTCAATGTAACTGTATCCCTCCAGGTAAATATCTCTCAATGTAACTGTCACTCTTTCCAGGAAACAGTCTCTCTCCAGGTGAATATCTCCATGTAACTGTCTCTCTCCAGGTAAATATCTCTCCATGTGACTGTCTCTCTCCAGGTAAATATTTATCCAGGTAATTGTTTCTCTCCAGGTAAATATCTCTTGAGGTAACTCTCTCAATGTAACTTTCTCTTCAGATAACTGTTTATCTCCAGGTAACCATCTCTCTCCAGGTAAATGTCTCTCCAGCTAAGTGTTTCACTCCAATTAACTGTCTCTCTACAGGTAAACACTCTCCAGGTAAATATCTATCCAGTAACTGTTCTCTCTAGGTAAATATATTATTTAATGTGCCAGCTACTGATGGCTGCATTGTGTTGTCATTCAGCTGAATTATTTAAACTAAACTGCTTTGCTATAACAAGATGTTTTAAGTGTTTTACTCTCACATCATCATTTTAAAGACACTTACTCCAGGTTACTTCTGCTCTCTGGTAACTGTCTCTCTCCAGGTTAATTCAGCGCTCTGGGTAAGTGTCTCTCTCTGGTTAACTGTCTCTCCATGTAACTGTCTTTCCAGGTTAGAGTTACTGCCTGTCTCTTGGTAACAGCTGCTCTCTGGGTTACTGTCCCTCTCTAGATTACTGTCTCTCTACGGTTAATGGTCTCTCCAGATGACTATCTCCCTCCAGGTAACTGTCCCTCTCTGGGTAACTGTCCCTCTCTGGCTAACTGTATCTCTCCGGGTAACTGTTCTCCCAAGGTAACTGTTTCTCCATGTAACCTGGTTGTCGATCTCCGGGTAAACATAACCCAGAGTGTACCGGCACGCCTTGAGTTTACCAACAGCCAGCGATCAAGATTAAACAACAACTTGTTTCCCACACAGAGAGAGGGATGGTGGGCACTGAGTCTAGGCCCTGAGCCAGTTGTGGTGTGGTGGGTGTTGCACGTTTGTTACTAACTTGAGCTGAGTGAACACGAGAGCCATGATTTAGATGAGAGTGGCCACACCTTAGCCCAGCTGTCCCCAGTGCATGGTCTGTGGGGAGCAACGAGAACCTTACCCTGACCACAATCACCACAAACACACACACACACACACACACAAAGACACACAGTTGTGTGCGCACACACACACACATGCACACCATCTGCCAGCCCCTAACTAAAAGGTAACACCCTAGTTTTGTTGTGTGGTGAACTGAGAGATGTTTTTGTTTAACGCCATAGGTACTAAGCAGAGGCTATTCACCTGTTCTGAATTGCAGACACGAACTACCAAATATGCAGTGCTATGTATGATGGTAACGTGAACTTATTTGAACTCCTATTTTGCTCATTGCTATAATTCACTTAATGGTATTGTTTATGTTCACACACAAACAACCATCGCCAGACCAACAATGGCTAAACCGGCACCCAGACTCGTGGTAAAGGGGTGGATGGAGATGACAATGCAGGGGTGCTGAGAGGCAGAGGGCAATAGACAGGGCTAGAATTTAAATCATCAATCATCTAATCATCAGTGGGTCAAGAAATTTGGCTTTTTACCCTTAACGCTTTTATAGAACAATGTGAAAAGATTTGGTGTAATGTTTCTCTGAGCCTGCTTAATTTGAAACATATTGTGATATAGGCATCCAATATATTAAAGGGTAAGTGTGGGTGTTTGTGGTCCTTCCAAGTTTTAGACAAAAGCACTTTCACCACCTTTTTTCAATCGGTTTTGTGATCCCAACTACATACCCAGAACTGGTTAGCATTAGCGCGGTGCTGTAAATTCCCAGCTGCTGAATAGGGTAAATAGGGTACAATTTTGAACTTTTAGATATCACAATGAAATTACTAAGTTGATTGCTTACATCAAGACAAAAACCTAAAATGTATTACAAGTTTTTTTTAATTGTTTGTTAACATGGGCAAACGAATTACGTATGTGCTAATTTGGATAAATACCACAACAGATCTAAACATTGGTTATAGCCAGGTGAAAATGTCTTGTTATTTTCATGGTGATATCTAAAAGTAATTTTTTTTACCCTATTAATTTGAGAAAAAAAATGAATAGGCGTATGAATAGGCTATATTTGGTTCTTTGGTTCAAAACTTTCTCCTAATAGGATTCTTCTGGTCTTTTGTTTCCTTACTCAGGACAAATTGAGGATACAAAATCAGTTGAGTTCGCTTCTGTTGCAATTTCTTCTAGATTGACCCCATTTTGTCTTAAAATGACTGGACTATATAGCCTCAATGCACCCAGGGATTTCTGCTGTTAGCTCTGCAAGGCAAGAGCGCAAATAGTGTAGTGTCTGTCATTTCATTCCCCACAACAGAGGGCAAGTTCACACCTTGGAATAGCTATGTTAATATAAAAAAGTTCTGGCGTAGGGTGAAACTGACTTAATGGGATTGTTGATGCTTCTATCTATCAGCATGAACTACAGATATATATAGATCTGTTTGCTTAAAAAAAAGTGATTAAATTAACAATTTGATCAATATATTAATACATTCTACACATTGTACCTTTAACATATTCATTGTTGTTTTTTGCGATGTGAATCTTCAAATTAAAATTTAAAATTTATTTTGAAGTTTGTAAATTTGATTTTGCCTCTTTCTTTGATGAAGGTGCACTCCTAAATGTTATTCACCTATTGTCCCTAGAGTTAAATGTACACTATATTACATTTTTTTTGTAATAGATGTCATCCAGATGGAGATACAGGAGAAAGTGGTCGAGGTGTAAGATAAGAAAAGTAGGGTAGCATTGCCTGTTCCTGGCCACGCCCCTTCCGGCACCTGATTGGATGAAGGGGTGTAGCTGGGGGAAGTGGATCACGTTAGGCTAATTTAGGTTTGTCAGGTCGTAGAACATATTGGATGACATCTTAACATGCATGCTACAACACACGTCACAGGTAAAAGTCTGGAATTACTCTCTAATCTAGGGGATTAGATTGCATCAATTATAATATTTATGATGTCATTGACATGCATAAATGGACCATTAGTCGATATTAGTTATTGCATGTATGATTATTGAGATTGTAGTTTAGAAATAGAATTGCATGATTGAAAGTCTATGTTTTCTTTGTTTGATTCATAATTAATTTAGACATTTACTGAACCTTTTGGTAAAAATGTCGCAAAAATGTTTAAAATGGTATCATTAGTTCACATTTAGGATGGGTTGTGTTTGGTGGTCATAAATGCCATTCTTATATGAATCTTGGCAATTGGTAAACAAAATATATACTTTAGATTTTTTTCAAAAGCAAGTTCAGCAGTGTATCTGGGAATAATCAAATAATTTTGTCACTATTTGATGTATGATAGCAGGTGAGATGAGGGAATAATTCGTTTCCAAGTTCAAGTCCAAGTCCTGATTTGCACACTCCAGTAATCAGGTTAATTTTAGAAGCTGAGGTTTGCTCGCACACAGAAAATTCAAATAAGGATGGAAAACATTGTTTTTTTCCTTTTTTATGCACTGATGAATTAATGAATGTCCTCAACTTCATCCGGTGTTCTGCCAATTTCTGCTCCCTTGTTCGATTTTGCTACCTAGTGGTTCTGCACATGACGACACTATTGATCCATGGTGTAGTATCGGTGTAAAATACACATACTGTACCCCTGAAATCTCCAATAAAGATGTTATAATACGGTATCAAAATATAAGAATATGGGGAGCATATTTTGATACTGTATTATAACGTCTTTATTGGAGATCTCAGGGGTACAGTATGTGTATTTTACTCTCTGGTTGAGGCTGAGAAAAGCATCCTCACGTCATCAGACAAGTGGAAAGTTGAAAAAGCGCGTGTGAATCCTCGGCCCGCTGATGGGAACGCCTAAAAAAGGACAACAACAACGTTTTTCCATCCTAAATGGATTTTTCTGTGTGCGAACCAACCCCAGCGCGCGGACAAGATTCACCTGAGTACTGGTGCGTGCACATCAGTACTTTGATTCTCTTTGTGTGTGTGCGTGTGTGTGTGTGTGCGTGTTGTTGTGCGTGGGACAGCGTCACGTGGCTGCGTCGCGTCTCCGGTAGCTGTGAATCATGGAATCATGGAATGATTCACACCTGATTCACACACTGAAAACCCGTAACCAACCTCAAAAAGCCACACTAACAACAACCGGTTACCCGGGCAACCCCCTTAACTCTTTAAATGTCCCAGGGTCGCTACACTATAGACCCTAGAGTTTCTGGTATAACAGCTGGGACGAATTTCAAATGATAAATATGTACACTTTATGTTGATAGTATACTGTCGCGATTCCCATTGAAACGAATTGCGCGGTGACTAGTCTTCACAACGAGAGTTGGTAGGTTGTGACAAATGTGGTATAAAGGCTGGGACGAATTTCGAATTATAAATATGTACAATGTATCCTTTAAATACGTCCATGCAACAGATGGCCAATGTGAATAATAGATAGGTCGCTCACTAAGCCCATTTGTTTTTTCCCCATGAAACCGGTTGATTTCTGTCTCTCATTGACTAAAATTCAACGAGAGCGTCCTAGACTCAGTCCTAGAACAGAATACGAATGACTGGCTCGCGTGAGTCGTGACGTCTCTCAGTCGGTCCCTCCTCACCACTCACACAGTGAGTGAACAAACTGTTAGTGAGTCAGCCACTAGTGGGTCTGGGAGGGGTCGAGTCTGAGAACGAACGAGACGAACGAGGCGAACGAGAGAGAGGAACCAGATCGTTTTGTTCGTCTTAAAGATTCGTTCATTCGAACTGATTCGTTCGCGACCGAGCCAACTCTAGTGCAGAACATATTGCAGCGTTAAGGGGTCTTGCTTTAACCAAGTTGATCACCCTAGTCAAGACGGCCTCCGTTGATAAGATCGGACATCAACTATTGCATGCGGATCTATTTAACAATGTGTTGTTATGTTACTGAAAACTAATAGGTGTTGTTTGGTATTCAGTCAAATGATACACACCCTCCAAATGTAAATCACTTGTTTTTTGACGTAGCCTACCGAACAGCTGGTTTAAACAGTTGTATGGTTATCAACAGACATATTTTAGTCGCTCTTCTTACCTTTTCATGACGTCACTCCCTTTGCCCTCAACCAGTCGATTAAAAAGGGATGGATTATGGCCACCAAACACATTAAACAAAGCTAACCAACATGCCCTACCACCAGCAGTGCCAACAAGCGCTGGTGAAAGAGACTAAATGAAGGGAATCTGGAGGTAGAAGAGATATATAGACAGTTGGCACGCAATCTGAGTCATACGGAGACAACCAACGGAGTGTCTGCTACACCCCCACCTCAAACCAGTCACTTACAGATTAATATCAGCCTACCTTGACTAAAACAGGTAGTCAGTACCAGTTTCACATCACTTTTTTTATTTTTACTATAATTATAATATATGATATGATGTGACAGGATCACAAGTGAGAATTGTTTTTCATCAAAAAAATAAAACGCAACAGAGTGAATCTATAATCAATCTCTCTATTGCTCTCGATAGTCTATACCACTCCATTCTCGTCCTGAAAGGGTGAGGGTTGGAAAGTTCTATCCCCCCACAGAACTTTCCAACACAGCAGGGCTGATTAGACAGAGCTTTTCATGAGTTTCCCCTCTCAGTTGCTTAGCTGCTCAGACAGAGATTCTTTAAAAAAAAAAACATATAAGATCTACTTATGTGACTTTTGCCTTGATTTGCTATTTTTCTTGCTAGTTTACTAGGAGTCCTTCTTAACTGAAGATGATGGCCTGGTCATTTGTTGAACTAGTTAAAGACACCTGAAGTGCTTGAGATATGTTTATCATATCCCACGATCACATCCCAAGGCTATGATAGTTTATGTTCTTAATGTTGTAAGGAAATATCAATTAAGACACATCATTTTGAAGGCCATCCTCTTTTTTATTACTGGCACAGCACATTGAAAACATCTCCATGATGTCCACTGAGTGTAACTGGTGTTGACGTCATGGCTCCCAGTTCTGCAGACCAGCCCTCAGTATGACTTGGAGCCCGACTTCAGCGGCGGCTACATTGATGAGGACGGGGGTGGCCTGCCCGAGATGTGTGGCCCCGAGGAGGAGGAGGTGGTGGCCATCAGAGCCTTCCAGTCCCTCATGTTCTGCCTCATCTTCCTGATGGGCGTGGCGGGGAACGCCCTGGTCATCGCCACCTTCAGCCTGTACCGCCGCCGCCACCTTCGCTCCATGACCGACGTCTTCCTGGTGCATCTGGCGCTGGCCGACTTCCTGCTGCTGCTCACCTTGCCCTTGCAGGGCGTGGACACCCACCTGGGCTGGGTGTTCTCCGAGCTGCTGTGCAAGGCCACGCGCGCCAGCCACGCCCTCAACACCTACAGCGGCCTGCTGCTGCTGGCCTGCATCAGCGTGGACCGCCTGGTGGTGGTGGCCTGGCCGCAGGGGGTGATGCGGCTACGCATTCGGCTGCTGGCCGCCGGCAAGCTGACGTCCCTCGCCGTTTGGCTGGCGGCCCTCCTGCTGACCACGCCGGAGCTCCGCTACGCCGGGGTGTCGCTGGAAGGCGGCGACGCCCACTGTGTGGTGAGGGAGAGCTCGACGGTCAGACACGTCACCTCCGTGGCGCTCATATTCGTGTTCGGCCTGTCGTCCGTCGTAATGGTGACGTGCTACTCCTGCGTGGGCAGGATGCTGAGGGCGGGGCCCGGTGAGAAGGGGTTGAGCAAGCGGAGGGGTAGCCGACGGCAAAAGCGGACCCTGAAGCTGATGGTGACGCTGGTGGCGGTGTTTCTGATCTTCCAGCTGCCCTACACTGTGGTGCTATGGCACAAGATGGCGGCGGTGGCATTCTGCGGCGTGGTTCTGGAGTATGTGACGTGCACGTTGGCGTACAGCCGCTGCTGCCTCAACCCCATCCTCTACGCCCTCATGGCCTCACGCTTCCGCAGCGACCTGCGCAAGCTGGCGGACACGACGGCCTGCCACAGGCACCGCCTCCGCCCCCAACGTGCCCCAGCGGTCCAAACAGCGAACAGCAGCTCAATGTCCGCTCCTTCTTATTCTTCCTATCCCTGCCCCCCACCTCTCTCCCCCACTTCTCCTCCAGCCTGAGCCTTCACTCCCCCTGGTGGAGATGTGCCAGTGGATTCCCAGGAATGATGACGTCCCTCCAAAGCCTTTCCCTTGGAAGACCTTCCGATATTCCGACTGCATCAGAGTTTAGACTATAGGATCACGTATCGCCCTCATTTATATTCATATTTATATTCTAAATTGCAGCCCTTTAATAACAATGCATACCCAATTTCAAAGTTTGCCCACAATAAATGTTCATAATGAGAAATCCATCAAATAAAAGCTTCTTGATACACAGAAAATGTTGTCTTTGAGTTGTGCTACTA
The DNA here is from genome assembly GCF_949987615.1 of Pollachius pollachius. Taxonomy (NCBI): domain Eukaryota; kingdom Metazoa; phylum Chordata; class Actinopteri; order Gadiformes; family Gadidae; genus Pollachius; species Pollachius pollachius. Next base: position 18,438,325 of record NC_136952.1, on the reverse strand, counting down.
ACAGGTACCACGCCGTTTCAGTTTGGTATGGGTTTGTAAAGGACGTAAAAGCGTAAAACACGTTTGACATTTAAATCAATAAGTTCTACAGCTAGACTGGTCAGAATATGTGTTAGTAAGCAGACAAGTTTTTTAGCTGAGTCTAAATGTGGTTCAAAATACATTTGGTTTAAGGGTTTAAAGTTGGTTCCATGCGTAGACACTGACACTATCCAAAGAGCACTTTGAGTGCATTGCAATCTCAATATACTTAACTACGCTGAGATTTGAATAAAAACGTACAGCAGCTGATAGCGTAGCCACCTGTTTAGAATACGCCACAGCCAAGCGACACTGGCCATGTTAGGGCCGTGGAGGCCCGGCAATCAAATAAAGTCGCAGCTCCTCTCGCTAACCTCATGCCAGACAGAAAACATCCTGGCCACTGGATTCATTGCAAAACGGGCCCGTATCTTTCCCCTGAAATTTTGCAAATTTGCTTTCTGGGAACCAACAACAAAAAAGGTAAAGCATTTCTAATCATAACTGTATCGACGAGGTCATGTGCGGCCCCTTCAAGAGCATTGGGGGCATCCTGCGTCTGCTGGAGATGATCTTCAGCGGCGCGACCCTCATCCTGGTGCTGTTCCGGGGGGCCATGGGCAGCCCCTGGGGCATCTGGTGCGACTTCGTCTGGCTCTTCTGCTTCCTCATCCCGCTGCTCATCACGGTGGCCGAGGCCCTGAAGATACCAGTGCTCATGGTGGCGTTCCTCCCGGATTGGGCCGACCTCACCTGTGGCCTCACCATGATCTGCACGCTGATGATCGCCTCTGCCACCACCGTCTATGCCACTGGCTACGCCTGCTTCAACTGTGTGCTCAGCATCCTGTGTGTGACCTTCTCCCTGGCCGCTACCGCCGCCTTCCTGGTGGACGCCATCCTGCAGAAGCTCAAGTGTCCCAGCGGCTACCTCTCGTGCCTCAGAGGCGTCCTGCGCTTCACCGAGGCCTTTGTGGCGTGCCTCCTGCTCACCGCCGCCACCAGCTACTTCCTGTACGTGGACTGGTACCACCGGCCGGCCGGCATGATGTGGGCGCTGTTCGTGTTCGCCGTTTGCCTGCTGGCCAACGTGGTGCTGATCCTGTTCAACCTGGTGACGCTGCTCCGCATCCTCCTGCCGAAGGGGTGGCTGGAGTGCGTGTACAACTTTGTGGCCTCGCTGCTGTACCTGTCGGCCGCCGTCCTCTGGGCAGTGTACGGCTACTGGGGCTACTTTGAGCGGATGGCGGACAGCCGTTACTTCTGCAGCAGCTGCTCTCTGAGGGATCTCCACGTGGTCACGGCCGGCACGCTGCTCAACCTCCTGCTCTATATACTGGACCTTGTCATGTCCATCAAAGCTCGCTAGCAAGGGACCCCTCCACACACACATCAAGTGTAATGTTGTCAAAATAAAGGGAGGGTTGATTCAAAATGTTGGCTTGTGATAGTGTGTTATTCTTAATCTTTAAATGGCTTTGTGGTTCTCAGGTGTTGAGTGCTGCTCGTGTTTTCGAGGTGAGGATATGATACAATATATTTCATAATTGACCTTCCCCGGGAGAATAGGAAGATTCTGGTTCAGTATTTTAACGGGCCTGCGTGGCCAAAGGGAAACCTGAGCATTATTAGCATATTTCCTTTATTCAATCAAAATAAACTAACAAATGTTGTAACAATCCTAAAATCAGATTCTATCTAATGAAATACTACATACGCTTAAACACCTCTAATCTATGTCTCGTAATGTAACTCTTTCTTAATCATGTACGGCTACTGGAGTTGAAATATCAATTCTCATAATAGTCTGCAAGTAATGTTAACATGTCACTTTGTCATGGGACTTTACCCGTCTTGCAGTATATTACACTTCATTCAAATCTCAGGGCAATTAGGGTTCTAGGGGAGATAATAGCAATGCAAATAGTTCATCAGATTATGTGGTATACAATAAAACCTCCTAAAATACCTCTGCTGACAACTGCTACATCCAACGCTGACAATGTCTCAAGGCCCAATTGAAATTATCTATTGACTATTGACTATTGACTATTCAATTAGCAGACACATTTTTCCTAAGCGACTTACAGTGAATCAGAAACATGCCATTAAGGAGGAGGTAGGGGTTAGAAAGTGAATCATTGAAACCAACTTTCGGCTGGAAGTCTAACGGATAAAGTGTAACGGCAAAAGTAAAGTTGTTTGAAAGGTTTCATCCTGGAGCCAGAGGTAAAAGTAGCATAACCACCATCAGCTCCTTCGTCACATGTATCTGAGTTCACAAGAAGTCTCTTTGGAGGAAAACTGCCGGCTGAATGCTGTCACAGAAACGACGATAGTCAGAATAAATCAAGCAATAGGGGTTGTGTCACCAAATCCTTTCCGTTCGTCCTCTGGTTAGTCCAGCTCCACATTTTCCTTGAGCCCCTGGAAGCAGAGGTAGTGGGAGTTGCAGAAGACGGCGGGCGTGTTGGGATTTGAACCCACAACCTCCGGTTTTACGGATGCGAAGGGGTTGGCACCACTGCACCTCATGTCTATCTCTAGCTCCTGGAGTATCTGCATCGAGTATGTAATCTCTACATCACTGTCAAACACAAACCAACAGTCACACACACACACACACACACACACATTAAGACATGGGCATTTTCATTGGGAAAAAGTGTGGTTCTAACCTGATATATTAACACACAGTGTGTGTGTGTGTGTGTGTGTGTGTGTGTGTGTGTGTGTGTGTGTGTGTGTGTGTGTGTGTGTGTGTGTGTGTGTGTGTGTGTGTCTGACCTGGAGGCTGTGAATATGGAGGGTATCTCGTAGTCCCTGAGCAGAAGCAGGGTGGGCAGCCAGCCCTCCTCCAACCCCTGACTGGCATCAAACCCTTTGGCACACAACACAGACAACACAATCAGCCAAACACCCACACACACTAACTAGAGCCCCATTCACTCATGCAGTCTGTACCTGCATGCCCTGAACCATGTCCTGCATGGGTTCATGTGTGAATGACGACACACAATTATATTCTGGAAAATCTGCACAGAAAAATTGGCAGATGAAGGCCTATAGACACATTCCTTGTGAATGAAAGCAGCGAGATTGCCGATAAAGGTTTGTTAACGGTTAAATTCCCCTGACATAAGACACTTCAACGTGGAGCGACTGAACCAATCACAAGGCGCCGCTGATGATTCATTTTAACGCGATTGCCTTCAGGTGATTGGATAACAATATCAATGCCGCTTCTTTTGCTAACAAACATGCTTCTTACTTCAGGAATGGCTGGAAACCGGACAGATCTGAACTAAGGGAGCTGCTTTCAGTCTGCTGGTAGAATAGAGACATCCATAAGGGCAGCTTTAGCGCCCTCTGCTGCACTGTCAGCTGAGATAGATATGTCAGCTGGCATATCTTTCCCGGCGTAGTGAAGCCATGTATGAAAGACCACAAGGCGTAAAGGTTCCAGAGCAAAGCTTCCCGTGTGAATAGTTAAATTCACCCGCTTTGTCTGAAAGGTTATCCCAGTAATCTAGAAAGAAATATGTCTGAAAGAGGCTTAGTTAACATCTGTTTGCATGAACACCCTTTAACAGATCTTCGTCCGGTTAATGCCATCAGTGAACCTCTTCGGTCCTCATTGAAGCAGACGCTCTGGTCCACGTGACAGTGAGTCTACGTACCGGGTTGGAAGCCGACCACCAGGTCCGGTCTGGCCGCCTCCTCTGTCTCCACCAGCTCCTCCCAGAACTGGTGGTAGAGGCCCTTGTAGGCGCTGATGAAGACCCTCTGTTTGGGGCCGAACGCCCTGAGCGGGGGCCTCACGACGGGGCCCTCCACCACCTCCGGCCCCACCAGCACCACCTCCACCCCCTGGTGTCCGGGGAAGGCGCGGTTCAGCTCGTCGTAGTCCGTCAGACGGGCCCCCATGGTCTCCGCCTGCCCGGCCCCCACCACGTGCACGGTGAGGGGCTTGGTGTAGGGGTCCAGGCCAAAGACCCTCAGCCCCCAGAGGACGCTCAGGGGTCTGGAGAAGAACTCGCTGCAGACCCTCCACACGGACTGCTCCAGGTCCTGGGGGTCCGGCCGGGGGCGGCTCGCGTTGGTCCACATGTTGGCCATGGAGGGGCTGGCGAGGAGGGGCTGCAGGCGGAGGGAGAGCTCTCCCTGCATGGCCAGCCAGTCCTCCCAGGCCCTCACCTCCCCCGGGGCCCGGGGCCAGGGCTCCACCGTGGGGAACGGGAGCTCTCCTGCAGACCACAACCATACGGACGACTGTACCACTGTACTGCTACTACCATGTAATATAACACTATAATATACTAATACTTCTATTCCTATAAATACTGGGACTACTTCACAACAGTCAAATTAGCAATATCATCATTTTCTTCTTCTTCTTCATTCTTTTCTTCTATATTATTATTTATTATTTATATATAAAGAAAATTTGAAATATTACTCTTTCTTACAATTCATTTGCAATAGGAATAGAGCCTACCTTTGAATACCAGCCATTCAACAAGTCTGTCTATGGCCACTAGGCGGAGCTGTGGGCAGGCCTTCTTGTGTTTGGGCCAGTCCGCCTTCTGACACTCTTTACAGCAGTAGTTCGCGGCTAGACATCTGGGGCGACGCAAGCACAGATTAAAATGAATGTAGGCCTATACATCGCAAACTCCCGAGAGAGACGTGTAGAGATGCTCTCTTCTCCCCTCACCTGACGCAACGTTTAAGGCTCTGTGAGGCTGAGAGTTGATTGGAGCGCTTCTCGCAGCTGGCACAGACTCTGTAGGACTCCTCCAATTTCTCAAACATCTCCTTTTGGGAGCGGGACGCCAGGGCGGCCATGGCGGCCCTGATCTCCAAAACAGCTCTAAAGAGAATAAGAATCCACACACGGCTGCTCTTACAACACGTGGAATTAAACGGGGGACACAGCCTCCACTATTTTAGACGGTGGCTATAAATAGGCCGTGTGTCTGTGCGTGTGTGTGTGTGTGTGTGTGTTTACTTGTGTAGCAGAATGACACAACAGGGTAGGCCTACCACGTGGAGGAGTAATAAATAAACAATAATATTTATTTCTTATGGGCTCCCTTACAATAGCTTCTAGAGACGGTGCGTATTCACACAACGTGCAGTTAATCTCTTCATATTGAAAAGAAAAACTCAATTCGACGCCGAGAAATCATGCAATATGATCTATTGAAGAACCGTTTCTGTTTCTTACGGAGGTCGATCGCCTTGAAGTTGGGAGGACATTTAAGTTTTAGAATGTAAATCGAAGTTGCTGGCAAGAACTGAGGGAAATTTTGTATAATTATTATGGACTAATGATTAAATCCTCTTACCTTTCATTGTCCATGGTGGGCAGCGTACTACTGGTCGACTCGAGTGGGGGCAGAATGGCCAGGGGGGCTATACCACCTGTGACTGTCCTTCTAGAAAGGTCTGACTGGTCCAGAGGCATGGTGAAGACCAAACCTTAAGGCAAATTTCTATAAATAACATATTTTTTAAAATATTTACAGCTTCATGGAATAATGCCACTTATTCAATACAAATAGTTAATTCATATTTTACCAAGCTCTCGTTTTAACATGCCTGTTGTACAGATTCCGTCCACTAGAGGCCAGTATGGGTCCGTCGACAGAAATAAATGCCCAAATGCAACAATATCTTGAAGAAAACTACACGATCATTGTATTCTATTCAATACAATTTAAATCATATATTCATCCCCGAGGGCCAATTTAAATGTGGTGGATGACAGCAGCTGAAAAAGAGACAAAATCAACAAACACAAGCAGCATACACACTACCTAATCAACAAACACACGCATCAAACACACGCATTACACAATCGAACAACACACATATCACAACAACAACATTCAACGCATGAGTAAAAAGTGCTCAACAAAGTGCTTCCATTATAAATGGCATTGCAGCAGGTTCATAAGTCCGTGACCAGCATTAAGGAGGTGAACAGCCCTGGGGATGAAGGCTGCCTTCCTCCTCTGTGTTATTGAGGTTTTCTACATCGCGGGGACTGTGCTGCTGGTCAAAGAGACCTGGAACAGATGCTGGAACACACCTCCCAGCTGCTCAGCACAGTGCCCTAGGGTCCGCCCACAGCTGTTGTCTGGTCCTAGAGCTATGTCCTTTTTTAGTCCTTTTGGCTCTCATCACCTCTGATGTGTTGTGAGGAGATGATTGATTCTAGCTGGGTGCTGTTGTCCTTTTCAAATCTTGTGAGAAAGAGTTAAGATCATTCAGGAGTGAAGTGAAGCCGCTGCCTGCCACTCGGATGGGCTGGTACAGACACTTAACCGCTGCCATGCTCGTGAGACCCTGCCAGGCTGCGCGGAAGTTCCCCTTTTCAAAGTTCTGCTCCACTTTTTTTTTTTTTTTTTATGATGAGGTCAACTTTTTATTTTTCAGCTTGGCAATTTTTATGGCCCGCTTGACCTCTCTGTCACCCTTCTTCTCAGCTTCAGAACCGGTAAAAAATATTGACTGATGACTTTCTCTGCCCTCTTCACCACAGATGATGGTATAGGCAGGAGCGAGCAGTATGTTGCGGTGGTCAGCGGAGCCGAGAGGAGGGAGGGAGACGTCTCTGTAGGTGTCTGGGACTGAACCATAGCTTTCATCCAGTATTTTCCCAAGACAGGTGGTGCAGTTGACATACTGAGAGAACCCTTTAAGTGATTTGTCAATTAAACTGTGGTTGAAGTCACCCATGATGCGCCTCAAATCTCTAGCAGCCTTAAATCTCTAGCGGCGCCTGCTTTTTGCATAGTCTCATTCACATTTTACAGATCACCAGTGGGACGTATTGGAAAAAAAATCGACCAAGAAAATGAAGCAACTCACAAGAGCCCTGCTATCCATAAATGTGTAAAAGTAAGTGTGGATTTGGATTTACAAGACACAAGCGGACATTATGTGTCTGTGGATCGTGAAATATCCATGTGGATAACATTTTACGAAACACAACTACCAAATATTTGTGCATCGCGGTGCATGAAACTTCCACCGTTGTGTGTTAATGCATAATAATAATGAATAATAATAATAATGAAGTCCAATAGAAACTGCCATACATATGTATGTATGTATGTATGTATGTATGTATGTATGTATGTATGTATGTATGTATGTATGTATGTATGTATGTATGTATGTATGTATGTATGTATGTATGCAGGGTGCGATTTGCCGGTGGGGATGGTGGGGATTATCCCCCCCTCTGGTTTACACGTCCTACCCTCTGCTGAATTATTTTTATCCTCGGTGGGGATAAAAATTATCCCCCCCACCCAAAGTATTTTCACCATTACATCGTAATAATTAACAACCAAAATACACAGGGTCCGTCTTCATTTTGAAACATTTTAAAATGTTTCTCAAAATTATCCCCCCCTCTGGTTTTTTCACAAATCGCACCCTGTATGTATGTATGTATGTATGTATGTATGTATGTATGTATGTATGTATGTATGTATGTATGTATAGATAAATGTATTGCCCTATTTACAGCACTTCACTAAAATGAATACAGAAAAGCAGCTTCTCAAAAAGTGCTTCTCCTTGAGAACAATCTGCAAATGTCAAATTAAACAAGTTATATAAAAAAGTAGCAAAACAAAAAACGATTGGCCGATTAAAAAGAGTAATTACAATGGAAAGTCTTCTCGACCAATCAAAAGACGAGACATATACGCGTAGGCGGGGAGGGGGAAGGGGGATTTCAACACGGCCCACACAACTTCCTCATTAAGGGTTTTTTGGGCAGCGACCTGGGTTCAATTTCTGCCTGTGGTCCTTTGCTGCATGTCTCACCCTCTCTCTTCCATACCTTCCTGTCTGTCTCACTCTACCATCAAGAATAAAAATGCACAAATACATCTTGAAAAAGAGGAAGATGAAAGCAAGTCGTTTCATTGTTGAGTGGAGCACATTTAAATCGTGCCACATTTCGTGGATTTAAATACATTTAGATCCAAATCAAACGCCCACATTGACAGCAGTTGTGTGTCTCTTCAGACCTGCTGTTTCCCAGGTAGGGGTGAACAACAGGAGCAGCATGACGTGTTCGAGTGGACGAGTGGGTCCTTTACCGGAACAGAGCATATTTGCTGTATGACTTACCGGCTGTGACAGCCCTGTTGGGGCTGATTATTCAGCCGTCGCAGAAAGGCGACTCAATGTGTGTGCATGCGTTTTGACCAACACAACCCCGTCATCATCACATCCGCAACTCTGCAGCCTCTCTTCCTCATTCTGATACCGGACATCTGCATCTGCAACCCCGCTGCGTGACGAGGAGTTGCTCCAAATGGCCACAGCTAACCATCCACGACACCATATGTGCGTGTTTTGAGTCGGACGAGGACATTTCTATTATCAAAAAACAACTTTTCGTTCGCTTGCACGAGTTGACCAGCAATACAACTATTCAATACCGTCGCCGCCCGTCGGATTTCAAAGTCAGCGATGGACGAACAGTCTGCGCTGATCCGAGTGGAGAGAACTTTTTGGAATGTTTGGGTGAGTTCCGCTCCCGAAATTAAATCAGAATTAGAATTGTTTGGTCCGTCTAATGTTTTTTATTATTTATTTTTAATGTTTAATGAAAAATGTGCTCCCCTCCTCTTCCCCCCCCCCCCCCCCCCCCCCCCCCCCCCCCCACACACACACACACACACACACACACACGCATCTCCAGAACTACATCAGTGGAGCGGTGACGAGGCTCCTGCGGGCAGAACCTGCTGTCAACAACCCAGGTAATGCCGAGCGGACAGGGGGTCAGACGGTGGGGTTTGAAAGAGCACAGAGAGACCCCAGCCAGAGAGATGATAAGGAGGAGGAGGAGAAAAATGAGGAGGAGAAAAATGTGGAGGAGAAAAAGGAGGAGGAGAAAAAGGAGGAGGAGAAACAAGCCGATCTGAACACCGCCTCTTTACCTCACTGTCCTCAGCCTCCTCTCGCCCTACCATCCCGTACTGACAGACTCCTCCGAGGAGGCCCAGGGCGGACGAGGGAGGATCAGTGCACGGCAGTGTCCACCAGAGGGAGTTGTATCCCCGGTCGACCAGAACAGGAACATACTGATGGCGTGCTATGGTTGAATCAGACAGAGGGAGAGAGAACAGAAACAGAAAAAGGCTACATCAAACTTTCTGAAGCAACGCAACAGATTGACCAAGAAAATTATGAAAAGCTCCTCGAAGGCAGGTCCAGGGCAGAAGAGTCTAACAACCATCAAAAACAACAGCAACAACAAGACACTGAGACCTCAAACTACCCTGATGAGGAAAATGACAACCACCACTCGGGTCTTGTTGAGGAGGTTGGAATGACACTGGCTGCTGATAGACCAGAAGAAGAAGCTGGCCAGTATTGCAAGGTCACTGAAGTGGAGGAGGAGGAGGAGGAGGAGGAGGAGGAGGAGGAGGAGGTGGCAGCAGCAAGGGTCTCTCTCTCCGGTGACAAAGAACCAGATTTAAATGAACCAAACAATGTTTCAGGTTCAGAGACGGAAGGGCATGACATCGTCAGAGAGGAGAACCTCCCCTTTGTAAGTAAGGAAAACTTATTTACAGAAGGAGGAGATACACAAAAGAAAACTTCACCAAACCTAGAGAACACTGATGGTGGATCAGCAGAGCCTTGTGCCAGCACTCTCGCAAATGATCAAAGTGAAAACAACTTGAAGTCTATTGAGGCAGTCTGGGAACCGGACTTAACTGGAATTGTTTCAGATGACGATGACAAGGTAGTTCAGGAAATTACAATTTCTGATTCATTAACTCCATTTGTTGACACACCAGAAGCCAACCTGAGCAGCCTAGTGTCCAACGATGGCAATGCTGAACGTTTAGAAGTGGAGTCAAAGCAGAGATCTGGGGTGGGCCAATTTGAGATGAAGGAACAGAGCACTTTCCTCATCCAGGGGAGTAATGATCTTTATAGAAAGGGAAGTAATGTTATAGGCCCAGTAGGGAACCAGATAGTGGTTGGAACCAAAGAGGAGGGAGTCACTGTATATCTGGAAGAAACAACTCAAGTCAAAAACGAAGCTGATGACCAAAACGATGAGTCACGCCCCCAGGAAGGGGTGAACCAAAGAGGAGAGGAAGAAGGGGGAGCCGAAGAGATTTCATTAATACATAAAGCGACCCAAGACAAGGAACTGAGCTTCAGTTTGAAAACTGAGGCAGTGACTGAATTCAACAGTCCTGAACCCTTGATTGGTTTTGGTGATGCTGTGAAACATGATACCAAAGAGTCTCCGAGTGCCTCCAGCGATGGGGATGATGGGGAAGGAGGGGTCAGTATTCAGTGGCCAGTAGGAATTGATTCCCCAGGCGTGGCCTTAATGGTGAAAACGGAAAGCAACAATGAACAGGAAATGAGCGCAGCGCTCCCAGACATTTCCCCAGGGACATCTCCAGGGTCAGGTGCTGGGCTTCGTGGTCTGAACTGTATTCCATTTGAGGAAACAAGACTTCTAATTCCAGAAGTAAACAATGGAGACTTTGCTGCTGCCACTGAGAATACAGAGGAAATAGCCCTGATGGGAAGGGATTCTGACGAAAGGTGGGTAGCTTCCCAGTTACCGAACTTATCTGAAGGTTTTAAATACTTAGCTGGGGTAGGGGAGGTAGACCACAGTCAACGGGAGGACCATGACATGACTTTGAAGAGCGGGGAAAGAGAAGATACGGTGGCCGGCCCGGTTATGGTTGATAGACGGAGTGTTGATCCAGAGAGCCTTGGAGACAAGGATGCCCCTTGGGGAGTTGAACAGCAGATGAGTGGTAGAGCAGTAGAATCCACAGGAGAGGAAGGGAGGACAGGGGACGGACTGTTGGATGAGGACTGCTCCAGGCATGAGGCTCACAAGACCGATGTAGAAGACTTTAAGACTGAGGAACCATTGTTTGAGTTCAAATTAGACGGGGAGAGGAGTGAGTCCACAGGAGCTGCAACTAAAGAGGCGGTAGCGTTGGATAACATAGTCTTAAGGAGTGTTTGGTATGATGAGGTCAACACACAGGATGACCGCCTGTTTTGTGAGGAAATATTAATTCTGCCACACACTGTGATACAGAAGACAACAGAGCCGTGTGAAGGTGACTCCACAGCCGCCACGATGACAGAAAACAAAGGGCGTACGCCCAGCCAATCAGAGGACTATATTGAACCTGAATCCATCCATCAGCCAATTGACAATCAAGTTCGATCCTTTGATGATGGACAGACGAAAACAGAGGACATTGTTACCGACATTTCAGATGAAGAGATGGGAATCGCTGGGCCTGAGGAGACCACAGAATCGAAACAGCAACGAAAAGCTGGAGAATCCAATCCGTCAGTAGTTGAGACCATAGGACAAGGATCTCGTACTGATATATCCTCTGACCTTTTGATGGACATAAGACGTGACCTGCCAGCTGAACTACAGGAGTCCACATCCAGAGTTACAGAACCGCAAACCCAGACTTCAACAAAGGAAATTGAAGAACATGTGGAAGTTGTTTCAGCTGTAAAAGCTGCTGAGGATGAGCAAGCCTTGACTTTTGGGCAGGCGACTGGGACGGGCGAGGAGATTCTAGCAATGGGGGTCCTCCACGAAGACACAGACCACACCCTTTCTGTCCCAACAAAGACAGATGACCAAGCAGTATTACAGACCGAGATCAGGACTCCCTCCTCCTCCTCCTCAGACGACGATGATGATACTGATGAAGCAGCTGATCAGACGCATGAGACTACCAACCATCAGCCTAACTTTGAGGAGCAGATCCAGGACCAAGATGAGATGAAGGAGATGTCTAGCCAGATTGAAGGGGAAAAAGACGAGGAACTGCCACTGGACTCATATTCTTACCAATATGGATTGGTGGGGACTTTGGGAATATCAGATATTTCGGAAGCACAGGAGGGTGAGGATTCAGAAGATATCTCAGGAAGAGAAAGCATAGCAGACTGTGAGGTTTTAACCACTAAACCAGAGGGAATACGATTGCCTGAGATGTTGATGACAGTGCACCTTGATGCTCCAGATGTATCGCCACCTTCATTCACCGAGGGAAGGACACCTTCACCAGAAAAGGAACCACAACACCACCACCTGCCGCCATCTGGAAAGCTCTCTGACGATGAAGCTGTCTCATCTCAGGCAGAACATGATGAATCACTGGAAGAATCGCAAATGGATGAAGAAGCAGCTATCAAAATGGAGGCCATCAACAGTGTGGATGAAGACTCTGTAAAGCCTAGCGTAGAGGATACGTCTCGCCTGCTGCCTGACGTGAAGCTGTCCGAACCCAGCTTACCTCCAGAGGTAGACTCTGTCGTGCTGAGGGAAAAAAAGGGGTCCGGCGAAAGCAGACAAGGTCCACGTTTGGACTCCGAGCATCCATTGTACAAGGTTTTGTTAAAGAACCAAGCCCGGTCTAGAAGATCAGAATTCATTGCTCCACCCGTTCTTGACCTGAGTGCAGAAGAGAGAGCCAGACAGCGACACAGTCTACCTCCAGGGACTTTTGGAGATGAGTTGGAGGTATATTTGACCCAATATATGACTTTATTTTTTCATCACTCTTCATGACGTCATAGACCTTATGTTTCTGTTGTCTATTGCAGCTGGACGTTAACGTCTTGGACCTAACGGTCCAGAAGTATCGTATCCTGGTGAAGAACCCCAGCACGAGGCGCCCCACCGACCCCAGGGCCCTATTGCAGATGCCTTCTCTGGAAGCCGCCCCCTCACGGCCTACTACCACCCAGCAAGCCCTGCCTCTGGCAGGCAGGCCAATGGGAGGCATCGGGGTTGGGATAAAGCTTCCTGGTAGGTCAACATGAACTGTTTGCATTCTGATTCATTCAGTTACTGTAAATGAAATGGGTGACATCATGCCACCATGTGTGAGTGTGATAAGCCATGACAAGCCGTTTGAGAATCTGCCTTTCCCTGTGCCCCAGTCAGACTACTAGTGGGCATGTCCACCTAGATGTATGATGGATAGAGAAGCAACATTTGAAACAGTCCACTGGGTAGGCTGGTGGACTGATCTATCCAGCATACATCTAGGTGGACAAGCCCACTTATGATGTCACTAGGAAACAGGGAAAGGACGATTTTCAACCGACTTGTAATGGCTGTTCACACTCACACCTGTTGACATGATATCACACAATGTTTATTGTTCTCTCAGGTTTCGGAGGTGGCTTCCCAGCTCTGAAGAAAACCCAGAGGGTGGTGAAGGGAGGAGATGAAGTCGTCCCTGAGGTGATAAAGTGTGCCATTGATGCAATGTCTTCATTATATTAACTTTGTTCTTCTTATTATTGTGAAGACGTTTGTTTGCATGAAATTAAATTATTTTTTTAATGGGTTCCTTCATTGTGTCTTTGTGAATTGTGTCTGATTACAGCAGCAATCTGAACCGCAACAAGGACCGTCAATATCTCCAAAACCAACCGTCGCTGAGTGTAAACCAAGATGGACGCCCCCAAAGCAACCTGGGTACAGCTTTTATCTCCTCCAGAAACCTGCATTCCTTCTCTTTAGGCTGTTCGCTACACGTTGTTATCACCTCATTGTGGTCTCTTTTCCCCCCCCCCAACAGATTTGGGAACCCTCTTATGTCAGAGCTCAAGAGCAAACTGAAGAAAACCAGCGAAGAGTGAAGAGAGGAAGAGAGGTTCTATTGGTTCAGGTCTTGTTGCCGGTTCCAGAGGAGGTGTTCTTCATGTTCTTGCGGTTCCAGATGTTCCCAGATGGAAGCTGTCGTGTCCAAAATATCTTGTTACTGCCAGCTCTGGAGCTCAGGGGAATGAGGTTCCTTGCATCAGCGCACTTTAGTATACTATATGCTTTTAAGATTCATTTTTTCTGGTTAATGAAACGCAACCATTGAGCTTTTTGTTCCTGGCCTGCTTCTCGTGTCATCCGCTCATGTAAATAGATTCCTGCATTAAAAGAAAATCTATATTTTTTATGTGTAATCCATGATAAACAGTGCAACTGCCTTCATAATTGTCTCCTTTCATTTATTTGCAAGTGATCATTCTTTGAAAGAGGCCAATGAAAATGAAACCGAAGAACTTAACAAACCATGTAAAAAATATGGAAATTTGGGTTTTATAAAGTCATGTTGATATGTTTTCCTATTGTAAACAAATTAAATAAAATATTCGGTGTGTAATTTTCAGGGCGAACGGTGATATTTGTCCTGTGAAGTCGTATTTTGCTCACATGCGCCTTTAAGAAAAGAGTTATTTATAGACAGTAGGCTATGGGGGGGGACATCTAATTACATTTATGGGGCGAGGCCAGTGACGGTGTGGGGCGGGGCCCGTGACGCGTGGGGCGGAGCGCCAGAAGAAGCCGGAAATAAAAAGCCACCAATTCGTTCCAGCATACGAACGAGATGGTGCAATGTCCGCGGCACTCAGAGCTACAACATGGGAAATATCCGAATCCGAGGACGAATGTGACAGTGAAACCAAGACGGAATCAGCGGCCGTCATAGTAGAAAACGTTGACACCCAATGCAGCGACGACACAACATCACCTGCCTTGGCATCCACAGATGAACCAAGTCAAGATCATAATCTGTCTCCTCCGCGGGTACCCAGGTCTAAGAGCCCCAGTCCTAGGCTGGGACCCGGGTCTAAGAGCCCCTGTCCCGACCGAAAGCGACGCTCGAGAGATCACACTGAAGCAGAGCAGCTTAAAGCAAAGCAGAAGAGAGATGCTAGAGATGATCAGAGAGCAGCGAGAGCCATAGAGAAGGAGGAGAGGAAACGAGAGCAGCAGGAAAGGAAGAAACTGGCAGAGCACATGAGAAGTTTGAGGCCAGAGAACTGTCTCAAAGGCCTGACTATATGCATAGATCCAGGTAAACAATGGGGGGCCGGAGAGTGAGTTGATAGGCTTTATATTTTCCATTAATTTCCCCCACTGAAATTGAAAGGGGAGACATTAACATTTTTATTTCAACATTGGAACATTGGACAACTAGACGCCGATAAAATATGTGGTTATGAATTATTAATATTGATTATGAAAATGAAATTCAATGTGGACATATTTTGTTAGATTATGGAATTGTTGGGACTGGCCCAAAAATAATCCTCACCCCCATGTTGGGACTGAAACCAAATTAGGACCTGGGAAAGCATTTGGAGGATTTAAGATAGGCCAAAGTTCTTACTAATCAGGGAGACCTTTTATTGCTTTGAGGTTTAGGGTTTTATATGATGGGCAAAAAACGGAATCTGCATTTCATTCCAGTGCATAAATCTTGAAAGCAAAAGACAAAGAAGGTCATGTGGTATGCACCAATGACGTGCTAACCAGAATACACATTTATTAAGATAGAATATCAGAACACTTAACATGCCGTCTGGCTTGCAAAGTGGAGTTTAACAACTTCAGATTAGCATTCTAATATGTTTTCCATGTAATTCTGAAATAAATGTTCAAAAATGAAAAAAAAAAAATTCAACTGAATTGTGTCGTCATCCAAGGATGATGGAGCGTGACAGATCTTCATCGCCTATTCACTTTGGTTTCAAAAAATATCACCCTCTTTCCTACCTTCGAAGTCCTTCTCTGAGCGTTGGAGCAGTTTCCACACATTTCCCTGGCATTAGCTGTGGTTTAGACATGCTAAAATCGGCCTACATTCAGTGGTTCAAAACATTCAGTTGTTTTAAGCACATGCGAAATAGCCGTGCATCCGAAAAATCTAAAATGTATCAACATTGTTATCAAAAATAACGTCATGGAATATTAAAAGCATTGAGAAAGCTGAAATAATCGGCTCTAAACCCAATGCATAAGTAAGCCACTGAAACATGATGTATTATTGAAACATAAGTTAATCAATGTGCCTCTTTCTAAAGATGAAAGTTAAGCTTTATCTCTGCGCCTCACTCAAAACGTCCCCACCAGGTTGGATCAGGGCTGTAACCTGTCTCTCTTCCCCTCTAGCGGTTTTACAGCACAATGGCTCAGACGTCTTGTTGGACCGCCTCTCGACCTCAGGCTGGAGGTATGTGATCGACGGCCAATCCCTTCCCCAGACTATCTGCTGGACCCGGGAGCTGGCCCAGGTGGGTCTCAGGGCTGGAGATATGTATTGGTGGGGGATGAAATCTTTCTGTGGCTATAATGTTGCAAAGCACAAAATGTGTGGATCGTGGTACACGATTTAGAAGTAATTTTCTTGGTAGAGATTATTTATTAGGGTAACGTTTCTACTTTCAGCCCGGAGAGGACGGTTGTGGTTCGGTGGAAGAGGATCAAGTGAGCTGGGTTCTGGATTTGGCCTACTTCATTGACGTGGTGATCAGTGTCAAAGAGGTGAAGCTTTGTGAAAACATTTCAGACATTTAAACCCTAAAGCTTTTGCTATGGTGAGGTGGTGGTGTTTTAGTGGTTTGGGGGGTCTTTTTTCTTTCAGGTTCTCCGGAGCGATGAAGGTCCTTCCCGGCGGTCTCTCCTCGCTGGGATGCTGGAGTTTCTGAATGGAAACGCCAACAAAGTGGTCACCATGTTGGTTATTGGATCACAGATGAACAGGTTCTCTTAAGTAGCTTGTTAATATTATTAACTCCATGGTGAAGCTTGTAAAGTGACAGTCATAGTCTCGCCTGCAGGACCAAACCTTTGGTTTAACCAACGCCTTCTTTACTTTATAATTCTGTTAGAAACTCAATCTAACTAAGAGGGCATTATGTCTTCTAGTGCTTCAGCCTGGGGCGCCCCCAGCCTTCAGGCCCAGATCGGCATGGAGGATCTGGACATGGAGGAGGTGGGTTCAGTTTGAAAACTAAAACGTTCATTTGTTCATAATCATTGGATCATCAATGGATTTAGTAGTCTGAGCTTTTTTCTTTTCTTGAATGGTTTTGCGGTTGGTTTCCTTTAGTGTATAGAACCCCAAACATCCCCTCCTAGCTGTGATACCAGCCTGCAGTACCGGTGTCTGTGTTCGTAGGTGATGGTGTACCTCCAGCTCTACAAGAACGTCTCCCTCTCCTTCTTCCGCGACTGGCAGGCCGTCACAGACCACCTGGTGGGCGTCACGAAAGCCTTGTCCAAACGACCTTCCAGGTAAAACACACCTGGTGCTGCTCTCATGGTAACATGCCATTTCCATCGGGTCATGCGTCTTCAGGTCCACCTTGAGGGCGGGACCCCACTTTGATGACACTTTGACTGATGGCTTATAAGCTATAGATATTTTATATATTTTGGATTTAAATAATAATCTAAAAGGTTGAAAAGCCACAAGCAATATAATTGAGTGGGGGTACTGTATATATATACTGTATATAGCGTTTGGACATCGATATGAGGGTCATGTCTTGATGGAGTTCAAAACGCTGTGTGGATACAGAGTTTCAAGGCCACCAGGCGGCCCAAAGCTGCGGCCTGTTATGCCTCATCTGTCTCCTCTCAGGCAACTGGCTGAGCAAGGCGGCCTCCCGTTCTGCGCGGACGGGCCATGGGCCAGCGGGGTGCGGGTGAAGAAGGACGGCTCTGGGCTGCGCCAGGTGTGGAACCGGCAGCTGCAGCAGCTCAATCGGGTCAGCGTTGCCGTGGCGACAGCTGTGACGGCTTCCTACCCCTCCCCCCATCTCCTGCTGCAGGTAGAATCTCGTTCAGAATCCTTGAAGAGATGGCTCCCAACCGGCTTTTGTCGTCTGACCTAATTTCTGGGTGTTGAACTGTTGCAAACCTTCCGCGTTGTTCATGCAGGGCGTCTTTATCCACACACACAGACATCGTTTGCACCTGCCAGTAATATCAATGTCTTAGTCTGCATGGCGCCCCACTTAGTGCTACGAATAATTTGGAATGTCTGTATGTAAATTAGCTCTGCAAAACGTAATTCATAAAAAATAAGACAATGAAATATCTAAAACAAGCCCTGGTACAGGTGATAAAAGACCAACATTCAGACAGTTTGTATAGTTATGAACTTGAAGGGTTTGAGGTGTAATATATCCTCCTGCTGTTATCAAGGCCTATGGGAGTTTGAAGGGTTTGAGGTGGTGTAATATATCCTCCTGCTGTTATCAAGGCCTATGGGAGTTTGAAGGGTTTGAGGTGGTGTAATATATCCTCCTGCTGTTATCAAGGCCTATGGGAGTTTGAAGGGTTTGAGGTGGTGTAATATATCCTCCTGCTGTTATTAAGGCCTATGGGAGTTTGAAGGGTTTGAGGTGTAATATATCCTCCTGCTGTTATCAAGGCCTATGGGAGATGAAGGGTTTGAGGTGTAATATATCCTCCTGCTGTTATCAAGGCCTATGGGAGTTTGAAGGGTTTGAAGTCTAATATATCCTCCTGCTGTTATCAAGGCCTATGGGAGTTTGAAGGGTTTGAAGTCTAATATATCCTCCTGCTGTTATCAAGGCTTATGGGAGTTTGAAGTCTAATATATCCTCCTGCTGTTATCAAGGCCTATGGGAGTTTGAAGGGTTTGAGGTGGTGTAATATATCCTCCTGCTGTTATCAAGGCCTATGGGAGTTTGAAGGGTTTGAAGTCTAATATATCCTCCTGCTGTTATCAAGGCCTATGGGAGTTTGAAGGGTTTGAAGTCTAATATATCCTCCTGCTGTTATCAAGGCCTATGGGAGTTTGAAGGGTTTGAAGTCTAATATATCCTCCTGCTGTTATCAAGGCCTATGGGAGTTTGAAGGGTTTGAAGTCTAATATATCCTCCTGCTGTTATCAAGGCCTATGGGAGTTTGAAGGGTTTGAAGTCTAATATATCCTCCTGCTGTTATCAAGGCTTATAGGAGTTTGAAGTCTAATATATCCTCCTGCTGTTATCAAGGCCTATGGGAGTTTGAAGGGTTTGAGGTGGTGTAATATATCCTCCTGCTGTTATCAAGGCCTATGGGAGTTTGAAGGGTTTGAAGTCTAATATATCCTCCTGCTGTTATCAAGGCCTATGTGAGTTTGAAGGGTTTGAAGTCTAATATATCCTCCTGCTGTTATCAAGGCCTATGGGGGTTTGAAGTCTAATATATCCTCCTGCTGTTATCAAGGCCTATGGGAGTTTGAAGGGTTTGAAGTCTAATATATCCTCCTGCTGTTATCAAGGCCTATGGGAGTTTGGAATCAGAGGAGCAGCGGAGGAAGCTACTGGCTCCACTCTCCGTGACTTCCGAGGGAAAAGAAAGAAGAGTTGGACCCGATATCTCATCCAGAATCTACCGCTGTCTCTCGGAGCCAAACCCGGAGATGGGTCTGGACTAGGCGGATTCCTTCTGGCCTGAATGAACGCTTTGAAGTCCTTGTCAACAAAAACTTCAGGACATTTGTTTGCAAATGTTTACAAGCTACCTAAGGTCTACAAGATGGCGGCTACCAAAACAAGCTAACATTTACAATCTAGCTAATGTTTATGGGCTAGCTTATGTCTATAAGATATGTTATATTTCGAACTAGCTAATATTTTGAATCTATATAACCTCTTATCTACATAAGGACCAATGTTTCAAAGCTAGCCAATATCTAATCTACACGATTGCTAGTGTTTGGAAGCTAGCTAACGATTTAGCTAATGTAATTGTTCTTGATGACCTGAGCTATCATGCTGAATAACATCAACCTGAAAGCACTTTATTACACCTTCAGGGTGATGGGATGAGTTTATATTTTGTACATGCATTATACACATAGATGTTTATAATATAAAAAATTAACTGTTCCGTTTTTGATTTTCTTTTAATTGTGAGGATTAATGGACATGCATTCATATGAATTTGAAGAAATCAATCATTCAGGTTGTGCAGAAATTGGTAATGTTTAATTTTATGAGTTTCCTCAGTACAAAGTAAGAAAATATACATTCATTCACATTTCAAAGCATTAAAATCACAATGGCTGTTCATACCTGAACTATTGTAGATTGCATAAAAAAAATTCTAATATCTACAGAATCCATTACACAGAACCAGACTTCGTGGAAGCCGATCCATTTGTGTAGGTAATAGAAATTTGAACAAAAAAACAATCGTTTGTGTAAGCTTGTTTTTTTTTTAAGTTAAGCTAAAATCAATCTTGGCATTTAACGTTTGGTGAAACAGCCGTTTCACCACAGGTGATGCTGTTGTAGACCTGAGCCTTCATAGTGTTGCACTTCTACACTTGCTGTTTCTCCTTCATTCACAAATGTCTTTGATGGGCAAACAAGATGATATGGATACGAAGCCATGCGTGTATTGGCTAAATGTCGGCTCTTTGTTCCATACTTTTCCACAGTAGCAGAGGCCAATAAGCCAGCGTAGTTACTGAAAAGGCCAACTGTCCTAACAGCATTAAAGTATATTTTCTGCTGACCTCCAAGTTAGAACGGTAGATGTGTTTTATTTTATCACAATATGATATGAACACAAATCCAAATCGGCATCCCAAAACACAAACGTGTATAGATACAGGGGACGATTATCATTCAGATAAACAATGACATAATGAAACTCCATAGGTGTGCTTGTGGCTGCTAGTGTATTAAAGTATGACTTTACTTCGGGCAAATTATAGAAATCTGACGAAAGCTATGCTTGGCTCCCCGGGGCCCCTGGTATACTGCCAGCGGCCGTTTGGGGAGAGCGAGGGAAGGGTGTTGGCGGGCTCCAGTCCTGCGGCCCTGCTTGCTCTGGTAGTCCCCAGGCTCAGAGGAGTCACTGCTGGGGGGCGAGGGGAGGGCAGACGCAGGTCCCCCGGGTGTCAAGGTACCCCTGGGGACACGCCTGGCAGGGCGGTGTGTCGTCGAGCGGGCTGGGGGAGGGAGAGGCACTCTGGGTGGACACTGGGCTGCCAGAGGATCGGGGGGCTTATCGTGTCCTGGGTGGAGTCGTTGACCACCACGTCTCTGGGTGGCTGATCCGGTCCCTGGGGGAGGTCGAAGACCCAACCCAGCTGGGACTGGAGGAGACGGAAGAGGCCCCGCGGGAGGTCCAGAGCCCGCAGCACGTCGGGGCAGCGGGGCATCTGCTTGCGAAGGCGGGCGCAGCAGAGGTACTGCAGGGAGGTGAGGGAGTGCCGTGCTCGGATCACCTTCATGCTGCTCTTGGCGGCTGTGGAGCAGACCATGGGGTAGAAGGCCTTGTTCTGCAGACGGGTGGTGGCCACACCTGGGGGGAGGAGGAGGGGATGTGGTGAAGAGGAGATGGAAGGGCTTGTGCCATTTTGCCAGTGACATCGTCGTAACATTTTTGTCATTAAAAAGGGTTTTGGTCATCTTATAATGTAGGAGAGTAGTAGCTTCAGATGCGAGTTGATGTCTTTGTGCAACATCAACTCCTTTTCTGTGGAGAAGTCTGACAATTGACCTCATTGGTCCGCAGTTTGCCCCCCAAATGTTTTTGCAGAACTAGAGTTCACCACAGGCATATGTTAAAAAAAACCTGTTTAATATAATATAATACAACAATAGAGCAACACTGTATGGAGGATGAGATGCAGGGCAGATACAAACCATCAAACAACAACCACATCAATCAGGAGAGGAGATAAGTTTTAATATAGAAGGTTTCAACCAATGTCAACGTCAAATGTTTCACACACAAAAGGCAAACATCAAAAGTGATCAGGAACAGATGATGGAAGAAACCATGACAAGAAATCCAAAGCGAGAAGCCTCCTTAAACCAATAGTTCCAGAGGTCCCGGCTGGAGACACTGATAAAGGTTTCAGTTCAGATTCTTATTTCTTTACTGTGCCTCAGACAAAAAAACCTTTAGACGTGACGCAGTAAAAATGAATACTGTAGACGGCCGAGAAGGAAAAGTGCGGCCTGATTTGATTAATTGTATGTACTGAAATGATTCTTGCAATTCCTGTCCTGTTGAATGCACTTATTGTGCTTTGCTTTCTATAAAGCGCCAGCTGGATCTTAAAGGGGACATATTATACCACCAGGTGTGAGTGTGATTAGCCTTGCAAGCCATTTCGAAAATCTGCCCCATATGGCATCACTAGTGGGCGTGTCCACCTAGATCTATGCTGGATAGATGAGCAACCTTTACTTCAGTTCACTGGGTAGGCTGGTAGACTGATCTATCCAGCACCGATCTAGGTGGACACGCCCACTAGTGATGTCATATGAGGCGGATTTTCGAAATGGCTTGTAAGGCTAATCACACTCACACCTGGTGGTATAATATGTCCCCTTTAAGAGATGTGACGGTGGCAGGAGCTCAGCTGTGCACCGCCGGTTCTTAGGCTAAAGCTCAGCTGAATGTGATGTGGGTGATGTCATGTGATGTGATAGGTGGCAGAAGCTCACCTATGTAGTGCCGGTTCTTGTAGAAGGTGAGGGTTCCGTGCCAGGTGTCCAGGTGTACCCCGATAATGGAGCCCTGGCCGAACCTGGGGGAGAACATCTCCTTGGTCCCACCGTGCTGCAGCAGACCTTAAAAAGGTACAACAACAGCAAAACAAACCTTATTCAAGTCCGACTTTATTGAAAGACCACTTAAAAAAACGCAAGAAATGTGTTAAAAAAATAGCAAACATCAGAAAGACAGAGAGCAAACTCGTTAGTCTGCAATATGAGCGTTTGAGACAATATAACATGCTCCACAAGGGAAGCGATCCAACAAAAACAGGAACACCCGAGTTCTACAACTAGTTCTTCAAAAACATGACAGCTCTAATACAAACTGAACTGTGAACCCTGTTTACCTGTGTAGGACAGTCCCCAGCTTTCTTCGTCGTTGCCCAACAGGCTGCAGAAACTGTACTTGAACTTGTCCAGGTTCACCTCAGACGTTCCGACACCAACCATCTGAACCAGGTCACACAAACATGACTGGAGTCAGGAAAAGGCCACCATACAAAAGCAGAAAGGTATGGGCTTGTTCCCACACATTTCCCCTAAACATACCATCGGCATTCAAACTTAATTTGGTGAAAGAGAGTGTCCTGTTCCACAAACATAGACCACTGCTTCCATCACCTCTCCTAGGAGGTTCCCACCTGGGTGAGTTGGAACAATAACAAATCAAAATACATAGTCTGGTTAGAGCAATGCTAACGGGGTCCTGCATACAAAAAAAAATTAAACAGTAGACCTCCTGCCCAACATGGCTTGCCCAGCGTTCTACCACTGAGCTACATGCAGGTATCAACCAGCAGGGGCAATACAGGCTAAATTTGGAGAACGAGGAGTCTTCCATTCTTTGCACAAATGGTGAGCTTGATATAGTAAAATGGCCTTGGTATGTCATCAGAGCAGATTTACCGAAAGTAAACTGTGGAGGGTTGATTGCTGGTTTAAGCAGCCTCACCTGGCCTGAGCCAGTTCTATTCGACTCTGTGGCTGGGTGAGGCTACACACCTGTTTTGCAGGTTAAACCAGTGATCACCAAACACATTAAACAGTGAGAGATATCCTACATAGCAGCATAAAACACCTGCTCTATGAATTATTTATACCAGTGTTTCTCAACTGGTATACATAATTCTGATCCAGCAGTCCCACTATGTAAGAGCAGAACTTCTGATCCAGCAGTCGCACTATGTTATAGCAGCTCCTCAGATGCAGTATTCCTTCCACGTTATAGCAGAACTTCTTATCCAGCAGTCCTACTGTTTTATAGCAGGATTTCTGGTCCCTTGGGAGAGCCAGCACAGAGTTTGGTCCGGAAAGAAGAAACTGAAGGGGATTATTTCCGCCTTGTTTCTGTTTACGGATATTAAAGTGAAGCTTTCGTAAGTGGAACGGTATTTCTCGGTTTCAGTCTACACTGTGTTGATTTTGTGTTTGCCAATGGCACGCTTACAGATCTCCTCCAGCAACACGATTCATCTTAACAAATATGAAGGAAAAGGATGTGAAACGCCCAGTTCAACCACATAGGAGCTTGTCTGCTGTCAGACTTCAGACTTTGTGCTGTACGACAGCAGTTTGCCAGCCTACTTGAACACATACATTTTAAAAGTATTTAATTGGCCACGTGCGTGTACACATAAAAAGTATTTGATTGGCCACATACATGGTAGTTGACTGCGTTGTCATTTCTTGGTTCTAAATGTACGACCTAATAGACATACTGCTTAAACAAGACCAACTAAGATACACATAAACATTTAAGTACTGTGAAGATATAAATAAAGAGTATATATATATATAACATTGCTACAATCACCCAGAAACGTATAACCGAATCTTGCATCTTTAATGAGTAGTCATTACTTACCCTCCTCAATTTGCTAATATTAAAGACCAATTTTGGTCGAATAATTTGTGTACATCAGCCCTTAACTTTTATGCGCCATATACTTTCAGGGGTTACCCAGTTATTAATAAAACCTCTTGGATTGATGACAACATCAGACACAAAATTAAGGAACATCGTGAGGCTAAACATGAAAGCAGTCCTCACTCGCATCCAGACGGTACCCACCATGTCGGTCCCATACACCGGGGAGGTCATCTTGATTTCCCAGAAGTGCTGGCCCTCGGCCAGGGCCTCGGTACCGCGGATAGCCGCCGTGCCACAGCTGTAGTCGGCGTGGAAGCTGGCCTTCCTCCCGCCGCAGCTCAAGGACACCTCGGTGGACTTACTAGTCTCCCCCCACACCCAATTGAAGCCTGGGGACAGGACAGGCGGTGTTGATGGGGCGCTGGTGACATCGGTGAGCTAGAAGCCCATGTGAGCTGTACTGTACCATATACTGAAGTTCATGAATAATAGTTGTATGTTGTACTATAACGTGTTTTTACGAGCAAGGAGGCATCTAAGTTAGGCTACAGAGACCACTATAAAAACGTATACTGTTATAATTTAGCATCATTATAATACTGCAGTGGTCTATGAACTATTATTATACTGTTAGCATTAAGCATCATTATTAATGCTAAGAACTAGGAAAATATTATGCTATCATTTCACATCATTATAATTTATAACTGTTGGCTGTAGTTTGGCAGTGTCCTCACCGTCGTCCTCCTCCCCACAGAGGCAGTCTGCCGCGGGGCCCTGTAGCGGGGCCCCGTGGCTGGGGGCTGCCGGGAGCTCGCACTGGCAGAAGGACTCTCCTGTCACTGCTTCTGGAGAGGAGGAGCAAGAGGAGGAGCAGGAGGTGGAGCAGGAGGTGGAGGATTCCTCCAGGTACTCCAGCTCACTGACCTGCTCAACGCAGGGGATTCAAATTCACAAAGCTTTATTGTGAATTAATTTATTCAATTGTGATGGTCACAGATGCTCTGCTTTACAAAGATAGAAACATCAAAGTAAAACAAATAGGATAAAATATGCAAAGAAATATAAATAGTTAATGGGCAGTAGTTAAGATTAAAGAAAGATTATTTTAGTGCAATTGTTGGAAATTCCATAGCCATCGGCCAGCAAATCCTGAAGGAAAGCGAGAATATCCTTTCTGAGTTGACTAGTTTAAGTCCGCCTCCAGCTAATTTCTGGCCAATCAGGGAATCCATCTTTCCTGTCAATCACAGGTTCTTAAAACGTAAACTTCGTAATGGTATTTTTATTCGGATCTCTTTACAGCTCTCAAATCTTACCCACGATAAAATATGAAAACACAAGGTAAATACACAGGTGGGTTTCTCTGCTACCCAGAACACTCCAGAGGGACCCAGGCCCCAAAAGGCTGTCTATCGTCTATCCTGGACATGCCCATGTGTGTACGGTCGGTAACAGTAGATGACAGTGACTCCCAGCAGGGGAAGGACAGAGGCCCCGAGCTTTCCTTTCTTGACCCACTGCCTCACTTCTAGTGCCAGTGGAAAATTACTGGTGAAGTTTGGGGAAGGAGGGAGTGGCCTCTGTCACCCTCATCTCTGGTTTCAGCTCACTCTGAGAGAGGTCCTGACATCAAGAACCCATAGTTCAGGGATTTAATCCAGCCCTTCAATGGTACAATTTTCCAGCAGCAATTTTGACAATTTATTTCAGGGAAAACACAGGTTTAATTTATAACTTTTATAATGGCCTTGTTCCATTGATGTGCATTAAGGTGTGAAACACAATATTAAATAGGACCAAAATTAATTAGATAGATTCCACATTTCCTACCCTGATATGGCATTCCAAAATGGCTGCTGATAAAGGGCCTATGGTTCGAGGTGAGGTGAATTCAGATACATGAGCAGGTAGAGATTGGAATCTGGCTCAAAGGTGTCTTCAATCACAACTTAACTATGGCTGCGCTTCATTAGTCGCTAAAAAGGCCCTTGTTTACTCCCCCCCCCACTAAGTGGAACTTCTAACAACCCTTAGGGGAACTGCTAATGGCACTAAGTGGAACTACTAATGGCACTAAGTGGAACTACTAATGGCACTAAGGGGAACTACTAATGGCACTAAGTGGAACTACTAATGGCACTAAGGGGAACTGCTAATGGTACTAAGTGTAACTACTAATGGCACTAAGAGGAACTGCTAATGGAACTAAGTGGATCTGCCAACGGCACTAAGGGGAACTGCTAATGGCCCTTAGGGGAACTACTAAGGGCACTGAGGGGAGCTGCTAATGGCCCTTAGGGGAACTACTAAGGGCACTGAGGGGAGCTGCTAATGGCCCTTAGGGGAACTACTAAGGGCACTGAGGGGAGCTGCTAATGGCCCTTAGGGGAACTACTAAGGGCACTGAGGGGAGCTGCTAATGGCCCTTAGGGGAACTACTAAGGGCACTGAGGGGAGCTGCTAATGGCCCTTAGGGGAACTACTAAGGGCACTGAGGGGAGCTGCTAATGGCCCTTAGGGGAACTACTAAGGGCACTGAGGGGAGCTGCTAGCAGAGCAGCAGGAGAGCAGCAGGAGAGCAGCAGGAGAGCAGCAGGAGAGCAGCAGGAGAGCAGCAGGAGAGCAGCAGGAGAGCAGCAGGAGAGCAGGGCAGGAGAGCAGCAGGAGAGCAGCAGGAGAGCAGCAGGAGAGCAGCAGGAGAGCAGCAGCAGAGCAGCAGGAGAGCAGCAGGAGAGCAGCAGGAGAGCAGCAGGAGAGCAGCAGGAGAGGGGCTGTGTGCAGCCCAGCCCCTTTACACCTTCAGCCCAAACTGCCAGATATCGACTGCTCTGTAGAGCTATTCTGCTTCACAAACATGACTAATGGGTCGAATATATCAAGATATGTGCGGGTGGATTCAACCAGAACATGTTAAATGAGCCACTATCTTTATTCTTATTGTACACCTAAATCAATCCCAATGAAGTGTGTGAAGGACTCACGTCTGGCCCCTCTGTGGTCCCCCTCACATGGAGGTTCTGATCCAGATCCCCTTCTCGGCCAGGCTCTGACCCACTGGTTGCTTTGCTCAGCAACATGGCGGCTCTGAAAGACAAAGGCCTCTTTTGATTCTGCTTCCCGGGAGAAGTGGACCTTCCTGCTAACCTAAGTAAAAGCCGATGTTAGGCCAACCGCCTGCATTTGAAAATGATAAAAGACACGTACAATCGTATGAAACAGTTGGTTCGGAACTTCTGTTGACATAAGGATCTAACCCTAGGGAGCCTATATTTCTTACGGGCACTGTTAACCACATTGGTGCAGAGCTCCGTGTCGGGTCGGGGGTCCTGGACAAGCACCATGCGGGCCCAGCCTTCCCCGCATGGCTATTCTTAACATGAAGGGACTTGTTTGAGCAGTGTTTGCAGAAAGGAGCAGAGGAGCGATGTGTTTGGGTGCTTTCTCTAAACAGGGATCTGGCGGTCTGGCTATCACAGTGGATAATCTGGAGGTCTTTGGACGCTAATAATAATTATAATAATAATAATTATTATTATCATTAATATTATTTCTCTGAACAGGGATCTGGCGGTCTGGCTATCCCAGTGGATGATCTGGAGGTCTTTGGACGCTAATAATAATTATGATAATTATTATTATCATTATCATTAATATTATTTCTCTGAACAGGGATATGGCGGTCTGGCTATCACAGTGGATGATTTGGAGGTCTTTGGACGCTATTGGGTTCTTCTCTTGCTGACGGCATCGAGCCCAGTGTCAGTGCACGTGTCCTTTCAAACTTTCTGGATATCTACACCCCTGCCACCCTTAAATGTATAACACATCTTTATATATATTCAATCTTTAATATTTTTAAAAGTGATGTATCGCATTTATCTAATACGGTATGTGTGGAGCTTTGTTTTGATTGCAGGCCGTTTGACCTCATGTCATTCTCAAAGCCAATGCAGATGGCGCCAACAGCTGTCCTCGCAGGTAAAGGCCACTGTGTCAGAGGAGTCTGTCCAGACTTCACTTTAACAGGGCTTTAGCCTGCATAGCGTCAACTATCGATGTCAATCCTCCGATCTCCGATGACGTGGTCACAGACCGCACCACGGGATGTGCCAAATAACACGGACACTAAATAACTCTCTCTAGAGGTTTGCACTCTCTTCTAGACCAATAGGCAGTGAAGGGTTATTCATTTGTCTGACCTTTTGACGCATACTGCACGTGGACCACAACAGCAGTAACCGATTAAATAATAGTCCACTCTTATAATCAATAATATAAGAAGGCCTCTGTGGACATAGCCTGGCACACTTTAGACAGTGATACACATAGCTTAGAGGACTAAACATATTGTCGAGTCGGAAAGGTAAATCAAGCTAATTGAAGCTATATTGGCCTATTCTTACTAAATGCAAAACTTTATGTGCCGAAGTTCTCTTACCTTAACGGTCTTCTTCTGAGTGACACTGCGACGTAGCGCTCTACATGCCGGCCGTTGGGCTTTCCGGGGAGTGACAGCTGCAGCCTGCCCTCTGGCCCAATTTACAGCCCCATCAAAACACAGCAGACCACGCCCTCCTCTGGCTCTGATTCGATATTGCTACCGAGGGGGGCGTGGTTTATGCTAATTCACCTAATGATTTAAGTGGGTTCAACTCAGGCGCTCCTGGTTATGGATCGTGTGTAGATGCATTGTGAGAGTGTAATCTTGTAAATAACATCGAGTTAACAACTATGGAATGACTAACACACTATACAGACATACAGTGTTGTGCCTGAACGCGTTCACTGAACGAAAGTTCATGAACTCGTTCATATTTTGGGCGAACGTGAACTGAACGTACTGTATTACTGCCTGATGAACGTTACTGTGAACTCGTTCATTCTGGTGTCAGTGAACGGCAAGCTCACTCGGTTTAACTTCGTTCAATGGGGGGGTTATTTCTCTATCAACACGGCGGATGCGCGCGCAGATCGCCGTGTTGTTTGACCGGTTGCCATGGTAATCTCCGTGCGGTTCATTTGCAGTTGAGGTGTTGCCAGCTTACTGTTACATTAAACTGTAATCAGAAAAGGTGGTTATATGCTATAGACCCTATAGTATCTGTCATATAAAGGCTGGGACGAATTTCATATTATAAATATGTACACTTTATTTTGAAAGTATAGACCAGCGCGATTCCCATTGAAACAAATGGCACGGTGATTATTCTTCGAAACGAGAGCTGTTCAATTGTGGAAAATGAATTAAACTGTAATCAGACAACGCGGTTATATGCTATAGACCCTAGTGTATCTGTGATATAAAGGCTGAGACGAATTTCGAATTATAAATATGTACAATCCATAACGTTAGCTCTCTCTGGCTCATAGCTCAGCGGACTAGAATATCTCATAGAATCATTGCTTGTTGGCCGGAAACGGAAAGGGGGGCTGTTCACGTTTGGTTGTAGTCTTTTCGCTCGGTTCTCCGTCTCATCAGTAGGGCTAGAACCGAGCGAAAAGACTACAACCAAACGTGAACACTCCCCCCTTTCCGTTTCCGGCCAACGAGTAATGAGTCTTCCAACAGAAATCAATGGGATTTACAAAATGCTAAAATGTGCAATAAAACACGATAGAAACCGTATTTCGCTACGATACTTGATTCAACCACTCTATATCATCCTAGACAAACCACAAAGGGGGCTCAATGTTCAAAATACCAGAAAAAACGAAAAGCTCACAGCAACATATTGAAAAAAAGAACTATGAACTAGTTCATTTTTTGGAACTGTGAACTTAGTTCAAAATTTTGAATTATGAACGTTTAACTGAACTAGTTCATTTTAAGATTTGTGAACTGAACTTTGAACTAGTTCACGAAGAAAGTGAACTTTCCCAACACTGCAGACATACAAGGACAGAAAAATAATGAATGAATTGTTACATTGCAGTTTGAACTAATTGAATAAGATTAGGAATACATTGTTTATAGAAAATAACAAGTAATATATATTGTAATCCTGCCGTTTTGCAACACTTGTGAAACCCAATATATAATGTAAACTTGCTCGGGAAATAACTAAAGACATCAAGACTCATAAAGACTATAAAAGACACGTTCAGAACCTTGCACCAAATAGGCTGTTGGACTGAAGAACGCACCGAGCAGCGATTGGTTGGCGTTGAGACGAGGGAGGGACTTATACCCCCAACACATATAACGACATACTGCCCCCTGATTGGAGGATGAGTCCGTGACGTTTCACGGAAGTGTCTTGCAACAACGACGCAACTCGGGGCAACATGGGAGAGAATAACAGCGGTAAGATAGCCCCACATCAACGCCGTTATTATTATCCTAGTAATGTCTCAGTTTAAAGTATCTCAACAACGGCATCCACTACTCATTTTGCTTGTTGGTTATTATCTCCTTGGTTATTATCTATAATCATTATAATAATATATCACATATATCACACAGAGAATTGAACCTGACTTTAAGTCCTATGGGCATGCAGACCAGAACCACATTGGATGGTAGGATTTTGGTTCGTAACGTATCAAGCAGCGGGAATGACTTGTATCCTAAAAGTTAAAGTAGACTTTTCGGCTGTGAAACATGACTCAGAATGACTTGAGAATTTTCCTCCTGGTCAAAAGTTCACTGGTATTGCGTCAGTTTGGATCATTTCGCTCCTCGGGCCACAGCAGGATCCGAACCTCCATAAATGCTGTTTTATTTTAGTTCTTTACCGACTTTGTAAATTACATAAGATGACTCATAGTAGTAATACTATTCAGGGGATTTATGTAGTGCAAGGCACCCAAGGGGTGTGTGTGTGTGTGTGTGTGTGTGTTTGTGTGTGTGTGTGTGTGTGTGTGTGTGTGTGTGTGGGGCGCTGTGGGTGAGGGTGAGGAGGAGTGGTGAGGAGGAGTAAACCATCACATCTTCATTCACCACAGGGAGCCTATATTTCAGGTAATTTGTATCTTCTTCTCTCTCCCAGAAGGAGGCAACCTGGCGCAGGTGCGGCACGTGGTGTTGGTTCTGTCGGGGAAGGGCGGGGTCGGGAAGAGCACGCTGACCACAGAGCTGGCCCTAGCGCTGCGCCATGCAGGCAAGAAGGTGAGGGCCGGACAAACGCATCCATCCAGGCCATGTGTGGTTGTCACAGTAGCACTGCATTCTTTCATTCTACTGCCGTGCCCTCCCATGGACTCAAATGTCACAGAGTCATAAATGATTGTGTCATCACCCCCAGAAGCCTGCAGCTGTATAGGTCTCTCAGAGCGGCAGTAGCTCAGAAGGTATAGCGGGTTGACTTGGTAACCGGAAGGTTGCTAGTTCGATCCCCGGCTCCTCCTAGTGTCGAGGTGTCGACACCCACCCTGACTGCTCCCGACGAGCTGGCTGTCGCCCTGCGTGGTGTCAGCAAAATCCCCTGAATGTAACTGCAAACCGTCTCTGCGTGCATCTGTGGACGGGCCCTCCAGGCCCGTGGTGTAATGTTGTGGTCCCTTCCTGGGGGTCCAGGAAGGGACCACAACATTGCACCACGGGCCCTCCAGGCCCGTGGTGCAATGTTGTGGTCCCTTCCTGGGGGTCCCCTCTGCTGCTTGCACCTTGCTGCTGTAGCGGGCCTCCTCAGCGCTCTAACGCTGCCTCTGGTCAGGTGGGGATCCTGGACGTGGACCTGTGCGGGCCCAGCATCCCCCGCATGCTGAGCGTGGGCCGGCCCGACGTGCACCAGTGTGACGGGGGCTGGGTGCCCGTCTACACCGACCCCAGCAAGGGCCTGGCGCTCATGTCCATCGGCTTCATGCTGGAGAACCCAGACGACGCCGTGGTATGGCGGGGGCCCAAGAAGAACGGTAGGCGGCCTGATCCCTCCCCCCCCAGCAGCGTCACAGCGGGGCAGGCTCTCACCTTGTGATGTTAACTATGGAATACAGTTCATCGGGGTTAATGATCTACACCTGGCTCTGCGTTCACACGCACAGCCCTGATAGGTCAGTTTGTGTCCGACGTGGCGTGGGGGGAGCTGGACGTGCTGCTGGTGGACACGCCCCCGGGGACGTCTGACGAGCACCTGTCGGTCGTGGAGAACCTGAGGAAGCACCGCCTGGACGGAGCCGTGCTCGTCACCACCCCGCAGGTAGGAGCACGACCCCATGACCCTAATTTGTAGCAAACAGAATTTAGTGACCGATTTTCTATGCTGCTAAAAGCTTGTCGTGTTAGAAGATGTCTTGGGTATAATAAACGTGAATAAACTATGAATAATAATTACTAATAACAATAAACTAAGTAGTTGATGCAGAATTATATGCAACTTGCACGTGAGACAGCTAAAATGTTCAGAAAGAGAGTTTCGCATCACTTTAGTCAAATCAAGAAAGTGTCTCATCACGGGTTGACAGCCAAATTATTTTTTGAAGTACGAAAATCCAATGTAAGGTGGAAATTTTACTTAATGATTCAATGGTCATTTTTGCCCAAAAATACGTCTGGAAAATATATTTTTTGGTATGTTTTTCCCACCCCAGGGCTCTGAGCTCAGCCTCCGTGTGTGTGAGCGTCTGTTGCCTGTCTCTCTGTGTGCAGGCCGTGTCCACCGGGGACGTGAGGCGGGAGATCACCTTCTGTAAGAAGGTTGGCGTTCCCATCCTGGGCATCGTAGAGAATATGAGCGGCTTTGTGTGTCCGCACTGCTCAGTGAGTACACGCACATGCATAGGCCCTTTATATTACAATTCTACCTCTTTCAAACATCAAGGTATAAAAAAATAACATTTTGTAATCTTTAAAAATCTCTAGGAATGCAGCAACATTTTCTCCAAGGGCGGAGGCGAGGAGCTCGCTAAGATCACAGGCTCACCGTTTCTAGGTGAGAACTCACTGGTGTAATGTCACTTTTCAGCCACCAGGAGTTCCCAGAAACACCTTTCTGGTTGCCCTGAAAAGGACTGTCATCAATGATGTAAACGTTCACCTTAAACAAGATACACAAAAGTTAGTGCTATTAAAAACAGCAGGCAGAGGGAGAATATGAATGAGTTGTGTTAATGAAATATGTTTATAACTAATGAAGATACTGGTGTGTCTTTAGACCAGACACCCTGAGCTGTGAGGATATTGTTGGTTCATCAGCGTTGTGGCGGTGTGTTCCAGGCTGTGTGCCTTTGGACCCTCTGCTCAGCAGCAGTCTGGAGGGGGGTGGAGACTTCATGAAGACGTTCCCAGAGAGCGCAGCTTTCAGCGCCATCACCAACATCTGCCGCACTCTTCTGGTCACCCTTGAATCTGCTTGATGTTTTAAAGCCTGAGTGGCACTATTGACACCTAGGATATTCATATGAGATGGTTGAATTACTGGTTGACTAAATCTGATTTATTTTGTCTATCGATGAGGACCAAACTCTGGAGAGGATGCATTCTATGATGAACAGCCAATTGTATTTATATTTTGGCATGCAAGGGCATGTAATGACTGATATGAATACTTTCCTGACAGGAAATCAAATTGAGGTTTCTACATTGTAACAGTTTTCATGGATGGAGTTCACCAGAATATTTTAATCCTTAAATGTGTGATTAAAGTGTTGGGTAAAGTGGGTAAATTGTTGGAATAATCACGTATCAATGTTTGTTTTATACTTTAGCGTGTGAAACACTACACGTTTTAACCTACTCAATGACGTAGGATTTAATTCTATTAACCCACACAATGGCAGTCAATGCACTTTTTGAAATAAACAAATAAAAAAAGTAGTTTGAGGTCTATTGGGATTTGTATTTTATATAGAAAGCATAATCCTATATTTTGCACAGTGGCAGAGATCGCTAGACAAGGGCTGCCAGAACCCCTGAAAGCAGAAGCAAACGATGTGGAAGGTGGTGGGCCTCTGAACTTTGTTTAACCAAGTACAAGAGTCGAGGATCAATCCCTTCATTTGATAGTTTGGAGGTGACCTCACTGGGTACAGACGCTGACGGTAAGAGACATTCAGAGAATGGAATGGTGTAGCTTATATCAAACTCCATGCCGGTTATGAAGATGGGCTGGGGTTATGAAAAATAAGGAGATGAGGTATGAAAATTAAACATGTGAGACCCAACACTGGGCACACAAATCTTTAATGCAATCCAACAGCAGTACTACAGGGAAAAACATTGACGTGTTTGAGAATGCTTTCGTAATGATTAAAATACACTTAACACACAAGTCCCACCATCCAAATACTAAAGGCAATCAGAATCTATAAACCAAGATACCTATCCAGAGGAATTTCAATCACTGATCAATTCATCCACAGTGCATTCAACCTATAGATCTATATCGATAGAGATCTATATCGATAGATCTAGACAGATCTCTAGATCTCTATATATCTAGATCTATTAGACACACCATGGGTAATTAGACTCTGGCTCCAGCTAAGTGTTTCAAGAACAATATCTTATAAATTAAACCTGGAAAAGAACAATACTAAAGCCAAGTCTGTCCAAGTTGGATGTTCACCGGTCTGCCCATGCAGAGAGTCCTCACAGGATGGCCAGAGAGAAACCAGCTGGTGCTCATCTCCCTACGGCCAGACACCAAGTCAACTAGTGGAGCAAAATTATTCTTTATCAGAACATTTAATTCTCATTTAACACACGCGCACACACACACACACACACGCACACACAAGACAGACAAACCACTACTTTGCGCATTTACAAGAGGTTGACTATCAAAGGGACACCTGTACACATATTACAGATAAGACCATCAGTATGGAGAGATACTTATTTTACTCTTTCCCCACCCCCACCCACAACCTTTTTCTTCATGTTAGAAATTTTTACAATATTTTCCCGTTGTATTTTTTTGTCTTCCTTCCTCCAGTGGCCCCTTAAGGGCGGACGAGAGGCCGATTATTTAGTGGACAGGATGAGGGCAACAATGAGGCCGTAGAGACCCAGGACCTCAGCGAAGATCAAGATCAGGATCATCCCTACGAAGAGCCGGGGCTGCTGGGCCGTGCCTCGGACCCCGGCGTCCCCCACGATGCCGATGGCGAAGCCCGCCGCCAGGCCGCTGAGACCAACGCTCAGCCCCGCCCCCAGGTGGAGGAAACTCCTGCAACACAGCATGGGGGGGGGCAATGTTTAGCAGTGTGTGGAGGGGTCAGCTCAACACACACCTATGGGGAGACAGGTCCAGATATACAATGAGAGGAGTTTGATGTCCTCATGCAGCCATCAACACCACCAATCCATTTATGGAAGCTCATTCTAGTGTTTTAAACTATTACTAATTATGTGATCAACTGGTAAAATCTTGAATCATTTGACCGGCCTTATTTGCTTACATATTTTAACTGTTGAAAAATAAGAAAAGGCCTCTTTATCATCAGCCCTCTACTGTGTTAACTAAAAATGGCATCGTTATTCATCTCACATCATCTCTAACCCAATAGGGAGTACTCTGCACCCTCACGTCTGAAACAACGGCCACTCTTGGAGATGCGTGTCTAGATGTGTTGCTTTGGAAACAGATTCCATGCGGACAGGAGGCCAAAACAGAGAGCACGCGTTCCTCACTTGTACAGGCTGATGGTTTCTGTGATGCTGTTGGCGATGAGCACGGCCACAACCAGGCCGTAGATGGCGATGATCCCCGCCATGACCACGGGGATGATGGACTTCATGATGAGCTCCGGACGCATCACTGACATGGCTGCGATGCCCGTGCCGCTCTTGGCCGTGCCGTAGGCCGCGCCCAGGGCTGGGGGAAGAAGGTGGGGTAGATGCATTAAGACGGAGAGAGTTCAGGCCACAAGGCAATACAAATTGGTGTGGTCCCATGCACAGGCTGCTTGGTTGGTTTGATGACGCAAGGCACGCTGAGAGGGAAAGACTATGATGCAGGCGGTATTGTGGCCCGTTCTAACATGGATACCGTTGGCTGTAGTGAAGATTTGACAAACCAAAAGAAAAAAGGAAAAAAGAGCTGAAGGAGGTAACACTCACAGCACGAGAAAACAGATCCAGACAGAAGATCGAAGGAGAGAAGAGGAGATAGAGAGGCACAAAGGGAACTAGAGATAAAGGACGGCGAGATAGAAGAATGATGCATACTATTAAAGGGCTACCAGGCATAGCAGTATGCTGGGAGACGGTCTTGTCGATATGCCAAGGAAGTGAAACTAAGGTGGACAAGCAGCGAAGACAATGCAATTTTCAATTCCCTCTACAAAAAAATCCAGGATTACATCATTTAGAGAGTTGATGAAACCACACGCCCTGCACAGCACTTACCGAGCACACACACACACACACACACACACACACACACACACACACACACACACACACACACACACACACACACACACACGAGGGGGGTGAGGTTAAGGGGAATACAGTCATGTGAGAAGGAAGAGAGAAAATGCAGAAGGCTGAGAAATGGCCGAAGCCATAGCAAGAGAGAAGAGAGAAGACAAGGGAAATAACCAGGGAGAGAGAAGGGGTTTTGGTTCTGGATGTCACACACAGTGAGGGCTGACTGTAGGAAGATAGTGGTGTGGAGTGCAGATACATATCCACCCTGGACCACACCTAGTGTGTGAACCGGACATGTGCACTCCAGACCTCCAAACGGTATCAACTGCAGGCGCTGCAGAAGGCTGACAATGTGGTGAGGCAGAGTAGATGGAGAGCGGCCAAAAGTACCACCATTGCATTGGTTTGGGTTGCAACGCCACACCGTGTTCTGCTGCTCTTCAAGTAACTGAATTTGAAAATTAGATCTACCATTTCAGAGAGGAATATTTGCTGTTTGACTTAATCAAAGTAAAATCTCTCGGACTAGTCCTTAGGGGACAGCAGACTAGGGATTTGCACAACTCAGATTGGACACAGTCTAATAAATAATGATGGTTTGAGCGAGTGAGGAATGAGCAAATGACCATTATTAGGATTCAGACGTCAACACCATGCAGGTGCCAAATGTGGTTCATGTCCTCATTGGTGCCACAAAATCTTTGCAGTTGATTTTCATACATATACACATACACAACATTTTTGCAATATTACCCATAGTGTCCTTGTGAAAAGGTGAAAAGTTGGAAGATTCAGGATTGCACTCAGACATTATAACCTTCTCTCGTCTGCTTCGTACTCAATTACTTGCCTGGTTTGCCACCGCCAGCTTGGTTGTTTCTGTTAAACCCATAGCAATAATTTCTTCACACAAGAACCATAGATCACATCATGTAATGTGACTGTATTTTCAGAGTGGGCTGGTCTATTTTGGACACAGAAATTCAAAAGCCTTTTGAGTCTGATTTTAGAAACTTTGGAAAAATAGAAATGGGTTACCATGTTAAAATCATACAAGCCATAAAGACGAAAAAGAAAAAACAGCTCCATCAAATATATATGAAAGACGTCTTGAACTAATGGTGCATTATGGGAACATTATGGGAATGGTGCACCCTGAGAACACCGGTTGACCATTTCATTTCCTCAACTCATTGTCTATGAAAGCAGGAAGATCATGTCTGAATGAATGCCTGGACGTGCAGTGGTTTGTTTTTTGCTAAACACAACCAACTTTCCTTACCTAATAAGCAACCACTTATGAATAATAAAGACAAAAGTTAAACAGTATGTATAATATGTCTTTGTCCACAAAAGTTTCCAAGCGCAGCAGAAAAACAAGGTCGGAAAGCTCCACTCATCACCGGTCAAACCCAGCATAACAAATCATTCTGAAACACCCAATGGTCATATTTCAGAACCTTTCCATGGTAGTTGGACTAGTTGGACATATAGTCCGGACTAGTGAGTCATGACGTTAAATAGACCAGGGTTAATAAAGCACTGTTGTAGCCACTCCCAAGTAGGGTGGATTGAGGCTGATCTTGGTGTGATATTCAAGTATAGTAATGTATTAAAGTGAGATTCTGCTGGGGATAACTGGATAAATCAGCACTTATTCAACAAAGCAATATAACATAAAGTGGATTATTTTGCTTCAATCATACTTTATGATTTCAAACATTCCAACCAACGACAACCTCTAATTTTTTTTCACACATGCTTTAGAAACACAGTCACGTGACTTCCTGAAAGGATGACAAGGATAATAAAATGAGCTTTGAGCTCAAATCCATATATCCCACAGTACAACTTGATGCCACCGTGGTACATTTTCCTACTCTGTGAGTCGGGATGTCACTATTCCATCCATGTCATCTCACCCTCCCTTTTAGAAGAAGGAAGAAAACCCCTCCTATCATACCTTCTAGCTCTCTTCTCCCCAACCCCC
Organism: Pollachius pollachius; assembly: GCF_949987615.1. Taxonomy (NCBI): domain Eukaryota; kingdom Metazoa; phylum Chordata; class Actinopteri; order Gadiformes; family Gadidae; genus Pollachius; species Pollachius pollachius. The sequence goes on along the minus strand of NC_136952.1, from coordinate 18,399,739 downwards.
AGAACAGCATCCCACCATCAGACAGGCAGACAGGCTGGTATGACATTCAGAGGGTTCATTCCCCTGCCCTGGTTTAGACAGCCCCAGACACTGCACCCTGTCCCTGCATCCGCCCTTGTGGAGAAGGGCATCCCCAGGGGATGCCAGTAGGGGCTATAGTAGCTCCTCCGCCCCGCCGATCAACGGCTGGATGATGTGCTGGGAGCCTACCTCAGCTCCAGATGTGTCCACGCAGTAGGACCAACGCTGCACTGTTTGATCCTAATCCCTTCCTGTTACTCCAACCAGCCCTCTCCTGTCTTTCCCTTTTCAATGGAGGAGTATTCTGAAGGAGGCTGGATGAAAGCATTAGGTAACAGCAGGAGCCAGCTGTCAGCCATGCAACGTTAGCCATGCAACGTTAGCGGTAAGACACCGCCATAGGTCTGGATTGGACCAATAGGGAACGTCCTCATTCATAAAGATGAGGTCGGTGGGAGAATCTTACTAATGGTTAGCAATAAAAGAAAAAGTAATAACACTTACAAAACAAATCTAGCACTTCTTATGTAAAGGTTAAGCTGCATTATGTATTGAAGTTACCAGATGAGATTGGTCCACTAGAACACCATTATGTGAAACTAGAGGACAGGCAGCAGAGGAACTGGTCAGGCCCAACAGTAGAGCACTAAAGCTCAAGTACTGACTGGCTGCCTCGTTCATCAAGGAGATGACTGGCCCACAGAACTACCGCTGTTGAGGTTACCATGTCTCCAGATCGGCGTTACAAAGAAATGTATGTACTACACACATTAAAGCATAGTACTTTTCTGAGCGCAGTGCCACAGAGGCAGCCCCAAGCCCAGAGCTTTGCTGCCAACGGTCATCTGTTAACAACTGGACTCACTGCCAAGTGCCACAGAGCGCGGGGCTAATTCAGAGCAGGTAAGAGAGCTAGCCTTCAGGTAAGAGCAGAAATACTAACATGGATGAGCCAATGGCATAACAGTGGAAGCCTGCCACCACATCAATCCAGATGAAAGTGCTTTGAAATGGATATTTAATGTTAAAATATGGTCCAACAATCTTGTTAACCATACAGTTGGTTCTATGCTAGAACACTGGATTCTTGGTTTCCATTTACTTACATATTCTTTACATACAATTCCTTGATTTTTATGGCTAATGAGTTTTGAGGAAGTCCCTCTTCCTTAGTCACATGAATGTCAGAAGGGGTGGAAATTCTACACTTGCAAGTACATTAAACTAGAGAGGCTAAATTATAAAGCTCAGCCATTAGGAACCCGAATTAGTGTGAAGACCAAAACAACTGCCAAATCCCAGATATTCTCGATCAACCTGGACCATAACAGCCCCGTCTCCCCCACCCAAAGTGGCTTAATAATGGGGTCTCGATCAAACAGTGCTGCAGTCTGCCCTGATCCTTACGCACGCCAACCCGTTCCCTAAGTGACTTATTCCTCCATCTGTCACAAGGCCTATGCATCACACTACATCCCTGACAGTGGGAGTTCACACGCTTATTATATGTTCTAACAAGTCATTTTAACCAAGTGCTGGTTGTATGACATTTTGTACCATAAATTAATACATGGAATGAGAACTCTTGTAATAAAAAGGTGGTAGGGTCATCTGCTACAAAGACATTAGTCTCATGTTGAAGCCCATTGATCAGTGGCTGGGTTCTCAATGACCACTACAGTAAATCCTGCACGGCTCCTTCAACTGGTGCCAGAAAGGCTGCATCTCCTGGCAGGGGGCACCATTCAATTAAGCTAAAAGAAGATAAGACAAAGAAATCACCATATACAATATGCTTACACATTTTCCCGAGGCATTACAACGGAAGGCCACCGTCCATTGGAGGAAAAACATTGGTTTACACTGAGATATTAAGATACCCAAAATGCCCAGTCAGGAATTATTTATTACGTTGAAGCCCTCACTCTAGGAGGTTAAATAATAAAAACCCTCGTCACATTCATCTCCATGGATCAGGGAGTAATGTAGTTAAATACAAGCACCGTTTTTAGTGTAATCGACAGTCTACTGAGCCATTGACAGTTTCATCATGTGATCGTCATGTGATCGACGGTAGTTCCTCTTGAACCATAAGGAAACCACCCAGCTGATCCGATAATGGCCTATACCCAGTTCTTCAGATTTGATAATGACACGGGCCATCCTCCCCATACGACCCCCTCCATCAAACCCAGACAGCAGCAGTTGGACTGCAGAGGACCGGACACCATGACCAACGTTGTGTTTAGCAGACTGAAGGTGGTAGACCCGGACATCAAACCCTTTAACCTAATCCTAATGCAGCTAACCCCCACCCACCCACCAACCACGAGCTAACACTTGTTAATGCTAGCTTCTCAACGTTGTGTAAATTAAATATAGAGGTGCGATATAAGGTTATAGCGACGCATCCCGACTTTAGGTGTTTAGGAGATAAGGTTATAGCGTTATGGTTTCAGAGAGCCATCGTGACGTCTGAACGATACCTCGACGTCTGAGGGACGAGCTACGATAGGAGCTAGATATCGCGATATCTAGGCGCTAGCATCTGGTTCTGTGTACCAAGTACGCTAATGCGATGTTACTAATAAAATGACATTTGAATATTAATGCCCAGCAGAATCCAGACTCACGGTTAAGGTTAATGTTCATAAACAATTTAATAAATAATGAATAGTTACCGCTGAAGACCATCGCGGACGAGGCTCCCATCACCGCGAAGAACGCAGAGTACTCGGGGTTGGCTGACATGGTTTCTAAGATTAATATAAAAAAACTAGTCGATAAAAAACGATGCTTTATTATCACTATATATCCTTGAACGGATGACTGTGGACGGTGACAGCTGTGGATGTGGATATGTCCAGTATTGAGTGGTGTGGAGAGACCGCAGACTGCAGAGTAAGGACGAGTCACGACGCTTCTCTAAATACCCGCCCGGCGTTACAGTGTTGCCAGATTTGGGCCAGAGTTCCTGCCCAATCTGGCAACCCTGGCCGCAGCGCACCCTCCCAATATGGGTTGCCAGATTGGGCGGGAAATCGGGCGCAATCTGGCAACGATGTACGCCGGGCGGGTATTTTGTGGCGTAGCGGCACAAAATGGCGAAGCTCAACACGTCACCTGACCAGCCGTGTGGATCATACTACCTTCGGCTCGGGTAGAGGGGGCTGTCTTTGCGTATTTGTGTTATTAGAAAGGGCGTTTTAACAAACTTAACAAAAATATAAAGAACACATCAATTGCACGTGAAAGGTTGAAGTTTAGAAGTGTGCATTGGTCTATTTTGGTATGGTTGTGTTTGGATTTTTGAAGGTCACCACTCAATCCCCCGCGATAATGCATTTTAGTGCGATCCGCTGCAGACTCTGGTTTTGATACCTGGGCGGTTTGTCTCTTTCATAGCAGAATAAGAGGGCGTGTATGGCACGAGCAATACGCATGAATGGTCTATATTGGTAAATACTATAAAAAATAATATAGGCGACATCTTATATAGTAAAGAAATATCTTTAATTGCGTTCTTATCAAATATAGAGTTATATTTATATCATGTTAACAAACATCATACAACAATCGAGAAATGCAAAAATTGCATAATATAAAATCACAAACGTAGTAGAAGGGATGTCGCTGTTATTGTGTATGTGTTTTTTTGTGTGTGTTTGTGTGTGCGTGTGTGTGATGGGGGAGGGAGTCGAGAATCCCCACTGTATCGCTCAAAGGGAGCACGCGCCAGGGACTGCAAGGGAGTGACGAGGTGCGTGAGTCACCAGGAGCTCGTGCAGTCTTCCTCCCTCCACCCCTCCTTCTTTCCTCCCATCCCTCGACCAAAAATTATATATATATATATATATATATATATATTCCTCAGCCATTCACGTCAGAGGATGAGCTGTGGCACGTGCACTTTGTAGATGAGGATGTTATCGACCGTTGCGCGCGCAAGCAAGGGAGGGGGAGGTTATCCAGAATGTTTCATCAGAGAATGAAGGGACGGTGTTAAAGAAAAATGTCGTTGAAATTATCTATAAATGTTTTAATTTATATTCCTGTGGTATTAAGGCTTGTATTCTGTGTTTGCGTGTGTGTGTGTGTGTGCGTGCGTTTATGTTGGGGGGGTGGGGCGTTTCACCGTGCTGGTCCAGTGCTGTAACGGGAGACGCAGTGTGTCTCGATGTCGGCTAGGTCCCCTTACCTGCAGGGTGCAACCTCGTCATCTGAGACACACACGAGGGTTTGATGTCTGACGGCAGAAGAGCCAGGATTTCTCCCCACTGCTTTAAAGATAGCATTGATTAAATATATATTTGGCCAGAGTGCCCTGCCAAGTCATGCATCAGCAGACAACCACTATCAACAGTCTACACAACATCACAACCAGTTAACACATGTTTAACGGCCATTATAGATATGCCGCCATTGTTTCAGGCCACTTCGAAATAAACAGATAATGGTTCTAAAAAAAGCAAAATAGTTCTTGCTGTTCTTCAACCAACCTTTTATTGATAGTAATTTTGTCTATTTTCATTGTATTGTTAAGCACCTTGCTCTGCAATTGTTTACGAAAGGCGCTATATAAATAAAGTTTGATTTGATTTGAACCAATCACGTCGGAGGCCCAATGGTGGCCCGTGCACTTGTGACGAGGATAGTTATGGACCAGGAAATTTAATATGCATCGTTCAGAGAACTTCTACAAGAGTAGCCTATATTCAAAATAATTGTACATAAAACTGCTGGCTACAGATGAATTGCTTTGTGTGCTAACTGGGTACAGGCCTATGAAATAACCTTCTCTTCCCACCTCGAGCTGTCTCAGTCCCTCGCCATATGTTGAGCCTATATGACAATTATTTAGTCACACAGTCTTTACGCATTGTTTGCTGACTCTTCTACACCAACACGGCTGTGCTGGGAGAGCCTCTGTAAAGGTGAAGCCATGGACTGAGAGGGCATCTTGCTGCCTGGGGCGGGACAGAGGATGAATGAATTGTGAATGAACAACTAAGGAGTTGAGTCAATGCCACTCAAAGGATTGAATCGTATATATGGTATACTAAGGCTATTCCCCAAGAGACTTTGAAATGTGTGAACTGAGATACATTGAACACTAAAGAAATCCAAATTTTTACTTGAACTATGTAGTTTTTCATTTGCTCTTCTAGAAATGGGAATTGAGACAATGTACTCATTGAACTGTACTCATGGTTAAGTGCCAGCGCTGTGAAGTGAAGTCCTTTTGGTCAACACTGAACACATTATTTTCTTTTTGCAATAGAGAATGTACTAAAGTACTATTGTGACACTGTTTTGACCAAGAGGAATAGTGATGCAGTGTTACATTACTAATATCCTAATTGGTTTACATGTTGGAATAAAATAAGGTGTTAGGGCATTTAAATTGTATATACATATGATACATAAGATACATATAGATAGGCTGAACAATTTCACCTGTTGGTAAACCCAATTGAACCATGTAATTTAAATAAAGGGAAAATAAAGTACTAGGAATAAAATGTATGCGACTTGAAACTAATTAGTAAAGGTAGTCTCATGGAATTTGACATATAGTCTGGCTTTTTCACCTTCCAAAGGGTTTGGGTGCTAGCAGGGTTATATTTGTAACCTTAATCTTGAGTCATTTTCAATGCATTTTTTCCAGTCAGGCAGCAGCTGGTTATGGACTTCAACGTTAGTCATGGTAAAATCAGCTTCCTGATGTCTCCACTGGTCCTATTTCTGTCAATAAACAACCCATTTGATCTTCCCAATCATGTTTTGAACATAAATCGGTCTTCAGCCATAATTAAGGATCTCTCCGGAAAATCTCCAATACCACTTTTATTTTGAAACAGCTCTGTATTGACAAGGTAAGGTTCTCAGTATTGCCATATTCACTCTATACACATAGATGTCATCATTATCATTACATCCAACATTTATATCCATACTAATAATAACTCATTGACTTAACTGTAGCACAGAGGAAGAAGTTGGGTGGCAGATAGGCTCAAAGGTCAGGTCGACATTGGTAGAGATTCCTTCTACCAAACTGTGAAAGTGTTTCTGTATCTCGTGGCTGAGACGGCGGAATAAGGACCTCAACATCTACACAACAAACACTACTAGCAGGGATCAGGGACTTTAGATTTACTGGAGGGATAGTATTAGGACTGCAGCACATCTACAATACATTAGGAGTTCTGCGGATGGCGGTGATATTCAACAGCCACACCATGGCCGGGGACTTCTCCAAAACATTTGGACGGATAGGTTCGCACTAGCTGAGAGGATGGAGAAGAGGCAGAAATCTAGCGAGACTGAGAGCCCGATAGAGGGAGAAGGACAGAGAGGCAACCAAGAGTGGCAGATAACAGAGAGATGGCTAGAGACAGAGATATACAGTGCAATAGTCAGAGAATATACATCCCCTTGGATTTGAAATACAGAAGTAATCCAAAATCTTACACTTTCAGTACAAAGTACACACATTTTTCACACAACCGCCTACACAACAACTAGACATGCCCCACACACTTCACAACCGGGAGCACGGAACCCACACTTGCCGCAGGGAGAATAAGTGATACTCAACGATATTCAATATGAACACAAAAACAAAGCACCAAATCCAATTCAAGGATCTCCCCGGAGAGACGGTTCAGACACACACGTGGGCGTGCACCTGATCCCTACTACTAGACCAGTTCCCTCTGGTCTCTCATTCCAACGGCTTAACCAACCACTAAGTAGCAGTATTAGCAGAAAGCACACGTGATACCGCCCATGCATCACGCATCACCATTGATGACCAACACATAACTGGGAAAGTGATTGATGATTAAAGGGCCCCTTTACTACTAGGTGTGATGGTGATTAGCCATCAAAAGCCATTTCAAACGACCCTAAAGCCACAAGTGAGAGTGTCCACGCAGATGGACGATGGAGAGATCAGCCCACTACAGTCCACTGGGTAGGCTGGTATCTCTAGGTGAACACGCCCACTTGTGATGTCACTTATGTTCATTGTTGTGGAGTGTGTGGATGACGGCTGGTTTCAGCAGCCTTCAGCAGGCTGCACACCTGTTGTGCATTAAGAAATACATTTACACGGTTAAACCAGCATCACCACACATCCTCCATGATGGTTCATCTACTTGATTGCGGCTGTTGGGAAACGTTATTGTGATGAAAACAATTTGCCTATTGTCTCAGCCTACGCAGGTTAGGTACTGCAGAGGGAGTCGTGTGTCTCCTTACAACACATGCACAAAGCTTCAGCTAGCTAGGTGTTCCTGCACAGCGCTGTAGTCTGGGTAGTTAGATAACCAACCACATAATGAAATGAGAGCAGACCACCTAGCCATCCTGGGTTCACCGGATCTTCTGCCATGACAGTAGACGTTCACAGAACAGAGTTCTCACAGCCATGCCCTTCCCATCAGATCCACCCACCCATCCCAACCCTAGAAGACCACAACACGTAGCTCCAGGATGGTAGCATTTGTTAATGGCATTAGTCAGGCTGCACACCCTTTCCTCCTTAAACGTTATGCGAGCTCAGTGCTAGTGCATATCATAACCTGACATGAAACACAGAAACAGAAAATCAACAGTGGCTGAATAATGGTACATAGTTTTACGTAGTATTATTATTATAGTACGTAGTTTTATGCAACTACATCAATACTTGTAAATGCCAGTGCCACGACACCGAAACAATATACTCACAATGTTAAAACATATATGGTTATACAAAAACATTCATCATTTCTTTTAAAACGTACTCCAATAATAAATAATAGTAAACAATGTTTTAAAACGTATTTTGTGGGACGGATGTTGGTTTGGTTACTACGGTTTGGACTGTTTTTCCATGGACGTCTCGTTGTAAGTGAATACATATAACACGTATTCAAGTTCTTCAATGATTTGAACTGTAGGTATTGAAATGAAGATACATGTTTTAAATAATCGTAAGAGCAGTAGGCATTTGACTGTTGTGGAAAGCCCCCACCGTTATTTAAATGTGTGTGTGTGTGTGTGTGTGTGCGTGTGTGTTTATTCGGGGGCCATGGCGTCCTGGAAGCCCCAGACCTCCAGCAGAGCCACCTGGAAGCTCTCTGAGCACAGTGGGGGGTTGTCGAAGGTGGTGCAGCTCCCCGTGCGGCCGTGGTTCAGCTCAGAGTCGATGTAGAGCGCGTTGCCCTCGCCCCCTCCTGGACAGACAGCAGCACCACGGCGCACATCAGCAAAGCAACAACATTTACATCAGCCTAGCAGGTGGGCACCCCAGGTAATAATAGTAGATAATGCTAATGGTAGTAGTTAATGTTAATAGTTACTGTTTACAGAAGTGGTTAATGTTTATAGTAGAAGTTAATGTAAATAGTAGTAGTTATGGTTAATAGTACTAGTTATGGTTAATAGTTTTAGTTAAAGGGTCATTTCTTAAATCCAACCCGAAGTGTTGAATGACGATGGATGAATAAAGAAAACATCTCTAATGAATTGTTTCCTATGATTGAGTAATGAGTCCTATTTGAAACAATGGCCAATTCCCTATAAGATAGAGCACTGGTGCTTAATGCAATGATAGAACAATTATATGGAAACATCCCATGGCGACACTTTCAGCCAAGGTTTTCAATAGATAATAACTAACTCTCTTTCTCTCACACACACACACACACACACACACACACGCACACACACACACTTACATTAGAGTGTAGTTTGGTCCGTTTGTCTATAGTGTCCTCCAGTGCGGCCACTTACCTACTATGATGGAGTCAAAGCTCCCGGCCATGAACATGGACGTGTTCCGGGAGTTGAGGTTGAAGTGGCGAGCAGCCAGGAAGGGGGACAGCTCCCCCGCTGGCCTCTCGGGCTGTTGCAGGCTGCTGCTGCCGTCTGAGTTCTGACCCCCGACCTCGCCCGACGCCTCCTGGCCGCCCGTCTTCACTGCGGAGGCCAGCTCAGGATGGCGGATCACCACCCACTCATAGCGCTCCATCTCAGGCTTCATCTGGGGGACAAGAGATTATACTGGTAACCCTTCATCTGGGGGACTGGAGATTATACTGGTAACCCTTCATCTGGGTTACATTACAAGAGATTATACTGGTAACCCTTCATCTGGGGGACTGGAGATTATACTGGTAACCCTTCATCTGGGGGACTGGAGATTATACTGGTAACCCTTCATCTGGGGGACATTACAAGAGATTATACTGGTAACCCTTCATCTGGGGGACTGGAGATTATACTGGTAACCCTTCATCTGGGTTACATTACAAGAGATTATACTGGTAACCCTTCATCTGGGGGACAAGAGATTATACTGGTAACCCTTCATCTGGGGGACTGGAGTTTATACTGGTAACCCTTCATCTGGGGGACTGGAGATTATACTGGTAACCCTTCATCTGGGGGACAAGAGATTATACTGGTAACCCTTCATCTGGTTTACAAGATATTATACTGGTTACCCTTCATCTGGTTTACAAGATATTATACTGGTTACTAGAGCCCGACCGATAAAAGATTTTTAAGAATATTTGGTGATTTAAAAATCCGATATTCCGATATATATCGGCCGATATAAAAGAAGAAATTCGAGAAACGCATAACAAAACATAAACAGATTTCCCTAACATTGGTTATTTGTAGTTATTTATGAGTCCAAACTAAAAAAATAAGATAATGCAGTTTAAAAATAAACTTCATTTTATTGCTTTATTGTTACAACAGAAAAGTATGGAACCCGTAAAGGGACATGGGGGTAAAAAAGCACGAGAAAGTATCTCGTGCTCACGAGAAAGTATCTTGTGAGCACGAGAAAGTAGGCCAGTGGCGGCAATGGGGTGGTGTTTGCTGGTGCTATAGCACCAGCAGAAATTACCATAGCACCACTAAGAAATTAACTGAATTTGACATACAAATTGTCTAATTTCTCTGTATAGTTTTGAATACAGCTTGTTTCTCCAGTTGATCTAGTGAAACAGCGACCCAAATACCAAAGCACCCACGCACCGGCAGCAATAAAGTTATACACTCTGTGCTGGCCTGAGGTCGGATCCACTCTACACTTCTGCTTATTTGTTGTCAGTTCATTGTCAATGTCTCGCTGTGGCCGTCCTCAGATCAGTTAAGCTGATCTAAGATCACTTAAGGTGGTGATGTCACTCACTGTCACTCACGCGAGCAACATTGAACATTATGCTTTTACAAGCTAGCGTGCATTATTTTGGCCGGCGTGAAAAATTGATCGATCTTTTGTGAAAAATGACCTCATCCAGAGTAATCAGTGGCGTCTCAGCCTGTCTTAATTGAAAGTGACATGCAGAAAGAAGTAAGTGGGGATGAGGACGACAGCAGTTGACCGAAGGAGTGTGAGGGCGAAGAAGAGGAACAAGAAATGGAGCGGGAAGAGAACGTGGAGGATGAAGCTGCTACTATAGTGCTAGTGGGAATACTGTTAGCGATGTGAGCCAGCAGCCAGAGGAAGGCCCCCGTCGGCCAGCATTGAAAAAGTACCCTTCGCAACTGTTTGGCAATCAGCAAAGGTACTTCTCTGAAAACATCAATGGTGAGTGCAGTTGATATCTTTTCATTTGGGCCTAGACTAGTGCTGATTCTAATTATTATTTTGTGGTGGATACACTATAGTCCTTATGTTTAATGCAAATCCTAAATTATTACATTTACTGCTATTAAGCCGACTGGTTTTGCTTGGACTTCCAAGCGGTGATTCTATTGATTTTTGTTTTAAATTCAGTAGCCAAATTAATTGAGGTATTGAATGGTCAGATTACGATTTGTCCAACTTCTGGTAAAGCCTTGCATCTGTTGTTTGCCTTATTTGACTTTAATAGATAACGGTGTATCTTTTGGCATTGTCTCTCTATGTAATGCAAATAGCAGTGGACATTGATGGTTAGTGAAAGAATCGGTGGCCGCTTCACTCCGACCAAATTCCGACCTATCAGCAGAACCACTGCCGGTCAAAGTGAAGGGTGTTGCCCCCGAGAGAGCATCGGCCCTGGAGGGAACGTCTCCCCTGTGGAGGCGGAGCGCAAGAGGGTATACATGCTACAATAGCGCGAGATAAAAATAAAGCACATTAATTTAAATGATTTTAGCTTGTTTGTGATTTATCGCGGGCACGGTCGGGTAACGGGCCAAATATTAACGGGTATCTGCGGGTGCGGATTTCATTTTGATATTATCACGGGTGACGAGGCAGATCTGGTGCTGGACATTGCGGGTGCGGTTCTCAGAAAATGAACCCGTGCAGGACTCTGGCCTAGGCTGTTGGAAATAAAAAATATATCGGAAAGCAGAGTTGGTTGGGCCGCATTTGCCATGTCACCATCTATGGATCTACCATGCGACTGTTTGGGCTACAATTCCTTCAGAGATACTTTCTCGTGCGGACCCAACCAACGCACCCAAATGCTGCCACACCAACTCCGCTTTCCGATATTTTGTTTATTTCCAATAGCCTAGGCCAGAGTCCTGCCCGGGTCCACTGTTTGAGACACGCCCCCGCACCCGCCCGCAAAGTTCAGCACCACATCCGCCTGTCACCCCTGATAATTATCTTAAAATGAAATCCGCACCCGCCCGGACCCGTTAACATTTGGCCCATTACCTGACCCTCGCCCGCGATAAATCACACACAAGCTAAAATCATTCAAATATAGGCTATTTGCTTTATTTTTCAACTCGCCCTATTTGAGCACGTATACCCTCTTGCACTCCGCCTCTAACTATGAGATAGTTAGTGTTACGCCTTTCCTGCTGTCGGATCCCAGACCGTAGTCGAGGAGCACAGGGGAGACGTTCCCTCCAGGGCCGATGCTATCACAGGGGGAACATCCTTCACTTTGACCGGCAGTGGGTCTGCTTATAGGTCGGAATGTAGCGGCCACCCATTCTTGACAGGTTGGGTACTTTATTCTTCTATTATCACAACCGGACTCGTTCATTACTTCACCAAACTGACACGCACAGCAGCGCTCGGTCTCCTCGCTCGTCCACTCACTCGCTGACGTCACTCACACGCACAGACACACACACACACACTCACACACAAGTTCTGATAAATAAAATGTATACAAATGCAAACTTAAGACATCAAACTCAAAGTCCTTTGAACAAAAACACAATAACCCCCCCCAAAAAAGTACTTTTAAATATTCATTAATCCATTATAAATGCCGATACCGATAGTTATCGATAGGAAAATTCCTAATATCGGCCCGCCGATAAATCGGTCGGGCTCTACTGGTAATCCTTCATCTGGGTTACATAACAAGAGATTATACTGGTAACCCTTCATCTGGTTTAAAATAGATTATACTGATAACTCTTCATCTGGGTGACAAGAGTTTAAAGAGGTGTGAATTTCTTTGATTCTCATTCTGCAATTTCTATAGTTCTAGCCTCTAGTCTGACCTTTCTAACCTACTTCTCTTCATAGAAACTTCTCTTCATAGAAACATAAGACTATATTAGATTAGCAACTCTTCATCTTGGATAATATTATATTGGTCATATTATTTAGGTTGATTGGAATTCTTAATCTCAGGTTTACCTGGGATAAGATGGTCAACTCTTATTTTTGATAGAAGATTGGTTAGATTGGTAAATTTTCTGTGTTCTAGAGTAGGGCTTTCATCAAACATGATGGGGGGAAGGCCTGAATAAAGACGTTGTAGCTGAATCATCTTCCTTTCCTATTGGTTTGGCTAGTATTGTGGTGAATGTTGGTAGTGCAAGTACAGAGATGTACGCATGTTAAAAGTAGAAACGTCCAGCATTGGGAATGGACAACGCTGTCTAAAATGTATGTTTTGCAAACAAATCCTCCAGATTGTAAGGTTAAATGCAAATTGACCACTTCAATATTTTAATTGTTTAGTGAATATTGGTAGTATGGCTCCATCTACTGAAAAGACTGAAGAACTACACCAACTATTGAGAAGCCAAGTTGTTCTTACTAGTTACTACTTCATCTATGTCCCTTTATTCCAAAAGGTACTGACACCGACGTCAGATTCAGGCGCAGGTAAGAGTAAAGGATTTTCTAGGTAGAGTATGTACGCTGGGCTTAGAACGCTGAAACTCCTGGCAGGAAGTCAGAAACATTGACCAGTAGTCAGATGTAGATAGGCATCAGGCATCGCTTGAACAAATCAGAGATATGTCAACTTTTAACTCATAAGTAGCCATGTGAGATTTTGAATTTTAATTAGACTTTAATAAGAGCAGCTGAGTGAGTGAGTGAGTGAGTGAATGAGGTAGTGAGTGAGTGAGTGTGAGTGAGTGAGTGAGGTAGTGAGTGAGTGAGTGAGTGAGGTAGTGAGTGAGTGAGTGAGTGAGGTAGTGAGTGAGTGAGTGAGGTATTGAGTGAGTGAGTGAGTGAGTGAGTGAGTGAGTGAGTGAATGAGGTAGTGAGTGAGTGAGTGTGAGTGAGTGAGTGAGGTAGTGAGTGAGTGAGGTAGTGAGTGAGTGAGTGAGTGAGGTAGTGAGTGAGTGAGGTAGTGAGTGAGTGAGGTAGTGAGTGAGTGAGTGAGTGAGGTAGTGAGTGAGTGAGTAAGTGAGGTAGTGAGTGAGTGAGTAAGTGAGGTAGTGAGTGAGTGAGTGAGGTATTGAGTGAGTGAGTGAGTGAGTGAGTGAGTGAGGTAGTGAGTGAGTGAGTGAGTGAGTGAGGTAGTGAGTGAGTGAGTGAGTGAGTGAGTGAGTGAGTGAGGTAGTGAGTGAGTGAGTGAGTGAGTGAGTGAGTGAGGTAGTGAGTGAGTGAGTAAGTGAGGTAGTGAGTGAGTGAGTGAGGTATTGAGTGAGTGAGTGAGTGAGTGAGTGAGGTTCCAACTGACCCTGAACACAAAGCACTCCCCCGTCCCGAAGAAGCTCAGCTTGTTCCCTCCTCTCTTACGCTCCTCCCAATCTGTGGAGAGGAACGCTCCGCACACCTGCACACACACACACGATATAAAGACACACACACACAACATAAAGAAACGCACGACATGAAACACACAGACACACACACAATATAAAGAGACGCACGATATAAACACTGACACACACTATATAAAGACAAGCACGATATAAACACAGACACACACACGATATAAAGAGAAATGCACAATATAAAACACACACACTATATAAAGACACAACGATATAAACACGGACACACACACGATATAAAGACACACACGATATAAACACAGACACACACACACGATATAAAGAGAAATGCACAATATAAAACACACACACTATATAAAGACACGCACAATATAAACGCAGACACACACACACACGATATAAACACAGACACACACACACGATATAAAGACACACACACGACATCAACACACACACACCAACACACAACACCTACCTCTCCGGCTGTGGTTCGGATGAGGAGCAGGGTGGGTTCATAGCCCTCACAGTGGGAGTAGAACCTAGAGGGACAATGCAGGGGTTAGAACCCAGCACTGATTTGACCATTCAGTACAAATATTGCTTAGATGTCATTTTAAGCGTCAACTGTACCAGTTACCGTGTCCCTATTTTTTACAGTAGGGGAGGATGCCGTGCTAGTCATTATAGGCGATTTCAAAATCTACCCATTAGTGACATCACAACTGGGGTTGGCTTTGGGATGGATGATGGACAGAGCAGCAGATGGTAAACCTTGACACGGTCACTCCAAGACCTTCTGGATTCTCCTTTAGCCTGCTCTATTTCCAGAGGCTCATTGGACGTTTGTAGAGGTAATGAATGTTACGATATAAAGAACACATTCTAAACAAGTTTACAACAAGTTAAAACATGTGATTGTGCTGTTTATAACATTATAACAATAAAATCAAATCATCATTTTCCCTCGTCAGCCATTATGAAACAGTCATGATCAAATGATTTTTACACAACATATACCAATCCAGTCAATCATTATTGAAAGGTGCACTTTGCTACCAGTATTCTCGGATATTGTGACCAGAGGGTGAATATTAACTCACTCTTACAGGGGCTGAACACGCTGTTCTGCAGCTTGTTGCCCGGTTGACTCACATGACAGCAGACACTAAAAATGTTTCATGCTATTGATTGTAACTTCAGTTTACTGTCAGCTGTGCTGCAACGCGAACATCACCGCGGTGGCCCGATCCTGCAGATGCTCTCTACAACATCTGCAGGATCCGGCCCTTCCTCACGAGGGAAGCAGCTCAGCTCCTGGTCCAAGCACTCGTCATCTCCCTCCTCGACTACTGCAACCCGCTCCTGGTTGGAGTCCCTGCCTCCGTGATCAAACTTTTGCAGCGTATTCAGAACGCTGCAGTTCGCCCCTCGTGTTCAACCTGCCAAAATTCTCCCATGTGACCCCCCCTTTACGGGACCTCCACTGGCTCCCTGTAGTAGCTCGCATCAGATTCAAGTCGATGGGACTCCCCCAGCCTACCTCCAGGCATTAGTCAGGCCACACAGGTCACCTCGAGCGCTCTGCTCAAGTACCTCGCCATCGCTTAGAGCAACCAAAGGTCGAACAATCAAGTCACAACTCTTCAAATGGTAGAACGAGCTTCAGTCGCTCACCAGCTTCATCAAAAGAGACTCAAAACTCTTGTTCAGAGTCCCCTTAGACTCTGCATGTGCGTACCGGTTGAGGCTGCAGCCGTGCGTGGCAGTGGTGAAGACGAGCTGAGGTTGGCACAGGGCGAAGCGTTCAGGGATCCACGCCCAGACATCACGCATCTCCTTGGCACTGACGATCTCAGAGGAGAAGGTGTCGGGGTTCAGGGACAGCTGCACGTTACGCCTGGAGGGGGAGGGAGAGGAAGGAGAGAGAGAGAGAGAGGGGGAGAAAGAAGGGGGGAAGGCAGAAGATGGGAAGAAAAGGGGAGAGAGATGGAGACGGATATAAGAAAAGGGGGAGGGAGAGGGAAAGAGAGGCAATGATTATATTGGATCTTTGCATCTTGCAGGTATGGTTGACGGTATGGCATAGATAGACCAATGTCACTGCCAAGAGGTCGTACACTTCCTTTTGGCCAGTCGAGGAGTGATGCAGACATGATGACATGCAGCTCTGCCTGAGCAACGCATCGCCCTGTCTGCAGAGATTTGCTTCAAGTAATCCCAGATTGGTCGGGAACAAACGTAGGGTTTGATTGTTTTCGACAGCGAGACACGAGAATAAATTGAACGCTCTTGGCGAAATCAAATGAAGGTGTTTCAGTGGGCTGGGGCACATCCACTGCTAATCAGCAGCGCATTTCAAAAAGGCATTTCAATGAGTTTTTCACACAGATATCTTACTTCAACATATTTTCAGTGGAGCAGCCTCCATTGCTCATCCTTTATGTACAATCCGGACTGAAACATCATCCGACCCCCTTCACTTTAAGGTAGGCAGTTCTGCAAAGAGGCAGGCATGTCTCTGAGTGTCAGTGCGTATGACGTGTGTTTTCAGCATGAATCTACATCTATGTCTACTCACAAACAAGAGGAGGGCTTGAGGCACACCAGATGGAGAGTGAGAGGGGAAGAGGAGCTCGAGTAGAGATAAGGAAGAGGAAAGGAGGAGTGGGGAGGAGAGAAGAGGAGATGGGAAGCGGTAGAAGATAACCCACCTGGCTCTGTGAGAGCGAGGCGTGAACACAAGATGGAGGATGGAAGAATTTGCATGGTGGAATCAAACAGAAAAATAAAAAACCTTTTCAAACATGGGAAATATTAGTGTAAAGCAGCAGACGAACGAAATGGCAAACAGAGCAAAAGAAAGAGAGAGAAAATAGTCCATTGGAGTGAAAATTTAACGAGAGGGCAGGTGGCGTCTTGCTGGGTAGGGCTTGGGACCTGACTGAGGAGGCGAGAATGTTAACTCCCATAACCCCAACTGGCCAGAAAAGCTGGAATTTAGGGGGGCATCGATTCAAAGATCAATGTCAGAGCTTAAAGGTCTGATATCGGAGAGACTGAGATAAGGTGGCAGCGGGTTGATCTGGGACCACTTGCCCGGCCGCAGATAAGCGCGGGCAGAGCAGGGAGCGCTCTCGACTACTAGCCGCCTACCCTCGTACCGTTTCTGCTTGACGGTGATGCCCTTCTGCTGCAGTGACCTCTCGTTGGCCGCCTGCAGCAGAGCGATCTCCTTGCGGCTGAACAGGCGGATGGAGAAGGCCTTCTCCAGCAGCTTCTCCGGCGTCACCGCCGCGCCGATGTTCCTCACGAAGGCCTGGATGTCCTCCCTCACCGCCGACGCCTCCTGTTGCTGCGGGGCCGCCGGCTGCGTCCCGCCCCCCGCCGTCCCGGCCTTGTGCTTGCGGTAGAACTTGAGGAGCGCCAGGGCCACGCGGTACAGCACCTTGTAGCCCTCCACCAGGAACACGTCCAGCACGCGGGCCGCGTGGCCGAACGGCAGGTCGCCCAGCACCCAGCGCTGCCAGTCGCCGTACACCTCCGGCGGGTCGCGCGCCGCGCCCACCACCAGCTTGTGCGCGGCCGGGCAGTGCTTGTTGGCCAGGTCGCCGAAGGTCATGCAGGACGAGCGGTAGGCCAGGTAGGTCTGGTCCAGCAGCCGGCGGCCCGGCTCGTTGCACGCCAGCAGGCGGCCGGTCAGCTCGAAGCACGCCGCCTCGTCGCCGCTGAAGTGCAGCAGCAGCGCCGCCACGGCGGGCAGCGCGGGGCAGTGCGAGATGTCGGGGAACTGGCCCGCCACGCAGGACAGCACGCGGTGCACCGACGCCACCGCCTCCGCCCGCAGGGCGTAGCGCGGCACGGGGCTGTCGTCCACAAAGTCGGGCAGGGGGAAGGCGGAGGCGGGCTTCTGGGCGGCGCCGGCCATGAGGTCGCGGTAGACGGCGGCGTCGGACGTGACGGCGCGGCAGGGCACGGCCCCGATGAGGTGGCGGTAGGCCTGGCAGCGCAGCGCGTGGCTCCGGGACCACTGGCCCTGCCGCGCCTGCTGCTTCAGGTCCTTCAGGTCCAGCTTGGCGGGCGCGCCGGGCTCGGGGGACTCGCCCAGCAGGGCCCAGTCCACGAAGGGGCCGCGGTCCTCCTCAGACATAGTGAGGGCGGCGGGGGGAACGCTGGAGACGGGGAGGAACACATTTGTTTGAATCCGTTCACGAGAGGATCCGAATTCTTCGCTACTGCAAAACCGGGATCATCAGGTAGACTCACTTATGTTCTTTGTGAAAAACAATGACAATGGAAGCCAGTAACGCCATGAATTATTTGGGAGCAAACCCACGGTTCTTTCCCACAGAGCGCTATAGTGGAGACGCCAACACAACACCCAAGATAAACATATATACACTCATTTAGAAAAAAACGATAGTGTACAACAAGAGAGCTGGAGAAGCTGTAGGGCTGTAGAACATGTAGAACATCTTAATCCTACAGATCCTAGAACTTTAAACCCAGAGGATAACAATCAGAACATGGTGTTGCACTACTTAAGGAACCCCTGAAGGCCCTGCAGATCCCAGTTAATTACGGTTACCATTCACTGCTGCTATACGGGTCGTAGCGAAGGCCAGGTAGCCCATGGGAGGTAAAGCTGAGTGTTCAAAAGAAAGCGCTTCCTGATTTACTATATTTGTGCTTCAGTGACACTTCTACTGAGCGGACCCATCACACCCATTTGATGTGACTTACAGTGAAAGCAGTGATGCTATTGAGGAGCAGTGATGTCATTGAGGAGCATATAATATCCACACGTCAAACAACAAAAATACTTCAACCTATAGTTGCTCCGGCTCCTTCTACCTTTCCGACAGTACAGCTACAGCTTGCCACTAGATGTTCTACTCCCAGCTGAAGCACCCTTAACTTGCACTCTAAGGCAAAACAAATCTGCTGAGTCTAGAACTTTAGACAACGTGTTTTTTTGGCTTCAGGCCATTTCACAAAGCGTAAAGGAAAAATGCAGCCGCGTTGGATGCGGCACATCCATTTCACATACACGTACACACAGAAGTAAGATCAAGTTAAAGAAAAACAGACAAATTCTCTTGCATGGCCCACAGGGTCTTCTGTAAGGGCATATGGAGTGAAGTGGATTAGGTTGGGGTTGGGGGTGCTTTAGTGTTGGGCTGAGACCTACCGTTGGCTGGGCTGAAGGGGGGCGGTAGGGGTCAGACTGGCCCTTCGGTCCTTCAGTGAGTAGATGCCCCGGCTACTGGTACCAGCCTCCCATGCTGCTGGCCGGAAGCAAGAGCAAAAAACACATTACACCATGGCCCTCACTAGATGGTGGTTGCCAATCAAATGGCTGAATGCGCTTTGCACGGCCTGCTCGCAGAGCTGGGCGATTAATCGAATTTTGATCGTGATTGCGATAAAAAAAAATAATATATAAATGTTTTATATAAAGGGCAGAACAGCTGGATACATATCTGTATATCATTTTAGATTGGAACTTTTTCTTTTTGACCATTTTGTGTATTTCTTTTATTTTTTTGTATTATTTAAAGGCGAAATTTGAAAGTTCTCAGTTAAAAAAAAATATCAGAGAGACATGCTGAATAAATACAACATGTTTTCAAACTCAAAAATAATCGTTTGAATAATCGTGATTTCAATATTAACCGTGACTATGATTTTTCCCCATAATCGAGCAGCCCTACCTGCTCGTCTCATGGAGATACTCAAGTTAACCCAATAACTTTTGTCTTGCCCTATTTGGATCCATCGCAGCATGCGTCGACCATCCACTAAAAGTACATTTGCAGTGTCTGTTTGGCCGTCGCGGCTCCCCTGGCACACGGACACATTTAGGTTCTAATCCTGAGGAAGAAGCTAAGGGTCAACAAGGACAAGTCAAAGGCTTGTTGTCCTCTGTGTGTGTGTGTGTGTGTGTGTGTGTGTTTGTGTACTTTATTGCCCTCAACAACTGAAAGTTTATTGGCAAGAATTCCAAGAAAAGTGAAAGGAAATTGGGATGAAGACATTCCTTTGGCACTACAAATAGTCAAATAATGATTTGGCAGCTAGCATACCAGTTTTATAAACTGTGGCATCCATTTTGACTGGGTGGGGGCATGTGACCAGACTACGAGATAAGACAACCTTTTGTGCAGAAAGACGCCTCACGTGTTCTCAGGTTATGGAGGCTGGGAGGATGCACAATCGATTCCCAAGCTCTAGATGAAAATATATGTTGAGGAACATGGTCCTTTAGTACATGGACCTTTTGTAGGACCACCCTTACCCTGACTGTTACCACACCAAACCAAACCCATACCCTAACCAGTGTTTCCCGCAGGACTTTTTTCAGCAGCGGTGGTGTGGTCCCCGAACCCTCTAGGGGGGGCCAGGGGCATGCCCCCCCGGCTGAATTTTTTTTGTACCCTTTACATTGGAATGCATGAATCTGGTGCACTTTGAGAGGAGAATATGCACTTAAATCCTATTCAAACAGTCCTGTGTATTACTGTAGATGGGATTATTGGTGTTGTAACTTTGCCTTTTGTGTCTTCATTTACAGATTTTTGTATTTTTGTATAGTAATATTTAAACAAAAAATGCCACAACGCAAATATAATTTGCACAATTTATTTACAGATTTTTGCCTAATGCTTAAACACTAAACATGGTTGCTATCCCAAAAAGAGCGACAACACGCACACACACACATAGGCCTACACACACACACACACAATACTAGAGGAAAAACGGCACGGAGGTTGCGGTTTATAGATACAATAAAATGATTGGGCTCAGAGGGTTTTTAACACTGGTGGTCATGTAGCGACACATTTTAGCAACTTACTTTCTCTCGCTCTCTCTCTGTCTGTCTCTCTCTCTCTCTCTCTGTCTGGCTCACTCTTTCCTTCTTTCTTCGACCTTCCGCTTCACTCGCTACTGCTAGAATCAATGTAACTTTGCAACCGTGTAGGGTAGCCTACTGCCAACAACTGCCACACTCGCTGTGTATTTTTCTTCTTTGATGTTGGTTACGTGACGATGTGCCGCGTGCTGCGCAATTGACGTTACGCGCTGTACATTTTCTAAAAGGAGCTACGTAAAAAAAAAAAAACAATTAGGAGAAGGATTTTTATTGCAGCGGCGGAGAAAATTCAGCAGCGGCGGCGCGCCGCTGCTGTGTGAACGTGGGGGAAACACTGCTAACCACACCAAACCCTTACCCTGACTGTAACCACACCAAACCCTTACCCTGACTGTAACCACACCAAACCAAACCCATACCAAACCCTTAACCTGACTGTAACCACACCAAACCCTTACCCTGACTGTTACCTCACCCTTAACCTGACCATAAAATCTGCCGACCAAACCTCCCTTTTCCATCGCCAGAGAAAAACTACAAGGAGGCAGCACAGTGTGCTGGAGTTGCAGCAACTCACACACACCCTAAACACAGCTCACGACCCACACACACCCTAAACACAGCTCACGACCCACGCACACCCTAAACACAGCTCACGACCCACGCACACCCTAAACACAGCTCACGACCCACACACACCCTAAACACAGCTCACGACCCACACACACCCTAAACACAGCTCACGACCCACACACACCCTAAACACAGCTCACGACCCACACACACCCTAAACACAGCTCACGACCCACGCACACCCTAAACACAGCTCACGACCCACACACACCCTAAACACAGTTCACGACCCACGCACACCCTAAACACAGCTCACGACCCACACACACCCTAAACACAGCTCACGACCCACACACACCCTAAACACAGCTCACGACCCACACACACCCTAAACACAGCTCACGACCCACGCACACCCTAAACACAGCTCACGACCCACACACACCCTAAACACAGCTCACGACCCACGCACACCCTAAACACAGCTCACGACCCACGCACACCCTAAACACAGCTCACGACCCACGCACACCCTAAACACAGCTCACGACCCACGCACACCCTAAACACAGCTCACGACCCACGCACACCCTAAACACAGCTCACGACCCACGCACACCCTAAACACAGCTCACGACCCACGCACACCCTAAACACAGCTCACGACCCACACACACCCTAAACACAGCTCACGACCCACACACACCCTAAACACAGCTCACGACCCACACACACCCTAAACACAGTTCACGACCCAGGCACACCCTAAACACAGCTCACGACCCACACACACCCTAAACACAGCTCACGACCCACGCACACCCTAAACACAGCTCACGACCCACGCACACCCTAAACACAGCTCACGACCCACACACACCCTAAACACAGTTCACGACCCACGCACACCCTAAACACAGCTCACGACCCACACACACCCTAAACACAGCTCATGACCCACACACACCATACATACAAAACCACAATATCAATTAAAAAAACAATATAATAATATTGTATGGAATATGGAAGCCGTGAGCTGTGTGTGGGTCGTGAGCTGTGTTTAGGGTGTGTGTGGGTCGTGGGTTCATACATCATTATATCGTTTTTTTTTAATTTATATTGTGGTTTTGTCTTCCTAATATTATCGCAGTCTACCAATTTATTTAATCTTAACCTAATCTCAGGACAAGTCTTTAAAATATAGCTGTTAATACACAATAACCAAACTGCCACTGTCATTCAAACCAAAACACAGTTTGAACTGCATTTGCACAACATGCTAAAGTGGCACACTTCAGCATGTTGTATGTGGCAAGCAGTTGTCACATACTGCAAAGGCTGCACACACACACACACACACACACACACGCACACACACACTCCTATTTGGCAAGCAGTGGTCATACACTGCAAGGTTGCACACACACACACACACACACACACACAAACACTCGTATGTGACAAGCAGTGGTCACACACTGCAAAGGCTGCACAAACACACTTATGTGACAAGCAGTGATCACTCATATGTGGCAAGCAGTTGTCACACACTGCAAAGACTACACACACACACAAACATACTCGTATGTGGCAAGCAGTGTTCACACACTGCAAAGGCTGCACACATGTGACAAGCAGTGGTCACACACTGCAAAGACTGCGCACACACACACACACACACACACACACTCGTATGTGGAAAGCAGTGGTCACACACTGCAAAGGCTGCACACACACACTTATGTGACAAGTAGTGGTCACTCCTATGTGGCAAGCAGTGGTAACACACTGCAAAGACTACACACACACACACACACAAACATACTCGTATATGGCAAGCAGTGTTCACACACTGAAAAGGCTGCACACATGTGACAAGCAGTGGTCACACACACCAAAGGCTGCAGACACACACACACACACTCTTATTTGGCAAGCAGTGGACACACACACACACACACACACACACACACACACACACACACACACACACACAGCTTGAATGGTTAGCCTGCTTTTAATGTGACGTTATTCTTTGGGAGTACAGCATCCCGAAATAATTACGGTAGCCATTTAAATCACTTCAGACCGCAAATACAATGCAAACACAATGCAAATACAACGCAAATACATGCAGATAAAGGATTAAGAGGTTCCTAAGGCTAACTCCGCTAGCAGGCTAGTAGCTGTCAATGCATGTTTTCCTCTGTACAGTTGTACTGTCTGTGCCGCATTTTTTAATTTGAACGTAAATCTGCAGCATTGCATCTTACAATGCAGACACACACACATCCAAAATAACGTCATACAATACCTGTGGTGTAATTCAGCTGCTACCTGAAGAGACGAGACGAGACGAGACGCGTCTTGAGATGTGAGGAAGCGCTCATTGCTGGGGTTCTCTCACGCATGCGCATTCTCTCTGTGCCCTACGTCACACCCTCACACACCCTCTACGCTTCAATGATAGAGCTGGTAGATATGAGGCTGGAGAAATATATATTCTAAAACATTATTTCCTCTCGACTCATTCCTCCTCCTTTTGCTCCATATTCAAACGGTCAACAACCTTAAAGAACGCCCGGCTTTGTCCTTAACTCAAAGCAGCCTCCGAAACACAGCGCTCCAACTCATGACATTCATTAAACCAATCTAATTTAGAGCTATTATCAGTCTCCAACATGTCCCCGTCTCAAATGTTGTTATTCTCTATTCGTGTTCATTTGAAAATGCGGCTGTGCTTTCCCCTGCTCTGAGCTGGGGAAGGAATTTCATATTGTATACTTTTGTGCTGTATATTTATTTAACCATATTTTAGGGTATTTTTGATACGCAGTGGTGATCATTTTGTCAAAGTCGAGTTGGATCATTGAAATGCTTTGTCCAGGGGCGGGGGAAAGTCCAGGGAATGGTTTTGGCAGACGCCCCCCCTGACTGCAACCCTTGCAAAATCTGGCCGTTGATGGATTTTAACATGTCAATCAAATGTAGATTTGTGAGAATGACAGCATCTTTAACAATTAACATTACAGCAAAGAAAGGCCTCCATGGTCAGCCCCTGAGAGATATCGTCGGTTAGGTGTGTGTGTGTGTGTGTGTGTGTGTGTGTGTGTGTGTGTGTGTGTGTGTGCGCGCACATGTAAACAAAGACACAGAACATGCGACAGATGGACCGTTAAGCCAAAAGTATCTGGCTTATGGCTTTACGGTCATCAAATCCTTCCGCTTCTCTATGCATGCATGGCTCCCACCACGCAGGCGTCCCGCGTCGCCTCCCAAAGTCACAGGTGTGCTGTGTTCCCGGTCCATTGGAACGATAGCGTCATCTGCTGGTGGCAGTGGGCGTTGCTGGTAAATGTTGCCCTTATTCGCTTTATTATGATCCCTTCACTTGTGGTCGTTCACTATTCCCCCTGAGAGCCAAGTTAGAAATGCAGGCTACCTAATGTTAAAGCTAATCAATACATTTTATGTTTAGGTTTATCTAGGGGAAATCTATTTGCTATGGGGAAAATATCAGGATTCACCTACTACTACTACTACTACTACTACTTCTAATATTACTACTCGAGCTACTCTCTAAACTTCATAAGACATTCCAAGTTTACACGATACGCCCATTGGATAGAACTTGTTCATTTACTAACCATACATTCAACATGAGCGCTGTGCAAGCTCAGTAAAGCTCATTATTTTCAATGTGTGTCTGTGTGTGAGTGGATGTTTTATCACTAGTTTTGAGTCTATTCTGAGTTCCTTAAGCCTCTCGGAGGGGTCTGAATGGGACGTTTCGCCCAATAGCGTGAGCTCCATTGTGTGCGTGAAAGGCGCGAGCAGCACCCTTGGTATTGTGTTGTCGAGAGGGGAGTCAGGTTTCCGTGGCAACCGCGGGATGGCCAGCTACTGAGTCCGGAGACAGAAAGGAAACGAGCGGAGAAGGAGGGAAGCGGGATAAAAGAAACAAAAGTAGCACCGAGAGAGAGACTCGTTTCCTTTCTTTAATTTGTTAATTTATTAGAAAAAGGAGCCATGGTTTCTTTGGTGTATTATGGAGCCGTGGCTGAGTTGGTGAGTGTGTTTGTATTGTGTAAAGTGTGTATTTTGAGGTGCATGCTAGAGTGAATTGATTGTGTATATCGTAGCATTTGTGTACGTTTTGTGTTTGTCATTTTTTATGTCGGAGGGTGAAGAGTCTGTGTGTGTGGTTCGTGTGTGCGTGCATGTGTGTGGAGGGGGGGCATTGTATCTGTATCTGTCTATCTCTATCTGTGCATGTGTATCTGTATGTGTTTGTGTGTGTGTAAGTGTGTGTGTCCACGCGTGTTTGTATGTGTGTTTGTGTGTGTGTGTGTGTGTGTCTATCGATCCATCCATCTCTATCTGTGAACGAATGTGTGTGTGTGTCTGTGTGTGTGTGTGTGTGTGCGCGTGTGCTTGAATGTGTGTGTGTGTGTGTGTGTGTGTCTGTCTCTGTTTCATATACTTGCATACTTACAACATGAGTTTATTGTTTGATTGACAGGTGTGTTTGTTTGATTGAGGTGCTTCCCAGGGCCATCTGACGTGGGGATATGAGGCTCTCCTTGCGACCACGCAGGTCAGACTGCCAGACCGAGTCCCAGAGCGCCGAAAAAATATCCCCAACACCACTCGTACATTGGTTTGCAATCATAGACGTACGTCACCTCTGATTGGCAGAGTGGTTACCCAATCATAGACGTGCTTCACCTCTGATTGGCTGAGTGGTTACCCGGTCACCTGCTGATCAGACTGCACCCGGCCCACTAGAACTCTGTCTAAACTGAACTGA
This sequence comes from Pollachius pollachius, assembly GCF_949987615.1. NCBI lineage: Eukaryota > Metazoa > Chordata > Actinopteri > Gadiformes > Gadidae > Pollachius > Pollachius pollachius. The sequence goes on along the minus strand of NC_136952.1, from coordinate 18,373,511 downwards.
AGACCTGTTTACTGTTTACATTTTGACATTGTGACCTGACCTTTGAGTAGCCGACACTAAAACCATCCAGTTTTTATTTATCATAATCACAACCGCATGTGATAATCAATGAATATAATATCGTCTATAGTAAATGGAGGGTGAGGGAGGAATGTGTATGTGTACACTTGCTTGGTTTTGTGTATGGGTTCAGATGTTCACGAAAGGTATATCGGTTGAGTAGGACTTATTCTCTGCATGTGTGTATACCAGTGTGTGTGTGTGTGCATGTGGTTTTGTGTTTGCTGTGCGTGTATGTGTGGAAAATTGTAAGCTTGACTGACGATATGAAAGGTTTGTGGATTCTCTCTCTCTCTCTCTCTCTTGATCTGTGATCCCGTGAGATGGGCGAGCAAGCACATAGAACATCGCTCCTCGCAAGTTTGCTTTGACACACAGTTTATCGTTTGAAGTCCACAGTGTCCCTTGTGCTTTCCATCTGAAGGGCGTTCCCTGCGGGGTCGCTCGCGCACGTGCATTTGGGTTCAAAGCTACTTTAGGCGAGGTTAAAGATGCTGTAGGTAAACGTTGTAAAGCGAGAGAAAATAATATAGATTTTGTTTTTATTCAATAATAGCAAAAGTCCCCTCCCTCCCTTTACCTTCCCTACTTTTCTCCACATTGACATTTGCCACATTACAGACACCTGGCTTGCAGGATGGATTCCCTGAACCGATCAGGGAAGATATGCTCTGATTGGTCATAAATTAGCGGTGGCTCATTGGTTCTAAAAGAGGCAGGCACAGTCAATTCAACCGATTTTCTTGCAGAGAATCCTGCTCACTAATAACTGACGGATGTTGATGCCTTTTCGAAAAAAAATACACTGAATTAACAACTCTTAAATCATACTTACATTTTACTTAGTCCACCTTTAACTAAGGGAAAGGTGTTTGAAAAATCGGAATCTCAGAAAGTTTCCTGGTAGAAAGTGAGATTGAGTGATGAATTGATATGTGGTGTGCATTGTGTTTCCCTCTAGTGGCTGTCTGCTGATATGTCTCTGTGTCTCGGTCGGCACCCTACTGCTACAGAGCCTTTGGGTGCCTGGAGAGGAGAGTGAGGTCACACCAGCCGGAAGATCACCTGAGGAGCAAGGTGAGTCAGAGACACAGAAGCATACACACCCTTCTCCTCTACCTTTCTGGAAGGTCTAGCCACTAGAGGCTAGAGTGTCTGAACGCTACTGGGTTTGCACCCCAATGTCCACAAACATTCTTCCTGCCCCTTAGTGACATGTATCTGAATATACATGCGATAAAAGACAAATGACCCTGTCCCACTCCAAGCGGGGTACAGCACAGAACATTTAGCTACTGTACGGCCTCCCCGCCTCATTGACTTTGTTATGTTGGTCATGGAAAATATAAAGATTTACGTACGTGACCACAATGTTAACATCCACTGAGAAATGTGATTGAACAGGTCGAGAGCAGGACAAAACCACACAGAACATCCAATCCTCAAACCCATCCGTCTCAGAGGGGGCTCTGCAAGTCTTTTGATGGGGCGTTTGTCAAGGGTCACGCTCGGATATGAAGCGTGACACTGTGTGTGTTGTTGACAGGCTGGCCAAGTTTCCATCCCACAATGGAGTACACACCAGCGGTGGGTCCACGCAGGAGGTGAAGGTCTCTGGCACGAATGACCAGGTCTTGTGCTCCTTTATCAACCCAAACAGTTGTTTTTTTAAGGTGTGGTGGTGAAGTTTTTCTCTGAGGCTAGCAGAGGAAGCCACCGTCCCTTTCCTGGACTCCAGCTCCACAAAGATCCATCAGTACTCTGCGGGGAGGAATTGTTTGAAGGGCAGGCATTGTTTTCAGTTTTTTGTCAAACATTCCCATAAATTCATATTAGCATATCCAGTCAGGTCCTTGTCCCCAGAGAGCTCCGAACCCCCCAGGGAAAGATGGGAAACAGACGCAGAGGCCTCCATGACTCTGGTTGTAGACATTCCTCAAGGATGTCTGGCTGATGTGAGATCTGGCTCTGTGGACTCAAGGTTGGCTTTGTTTATTATTTGGGGGAAAACAAAAGGTTGTAAGCTAATGTAACCCAGGTTACTAGGCCTTTATTAGAAGTCCAGTTTACCAGTTAATTGATAAATAAATTAATAAATTAATATTCCTTATGAGGCAGATAAATGAATAAATAGGGTTTGATTTAAAATAATCTTCCATAAAATGAATAAATAGGATTTATGAATTAAATCTTAAATATGTTAATAAATAGATTAATATACACCAGTTCATTTATATCTGTTTAAAAGAGTATTTTGTTTATTTCAAGTGTGGCGAATTATTTGTGTGAGACCCAGATATATTATATATATGTTGTTACATAGATATGTTGAGTTATTATCGGCGGCGCAGAGAGCTAAGTTGCCGTGGGTTGATTGGCGGACCTTGTGTTTGTGACGGAAGCGAAGGAGAACCGGAACCTGGACTGATCTGAGCGGTGTATTCTACCTTGTACCCGGAGTGTATGTGTATGTGATGTTTGAGCCTCTGGCTGGGTCTTTTGCTTTGGTTGGATTGACACCTGGTTGACATCTGCATGAAGATTTGTCTTCCACTGGGATTTCTCCCATCTCTGTAGAGGTAGTGGGGAACCTCAGTGGTAGTGGCGAGCTGCCCGAACCAAAGACTTTTCTTATTTTGTTACAAAGATTTTCTGATTTTCCCATATGCTGGATGTATTGAGAAACTGTGGTTGATATCTCATGTTTTTGTTTGTGTTTTTGTTTTGTTTCTTTAAATCCACACAATATACCATATTTAAAACTTGTCGATTGTGTGAGTCCTTCCACTCTGTCACTCAATGCACATTGCAATACCCCTTTCTCCTATAGTGATCTAGACTCTTCTGATTTTTCTGGCCCACAAGTTAATGCACTGTTAAATATATAACTGTATCTCCCAGTCCTACCATCGAAGGTTAGAGCTGATGATGGTTACACTAAGGCCTGAAAATTTTCCTTTTTTTGTGGATTTGTTTTTTTTCTTTCCTATAATTTTATGAACAATGTTTTTGCTGTGGTTCTATTCTCTTGGTTTTTTGATTTTCCCAATCTAAACCAGTGATTCAGTGGCGACTAGACGGCAGGATGATGGATCTCTCCGCAGAGCCAGACCTAGTTTATCCCTTAACGCAGCCTCTTCCTCCTTCTCCTCTTGTTCCTGCTCCTCTTCGTCATACTCTTTTTCCTCTTCCTCCTCCTCCCCCCTCTTCTCCTCCTCCTCCCCTCCTCCACCCCTCCTCCTCCCCCTCCTCCTCCCCCTCCTCCTCCCCTCCTCCTCCTCCCCTCCTCCTCCTCCCCCCCTCCTCCCTCCTCCCCTCCTCCTCCTCCTCCTCCCCCTTCCTACTCCTCGTCCTCCTCCAGGGAAACGGTTTCAGGGAGGACAATGGAGACCTCCAGAATGAGTATGGGCTCATTCTGGAGACCACAACAAGAGTTGTGTACAAACACTGGGGACCATTGGATTGTTATGTTTTGGGATGTGGGGCGGGGGGGTTGGATCGATCAGGGAAGTCATTTATAATAGCGCTCCTGGTGCAGAGAGTGCATGAGGAGAACATGAGGAGAACATGGATATAGCTGTTGGCTTGATGCTGTGGGAAATGATCAAACAATTATATATGATGGAATATATCAAGCTGATAAGGGGCTGGTGTCAGGCCGAAACACTTTTGACCATGTGCAGTACGCATGTGTGTGTGTCCGTGTGTATGTCTGTGTGTGTCTGTTTGTGTCCATGCGCGTGTGTGTATCTGTGGTGTACTGTATGTGTGCCTGTGTGTGTGTGTGTTTGTGTATGTGGGGGTGATTGTGTGTGTTATTGTGTATGTGTGTGTGTTTGTGTGTGTGTGTGCATGTGTGTGTGTGGGGGGTGTATGTTTGTGTGGTGCATATGTGACTGTATGTGTGTGTTTGTGTGTGTGTGTGTGTGTGTGCATGTGTATATGTGTGGTATATGTTTGACTGTGTGTATGTGTGTGTGTATGTTTGTGTATGTGTGCTAGTGTGTGATATATGTGTGTGTGATGTATATGTGACTGTGTGTGTGTGTGTGTGTGTGTGTGTGTGTGTGTGTGTGTGTCTGTGTGTGTGTGGAGGAGGAGGAGTCAAACCTCAACCTGGGACTGTTGGGGTAGAGGGTGACCTTTGACCTGGTGTCTGTGTAACTAACTCTGTCAGTGTGTCTCTAGAAAGAGTGTGTGTGTATGGGCACAGAACTACTGTGTAATCCACCAATGAAATGTTATGGTCCTCTTCTATATATATTTCTATATACCTTTTTTTGTGATGTGAACCATGTAAAGCTCTCTGTCTGTTTACCTGTCCGTCCATCTGTCTGTCGAAGTGGATGTGTCTGTATATCTGTCAACACATTTTCTGCCTGTCTCCACATCTCTTTTTGCGTCCGTCTGTGTTTTTGTCCATCTGTATTTCTGTTGTAATACACGGCACAGAGCCTCGTCCGCCAACCATAGGCTGAGGGTGGGGCACGCCGTGTTCCTGTTGCGTCATGAGATACTAAACCCAAGAGAAGGGCGTTTTCAAGAGTGGATGAGGCTTTCAAAAGGGGTTTGAAGTCTGCACAGTGATCACGGGAACGTTGGTGTGCTGAGACGATATCTGAGCTTGTCCTACCACCAGGAAAGGTCGATTAGCGCTAAAGTTTGTGTCACCCATTGACCGCTTACCGTGTGACGTGATTGGTCGAAGCCAGTATGA
>NC_136952.1:18356234-18363734 GCF_949987615.1 Pollachius pollachius | reverse complement strand
GAACAGTCAGATTAGGTCAGAGTATTCCTAAGCAACGATGGTGGGCATTTTTGGCTATGCAAGTAATGTAGAGACCCATGTTGTACCCACGGTAACGTAGAGACCCATGTTGTACCCACGGTAACGTAGAGACCCATGTTGTATCCACGGTAACGTAGAGACCCATGTTGTATCCACGGTAACGGAGAGACCCATGTTGTACCCACGGTAACGGAGAGACCCATGTTGTACCCACGGTAACGTAGAGACCAATGTTGTACCCACGGTAACGTAGAGACCCATGTAGTTACCATGATAACATAGAAATCCATGTTGTAACCACGGTAACGTAGAGACCCATGTTGTAACCACGGTAACGTAGAGACCCATGTTCTTACCATGATAGCCTAGAGACCCATGGCCACTAAGGTGATGCGGTTGCCTTATTCTAGTGCAATCATAAACAAGAACAACTGCTGTGGTTGCACATTTACCTAACCTTACAGTGGGAGTTTTGTTTCTCATTCTCCACAGGCAGAAATCAGGACGACCCTGAGCTCGTTGTATGAGGAGCTCGGCAGCAGCAGGGGTCCTGCGCTGGGGTTTGTCCGCTCTAGGGTAGAGCAGATGTCCCGGGAGTGGATCCAAGCTGGTATGAGGATGAAACAGAGCAGCAACAAGACCGCCTCACCCCAGATGAAGGTAGGACCCATATCCTCTGCAGGTGCCCACCGGTGGTGAGCTGCTGGCTGGGTTGGGGTAAGGGTTAGGGTTATGAGTATGTTTTTACACTAGGAAGTCGACTAGAGTGGATACAGTTTGAAACTCCAAGGATACAAGTTACCTATAGAACAGCTACTGGTAGAAGTTATTGCTGGAATCTATTGGTAGATTTTGTAATTTCACAAGTTAGAAGAGATACTAGTAGAAGTAGCTAGAAGAGTTACTGAAAGTATATTTACAGGTAGAGGCTACTGCTGGAATAGTTTCTGGTCAAAGAGTCCCTGGTAGACTATTTAGTAGTAGATAAAACTGTTCAATGGGCTACTGGCTTCTGGCAAAAGTACTGGTAATAAGAGGTACCAGTTGAAGAAGCAACAGGAACAAGGTTTCTGGTAGTAATGGTAAGTAATGGTAGACAAGATTCCTGTTGAAAAGTGACTTGTAGAAGTACTGGTTGAAGAGTCTCTCTCCCTCCCTCCCTCCCTCCCTCCCTCTGTGCCTCCTCCTCTACTTCCCTCCCTCCCTCCCTCCCTCCCTCTGTCCCTCCTCCTCTACTTCCCTCCCTCCCTCTCTCTTTCCCTCCCTTCCTCCCTCCCTCTCCCCTTCCCTCCCTCCTTCTCCCTTCCTCCCTCCTTCCCTCCCTCCCTACCTCCTTCCTCCCTCCCTCCCTCCTTCCTTCCCTCCCTTCTTCCATCCCTCCCTCCATCCCTCCTTCCTTCCTCCTTCCCTCCCTCCTACCTCCCTCCCTCTCTCCTTCCCTCTCTCCCGCCTTCCTTCCCTCCCTCCCTCCTTCCTTCCATCCCTCCCTCCCTCCCTCCCCCTACCTCCCTCCCTCTCTCCTTCCCTCCCTCCTGCCTTCCTTCCCTCCCTCCGTTCCCTCCCTCCTTCCTCCCTCCTCCGTTCCCTCCCTCCCTCCTCCCCTTCCTCCCTCCTTCCCTCCTCCCTCCCTCCCTCCCTCCCTCCCCTGCTTCCCTCCCCCCTTCTCTCCCTCCCTCCCTCCTCCCTCCCTCTCTCCCTCCCTCCTCCCTTCCTCCTTCTCTGCTTCCCTCCCTCCTTCTCTCCCTCCCCCTCTCCTCCCTCCCTCTCTCCCTCCCTTCTTCTCTGCTTCCCTCCCTCCTTCTCTCCCTCCCTCCCCTCCCTCCCCCTCCCTCCCCCCTTCCCTCCCTCCCTCCTTCCCTCCCTCCCTACCTCCTTCCTCCCTCCTTCCCTCCTTCCATCCCTCCCTTCTTCCCTCCCTCCATCCCTCCTTCCTCCCTCCTACCTCCCTCTCTCTCTCCTTCCCTCCCTCCCGCCTTCCTTCCCTCCCTCCCTCCTTCCTTCCCTCCCTCCCTCCCTCCCCCTACCTCCCTCCCTCCCTCTCTCCTTCCCTCCCTCCTGCCTTCCTTCCCTCTCCCCCCCCTCCTCCCCTTCCTCCCTCCTTCCCTCCTCCCTCCCTCCCTCCCTCCCTCCCTCCCCTGCTTCCCTCCCCCCTTCTCTCCCTCCCTCCCTCCTCCCTCCCTCTCTCCCTCCCTCCTCCCTCCCTCTCTCCCTCCCTCCTTCTCTGCTTCCCTCCCTCCTTCTCTCCCTCCCTCCCTCCCTCCCGCCTTCCTTCCCTCCCTCCCTCCTTCCTTCCATCCCTCCCTCCCTCCCTCCCCCTACCTCCCTCCCTCTCTCCTCCCTCCCTCCTGCCTTCCTTCCCTCCCTCCCCCCCTCCCTCCTTCCTCCCTCCCCTCCCTCCCTCCTCCCCTTCCTCCCTCCTTCCCTCCTCCCTCCCTTCCTCCCTCCCTCCTCCCTCCCTCTCTCCCTCCTTCTCTCCCTCCCCCTTCTCTCCCTCCCTCTCCCCCTCCCTCCCTCCTTCTCTCCCTCCCTCCCTCCCTCCCGCCTTCCTTCCCTCCCTCCCTCCTTCCATCCATCCCTCCCTCCCTCCCTCCCCCTACCTCCCTCCCTCTCTCCTCCCTCCCTCCTGCCTTCCTTCCCTCCCTCCCCCCCTCCCTCCTTCCTCCCTCCCCTCCCTCCCTCCTCCCCTTCCTCCCTCCTTCCCTCCTCCCTCCCTTCCTCCCTCCCTCCTCCCTCCCTCCCTCCTCCTTCTCTCCCTCCCTCTCCCCCTCCCTCCCCCTTCTCCCCCTCCCTCCTGGTAGGTGCTGCTCTACCTAGGGGTGCTGGCCGGCCCGGCAGGCCAGCGGTTTGGCTCCATGGTGGAGAGGGGGGGTCCGCTGGGGGAGCTGGTCCAGTGGGCCGACCTCAGCGCCTGTCTGACCATCTTGGGACACAACCTGACCCTCAGCACCTCTCAAGACCACCTGCACAGGTACACCTCCAGCCCCTCCAGGAAGCCCCCCTACTGTCATCTCCAGGGTACACTTGTTTTATAGTCATCTGATCCCATTGCAGATTTATTTTTTATGTAATTATATGATATTAATTATATGATAATAATCATATAATTACATGATAAGTATACGATTCATTTGTTGAATGTCAACTGCATTTGTTATGTTTAAGTATCCCCCGCAAATTTTATGTATACCTATTTGTTAAAATTTGAATTTGACCATTATGGGGGCCCATAAAAGCCAGGAAAGAGCCAGGGGCCGAGGGCCTGTAGAGCCCCTCCTATTGGCCTCTCCTCCTGCTGCTAACTTCTGTGTCCAATGAGACGGACTGGCATGCTGACGGTGCGGCCCTTGGCTTGTCTGTGTGTGCTGATCCATGCTCTCTGATTGGTCCAGCTTGATAGGTGCAGCCCCGGGTGGAGGAAGCTGTCCAATCCAGCGACCTTTACCCTTTGACCTCATCTACACCGACTACCACGGCCTTGCCCACCTGCAGGGAGCCATGGGCCTGACGTTTCAGCACTACCAGTAACTACCAGTACCAGTACATACTACCACTAGCTCCTCTACCATTAACTAGCAGTACCAGTACATCCTACCACTAGCTCCTCTGCCAGTAACTAGCAGTACCAGTACATCCTACCACTAGCTCCTCTACCAGTAACTACCAGTACCAGTACATCCTACCACTAGCTCCTCTACCAGTAACTAGCAGTACCAGTACATTCTACCACTAGCTCCTCTACCAGTAACTAGCAGTACCAGTACATACTACCACTAGCTCCTCTACCAGTAACTAGCAGTACCAGTACATTCTACCACTAACTAGCAGTACCAGTACATTCTACCACTAACTAGCAGTACCAGTACATTCAACCACTAACTAGCAGTACCAGTACATTCTACCACTAACTAGCACTACTAGTACATTCTACCACTAGCTCATCTACCACTAACTAGCAGTACCAGTACATTCTACCACTAACTAGCAGTACTAGTATTTTCTACCACTCACTTGCAGTACTAGTACATTCTACCACTAAATAGTAGTACTAGTACATTCTACCAGTAACTAGCAGTACTAATAAATTATAGCACTAACTATTCTACCACTAACCAGCAGTACTAGTACATTCTACCAGTAACTAGCAGTATCAGTACATTCTACCACTAACTAGAGGTACTAGTACATTCCACCACTACCTCCTCTACCACTAACTAGAGTTACTAGTACATTCTACCACTAACTCTTCTACCACTAGCTAGTAGTACTAGTACATTCTACCACTACCTCCTCTACCACTAACTAGAGTTACTAGTACATTCTACCACTACCTCCTCTACCACTTACTAGCAGTACTAGTACATCCCACCACTAGCTCCTCTACCACTAACTAGCAGTACTAGTACATGCTACAACTTACTAGCAGTACCAGTACATTCTACCACTTTTTCTTCAAACACTAACTAGCAGTACTAGTACGTTCAACGCCTAGCTAGCAGTAACACCACATTTTACCACTAGTAACTGTAACACGGAACATATCTACTTCCTTTCTGTAAACACATATTTCAGTCCTCTTTTCTCCAAACAAACCCAGACTCTCTGTCTCATGCTCTGATAGATGTCGGTTCAGAATCCTGGACTCGTTTGGGACAGAACCAGCATTCAACATGGGCAGTTACGCCCGTAGCCACGGTTACAGAACATTATGGGGTAGTTGGGGGCTCCAACCACTGCAGTACATGACCATGTTTCGTAAGTATATCACTTTTGGTTGTGCGTGTGCATGTGTAAGTGTGAGTGTGCGGGTGTGTTTGTGTGTGCCCGCGTGCATGCTGAATTCTGAAATTGAAAATAAGAGGCACATAAAACAAACAGAGAGAGAGGAGAGGGAAACATTCCAGTGCCTCCTAAATAAATACTTTTCTTCCACACCTCCTCTCTGTCTCCTCAGACACAGGGTGGGGGACGTCAGAAAACACAACACACACACTTTCCCAAACAGACCCACACTCACCCCGGCCCGCCCCAGGGCCCTAACGAGCTGCAGAGCCTTAACGAGGTCAGCTCTCCTGTTTGTTCTCTGTGTCATTCCCAGAATCCTCGGCCGGGCGTCGTGGAATCATGTCCAGACGTTCGTATCATCCTTCCTGTTCCTCTTCTGATGTTTCTCTTCCTTCTCCCGCTCTCTTCATCTGTCCACTGGGACAAAGCATCTGTCAGGAAGTGGGGGTGTGGGTGTGTTTTGTGTGAGTGTTCACGTTGCTGGTGTTGAGTTGGGCTGCAGTGTTTCCACTTGGTAGAATGTTTCCTATGAAGGAAAGGAAAGATGTTCCCTGAGCAGAGACAATGTAGGTCACTGCACGGACAGGGGTCGGTTCTGTTGCCTACTCACACGTCTGACTTATAATATCTATCCCAGGGAAGGCGCTAGTAGTAGTTTTCTATTAGCTGAGAGTTATCAGGCAGTATATATATATATATGAGACCTTTAACCCTTCCAGCAATCTCAGATGACCCCACATGCATATCATGCCACCCCAAGTGGTATCCCAGCCCACAGGTTGGGCAACACTATTGTACCTGCTGTTTAATGACTTGATGGTCTGTGTGTAATGACACTTTGTTAAATGTCTAACCACTACCTGCTCCTTATTGACCTGTCTCTGTATTCACTGTCTAACCCCTACCTGCTCCTTAATGACCTGTCTCTGTATTCACTGTCTAACCCCTACCTTCTCCTTAATGACCTGTCTCTGTATTCACTGCCTAACCCCTACCTGCTCCTTATTGACCTGTCTCTGTATTCACTGCCTAACCCCTACCTGCTCCTTAATGACCTGTCTCTGTATTCACCGTCTAACCCCTACCTGCTCCTTAATGACCTGTCTCTGTAGTCACTGTCTAACCCCTACCTGCTCCTTAATGACCTGTCTCTGTATTCACCGTCTAACCCCTACCTGCTCCTTAATGACCTGTCTCTGTGTTCACTGTCTAACCCCTACCTGCTCCTTAATGACCTGTCTCTGTGTTAACTTTCTAACCCCTACCTGCTCCTTAATGACCTGTCTCTGTGTTCACTGTCTAACCCCTACCTGCTCCTTAATGACCTGTCTCTGTACTGTCTAACCCCTACCTGCTCCTTAATGACCTGTCTCTGTATTCACCGTCTAACCCCTGCATGACCCTACATGAGGGCCAGGGCCAATGTTAACACGTGGTGACTGAGAGCAGAAAGAGACTGGAGAGGATAAACAGAGGAGTGTTATCTGATACAGGGCGGCCTGCTGTGTTTAATGTTCCCAGCTCACACGCCCGACAACTCCCTCATGGGGTTCGCCGTCAGACAGGGAGTGAGGACGGAGAACAGGAAGCACAACGTGGCAGTCGTTTACGGCAAACAGCAGTATATGTGGCAGGTGTTTACCCCCACCCTGGTGACCTGTCTGTGTGTCCCCCCCCCCCCCCCCTGGTGACCTGTCTGTGTGTTCACCCCCAACCTGGTGACCTGTCTACTCCTTACGTCTGTGTGTGTGCATGTGGGATTATGTGTCTGTTGGCATGTGTGTGTTCAAATATGGGTAATGTCTAAGAATGTGTACGTGGACTTGTGTCTGTGTGTCTATGTGTGTATCCATGTGTGTTGTGTATGACAGTGTTAGTGTAGCTATAAATGTTTCATCTGTGTGTTCGCATGCTGGTTTTAGATGCTGGTAATTGTTTGCGTATCTGTCCATGTTTGTGCCCATATGTTTGTGTGCGACTGCTTGTACAAGTGTTTTCACGTTTGTGATTGTATTTATTTGCATGTGTGCGTGTGTGTTTTGTGTCTGTGTGTGTGTGTGTGCGTGAGCGTGTGTGTGTATGTGTGTGTCGGAGTGTGTGTGTGTGTATGTGTGCGCATGTGTTTGTGTGTATGTATGTGTTCGTGTGTATTTGTGTGTGTGTGTGTGTGTTTGTGTGTATGTGTGTGTGTGTGTGTGTGTGTTTGTGTGAGCATGTGGTTGTGTATTTGTGTATTTGTGTGTGTGTGTGTCTGAGCATGTGGTTGTGTATATGTGTGTGTGTGTGTGTGTGTGTGTGTGTGTGTGAGCATGTGGTTGTGTATATGTGTGTGTGTGTGTGTGTGTGTGGTTGTGTATGTGTGTGTATATGTGTGTGTGTGTGTGTGTGTGTGGTTGTGTATGTGTGTGTGTGTGTGTGTGTGTGTGTGTTTGTGTGTGTGTGGTTGTGTGTGTGTGTGTGTGTGTGTGTGTGTGAGCATGTGGTTGTGTATGTGTGTGTGTGTGTGTGTGTGTGTGTGTGGTTGTGTATGTGTGTATGTGTGTGTATATGTGTGTGTGTGTGTGTGTGTGTGTGTGTGGTTGTGTATGTGTGTGTGTGTGTGTGTGTGTGTGAGCATGTGGTTGTGTATGTATGTGTGTGTGTGAGCATGTGGTTGTGTGTGTGTGTGTGTGTGTGTGTGTGTGTGTGTGTGTGTGT
>NC_136952.1:18346234-18351234 GCF_949987615.1 Pollachius pollachius | reverse complement strand
AGTTTTTTGGATGAGTCACAGTGAGTCACGGCCATTTTTAATCTGTTCCTTGTGTTGAGTGGTCTTCAGACTCAACACACGGGTTGAGTTGAATGGTGTGGACTTGGTTGAATTGTGTGGACTGAACCGACATCTCATGGATTTCATGGCATGGCCATGGGATGGTTCCCAAACTAGGGGACCACCCTAGCTAATGTCCAGGGTCTAGTAGGGTCTAGTAGAGACCAGGACCTGTAGGGTTTAGAAGGGTCTAGTAGGGGTCTAGAAGAGTTTAGTAGGGTCTAGGAGGGATGATGGTAAGTAGGGTCCAGAAGGGTCTAGAAGGGTCTCGGGCAGTGCAAGCAGAGTGCACATATACGAGAGTGCATGTTCAGCAGGGTGCACATGAACAAGAGTGGTAAAGGAGAGCGCATGTGAAGGAGATTCCACGTGATGGACAGCGTGCGTTTTGGATCGTGCAACAAGGAGTGTGCATGTTGAGGACAGTGCATATTAAGGAGAGTGTACATTAAGGTGAATGCATGTGGGGAGAGTGCACGTTAGGGTGAGTTCATGTGAGGGAGAGTGCACGTTAAGGAGAGTGCATGTTAAGGAGAGTGTACATTAAGGTGAATGCATGTGGGGAGAGTGCACGTTAGGGTGAGTTCATGTGAGGGAGAGTGCACGTTAAGGAGAGTGCATGTTAAGGAGAGTGTACATTAAGGTGAATGCATGTGGGGAGAGTGCACGTTAAGGAGAGTTCAGGTGAGGGAGGGTGCACGATAAGGAGAGTGCATGTTAAGGAGAGTGTACATTAAGGTAAATGCATGTGAGGGAAAGTGCACGCTAAGGAGAGTGCATGTTAAGGAGAGTGCGCGTTAGGGTGAGCAGCAGCAGGTCAGGGACACTGGTTAGGAGGAATTTTTGCAAAAAAATCTGAATGGAAAAAAATCCAAACTGCAGTTTGGTGGAAACAGGAAATGAAAACCCATTCATATCACGCATCTCTTAAGCATGCAGAACAACAATTTAGATTGGTACTTATTATACATCCAACTCTAATCAGCCTAACATCCTCTACAGCAGAGCAGGCCTCTGGCCGGCCTGATCTTAAAGAGAGAACCTTAGTGTGAGAAACACAAAGCCTCTGGAGAAGAAGAGCTTTGCAGTTGAAGCCATTGATGTCATTGAAGCACAATTAAACAGATCAGATGCGGCATATCTCTGCGGTTCACTATCACGTCCTTCAATTAGACAGAACATATGCAGCATATCTCTGCGGTTCACTATCACTTCTTTCAATGACTGCTTCCCGTCTGGGGTCGTCTGGTATGCATGTTGGGTCTGGTTGCCTGCAGATTTAAAAGCTCTAGATAGGTAGGTGCTGTCTTATGGTGACGTAGCCTAGAATAGGTGCAATCTCAGAAGTTCTTGTGTATTCTCCTACCATCTTTCCTTGACCTCTTGACGTTTTCCATCGCGGTCAAGGAAAGAGGTTAGGAAAGGAAAAAGGATGTCTTCAGACTATTGCACCGCAGCCTGCATCTCAACAGGTATTAGCTGCCTATTTGGGATTAGATTAAGGCAAATCCAATTCAACTCAGTCACCAAGTTTATGTTCTTTCTATTCCTCTCCAAGTGGTTGTCCTGGCACACAGGCTCTGTCCCACAGGGGGCAGTGTGGTCCAGCGGTTTGGGACAGAGAGACCTGTTGCCCAAAATAACCAATATCACGCATATATCCCCCACAAATCACCTGGCAAGATAAAGAGAGGGATGGTCAAGAAGTAGTGACCGGCAATGTATGTGTATGTGTTTGTGAAAGTGTGTGCGTGAATGGATGAAGGTAGAGGACAGAGAGAAGAGGAAGATCTGAGCAGAGAGAGAATGGAGTGAAAGATGAAAGAGTCGGAGGGTGGGATAGACTGATAGAGTGACAGAGGGAGAGTGAACTAGTAAGAGAGTGACAGAAAGAGATGGAGAGAGACAGAGGGAGAGAGAGAGAGAGGGAGAGAGAGCGCTTTACCCACCACAGGGAGCAGCTGTTTTGATTAACGGCTGTTAGTGGCGTGCCAGGGTTACTCTCAAAAACAATGGCCCCCCTCCTGGGAACCAATAAAAAACAGACAACAAACGCTGGGCCCGCCCACAACGCAGCCAGGAGCCACAGAGATCGGCCCTAATGATATGTGGTAACGATTACACCATATTAGAGGAGAGAGGGATATAGAGTGAGAAAGTGGGAGAGAGAGGGAGAGGGGGAGAGAAAGAGAGAGAGAGGGAGAGAGAGAGAGAGAGAGAGAGAGAGAGAGAGAGAGAGAGAGAGAGGAGAGAGAGAGAGAGAGAGAGAGAGAGAGAGAGAGAGAGAGAGAGAGAGAGAGAGAGAGAGAGAGAGAGAGAGAGAAAGAGAGGGAGAGAGAGAGAGAGAGGGAGAGAGAGGGAGAGAGAGAGAGAGAGAGAGAGAGAGAGAGAGAGAGAGCGAGCAAAAGAGGCTGCGTTGAGAGGCTATCCTGATGTTGGTTAGCCTGCTGCCAAACAATCTGGGTTTCATCCGCTAATGTAGTTAGCCTAGCTGTCACGCTAGCTGAGCTAAACACAACATGAAATATAAATAGACGCATTTTACCCTGCCAGCTCCTGTTTAATATGATAAAACAACAACAGCAGCATAATTAAGGGTGTGTCGTGTGTGTGCGTGTTTGGGTTGTTTTTATGCTTGATTCTCTGCATGTGTGTCTCACACACACACACACACACACACACACACACACACACACACACAAACACACACACACATACACACACACAAACACACACACCCACACACACACACACACACACACACACGCACACACACACACACATCACTACATTCCAAGCAGTTCCAGTTTTCCTGAGCACCTGGCCTTCAGCTGTCATCACCATGGTTACAGTCAACCAGGTGGGTGTGGCTCTATCACCTGGTACATCTAGAGGAAGAGTGTAGGGGAAAGAAAGAGATAGGGAGTGATGAAGAGGGAGAGGAGGCTGAGAGAGACAGAAGAGGTGAGTGAGGGAGTGATGAAGAGGAAGAGGAGGCTGAGAGAGACAGAAGAGGAGAGTGAGGGAGTGATGAAGAGGAAGAGGAGGCTGAGAGAGACAGAAGAGGTGAGTGAGGGAGTGATGAAGAGGAAGAGGAGGCTGAGAGAGACAGAAGAGGTGAGTGAGGGAGTGATGAAGAGGAAGAGGAGGCTCAGAGAGACATAAGTGGGAAGTGAGGGAGTGATGAAGAGGAAGAGGAGGCTGAGAGAGACAGAAGGGGGACTAGGATAGGATAGAGAGACACACACACACAAGAATAAAGAGAGACACACACACACACACACACACACACACACACACACACACAGGTGCAGTAAGAACGTCCCAGCGAGCGTGGGAGAGCGAGGGCCAGACAGGAAGCGGGGGGCGGAGGGTCAGCTGACCTTTGACCCCTGGAGCCTGCTGGACCCACAGACATAGAGATACATAAGGGCTGGATTCATCCCGCCACCTGCTCTGCTTATGAGCTGAACAGGGCCGCGCCCCCCAGCGCCATCAGAGAAGAGACCGATGGAAGGGGCGGACGCCAAACCAAAGCAGGCCTCAAGGCCGCCGGCCGAGGCTCGCCTCGACTCACTGCCGCCTTTCTCTTCTTCTCCTAAATAAGGACAGCAGTCTTTTTACATGATGTCCCCAAGAGTCATGACTCATGACTCATGACCTATGTACCATGACTCATGACCCATGACCCATGACCCATGACCCGTGACTCATGAACCATGACCCATGACCCATGACCCATGACCCATGACTTATGACCCATGACCCATGACCCGTGACTTATGACCCATGACCCATGACCCATGACTTATGACCCATGACCCATGACCCATGACCCATGACCCATGACTCATGACCTATGTACCATGACTCATGACTCATGACCCATGACCCATGACTCATGACCCATGACCCATGACCCATGACTTATGACCCATGACCCATGACCCATGACCCATGACTCATGACCCAGTTGACATCTGTCAGCGGATGACATCATGACCACAAGCCAATGGCTGCCCTCGCTCATAGACATACACGCTCCATCTCTTTCTCTGACAGAGAGAGATGTGTTGTGTATGTTCTGTGTGTAGGCGTGTGTGTGAGTATGTATTACTGTGTACGTGTCTGTGTTTCTGTTTGCGTGCATTGCTGTGTGTGTGTGTGTGGGTGTGTCAGTGTGTGTGAGTGTATTGCTGTGTGTGTGTTTGTATCTGTCAGTGTGTGTGAGGGTATGACTGTGTGTGTGTGTGTGTGTGTCTGTCAGTGTGTGTGTGAGTGTATTACTGTGCGTGTGTTTGTTTGTGTCTGTCAGTGTGTGGGTGAGTGTATTGCTGTGTGTGTGTATCTGTGTGTGTGTCTGTGTGTGTCCGTCAGTGTGTGTATGAGTGTATTGCTGTGTGTGTGTGTGTTTGTGTTTGTCTGTCAGTGTGTGTGAGTGTATTGCTATGTGTGTGTGTCTGTCAGTTTGTGTTTGTGCGTGTATTGCTGGCTCTGTGTGTCTGTCAGTGTTTGTGAGAGTGTAATGTTATGTGTGTGAGTGTACTGCTTGTGTGTGTGTGTGTGTGTGTGTGTGTGTGTGTGTGTGTCTGTGTCTGTGTGAGTGTATTGCTCTGTGTGTGTGTGTGAGTCTGTCTGTCAGTTTGTATGTGAGTGTATTACTGTGTGTGTGTGTGTTTGTATTGCTGTGTGTGTGAGTGTGTGTGTGTGTGTGAGAGAGTGTATTGCTTTGTGTGTGTGAGTGTATTGCTGTGTATGTGTGTCAGTGTGTGTGAGTGTATTGCTATGTGTGTGAGTGCACTGCTTGTGTGTGTGTGTGTGTGTGTCTTTGTCTGTGTGTCTGTGAGTGTATTGCTGTGTGTATGTGTGTGTCTGTCAGTGTGTGTGTGTCCGCCAGTGTGTTTTTGAGTGTGTCGCTGTGTGTTTGTGTGTGTGTGTGT
>NC_136952.1:18298734-18343734 GCF_949987615.1 Pollachius pollachius | reverse complement strand
GTTATGTGTGTGTGTGTGTGTGTGTGTGTGTGTGTGATGGGAGCTTTGAGGGACACACAATAGGACCGTCTGAGAAAAGAGAGAGAGAACTGAACACTATGGAGTGTACGAGGGGCGAGTGGGGATCAAACGGACTCGATCTGCATATGAACACACATGTAGCCGCTGGTCGGCGTGGAGACCACCGCAGCTACCAAACATCTAGACGTCTGGATCTCAAACACCCCCACCCCCACCCCCGCCCTCACCTCCACTCCCCTCCAGTCGTAATTCTGAACCACCCAATCACGCTACGAGTGCAGCTTTCATCACCGACGCAAACACACCCACAGACAAAGACACACACTCTGGTGCTGCTCTGTCTCATCTCTCATTTGTTGCTCGGTGGAAGCCTTTCCCTTTATCCCTCTTCCTCCCCTCTCTGTTCCCCCTCTCCATCTCTCCTCTTCCTCTCTCCCTCTCTCTTTCTCTCAGACTTGGGTCATGAAGCCCTTTGTCTTGCCCCTTTCTATCTGCTCATTTGTTTTTTTTCTAACATGCTTTCCCATAGCTTGACTGTCTCGCCTCCTGTCTCCCCCTCCCTCCCCACAACCTGCCTCTCCTCCTCCTCACCCCGTCGTCTCATTCTCTATCTTCTCTCCTCTCTTTCTGATACCCGCTTGCTCTCCCTGACCGCCCTCCTCTTCCGATATTCTCTCCCATCTCCAGCTCTATCTTTCCTCTTTTCTCTTCCTCTCCTCTCCTCTCTCCCATATCCCCTCTTCCATCTCCTCATCACAATTTCGGCTTCTGCTTTCCCACTTCTCCTTTCCTCTCCTCTCTTCCTCTCTACCCTCTCCCATGCCCCATTCTACCTCTTTACTGCTCTCTTTCCTCTTGCATTCCTCCATAACTCTTGTGTAGTTGTGCACTTAGAGTAAATCAGGGGCTTAACGGCGCTAGGAAGCAATTTATCAAAGCAGCCAGCGACTTTTGCTGGCCGTGATATATTACTTGAAATTCTCTGCCGGGACTTTTAAATTGTGGGATGAGGACAACAGAACGAACCTTCTCCCCGCTCAGATATTGCCCGAGGCTGTGAAAAGACAGATCTGTTGATTCACTTAAATTGAGTGCATCTATACAGCGCTTTCTAACCACTAGCCAATCAATGTGCCACACATTCAGGCAAATTGAATGTGACGTACACACATTTCATACACCCGTTCATACACACAGTCATACACCTTCTCAACCATACAAGGAAACAGCTAGCTCGTCAGGACCACTTAGGATTAGGTCTATTATTCAGGAACACCTTGAGCAGAAAGAATACCCAATTTGGGACTCATTAACAAGCTGTTCTTGAGGGCTGTTCTTTAGGTAGGGCTGTTCTTTAGGTAGGGCTGTTCTTTAGGTAGGGCTGTTCTAAATGTAGGGCTGTTCTTAATGGAGGGCTGTTCTTTATGTAGGGCTGTTCTTTATGTAGGGCTGTTCTTAATGGAGGGCTGTTCTTAATGTAGGGCTGTTCTTAATGGAGGGCTGTTCTTAATGGAGGACTGTTCTTAATGGAGGGCTGTTCTTAATGGAGGGCTGTTCTAAATGTAGGGCTGTTCTTAATGTAGGGCTGTTCTTAATGGAGGGCTGTTCTTAATGGAGGGCTGTTCTTAATGGACTGTTCTTAATGGAGGGCTGTTCTTAATGGAGGGATGTTCTGTATCCAGGCCTATTTTTCAATGGAGGACTTTTTGTAGGGCTGTTCTTCATGGAGGGCTCTGCTAACCCCCTTGCCCCACAGCAACCGAGTCAGACCAAGAGAGGATCCGAAGGAGACATAATTCCGAGGTTCCTCATAGGTTTTAACCAATTTACCCGTTTCAGAAATTAGATGGAAACAAACAACAGCGTCAACTATCAATACCAAGTTGTGTAATAATTCAGTTTAAAACCGGGTTTCAGTACCCATCTCTAGCAGAGAGTCAGGGAAGGGGAAAAGGAAAAAAACAAAGAGGTACCTCCGTACCTGGTGGTCCTCACAGTAAACAGAGGAGGAGGAGCAGGGCCCAGTGGTCCTCATGGGGTCTGGGTGAGGAAGAGGATCCTATTTGGTCGTCATGGCAGTCAAGCGAGACCTCAGCGTCCTCAAACCCCCACCTCTTGTAAAGAGATACTCTCTACTTTCCTGCTCCGCTGGGAACCATGATTGACCGCAATTAAACCAATTACAGCCGGGGGCTTTAACGAGGGGACAAATTGAAGACAGGGCCCAGGGGAGTCGTGATGATCAGTTTCTGTCTGGGCATCACTAAACTAAGTCTATGTCTCTCACTGTGTGTGTGTGTGTGTGTGTGTGTGTGTGTGTAGGAGTATCTGTCTGTGGCTATGAGTCTATGAGTGCATGGGTGTCCGCATATGTGTTTTTCAGCATGTTTGGCAAAGAATGTGCGTGTCTAGTGTGTATATTAGCATGTTAGGATGTGCGTTAATGTGTGTGTAATTGTGTTTGTGTGTGTGTGTATGTGTGAATGTGTGTGTTGAGTCTAGTCCAACAGCTGTCTGTAGTCACGGTTACCACCACGCTGCAGGTGTTCTTGAAGGGCCGCTGATGGCTCTTGCTCTCTCTCTAACTTTATCTCCTCTGACTCTCTCTCCCTGTCCCTATCCTTTCCACTCTCTTAACCTCTCTCTCTTTACCTCTCTCTCTTTCTCTCTTTTTACCTCTCTCTCTCTTTACCTCCCTCTCTCTCTTTACCTCTCTCTCTCTTTACCTCACTCTCTTTTTAGGAAAATGCTTTCAAGCAGCGTCAGGTTTCGGTCGAGCGACGCCAGGAATTCCCCCGGCCATCAAAGGGCACCAAGCGGCCATTTTTATATCTGCAATTAACAGAGAGAGAGAGAGAGAGAGAGAGAGAGAGAGAGAGAGAGATCATTACCGGAGCTGGTCGGGTCCAGGTGTGAAGAAGGGATGGAGAAGTGAAGGACAAGAGAGTGAAAGGTAGGAATGTGGGTGAAGAAGAGAGAGAGGACACAGAGAGGGAACAAGAAGGAGATGGAGAGAAACGGAGAGAAGGACTGTAGAGAAAGAAAGATGAGTAGGGAAAGACAGAGGGAGCAAGAGATAAAAGAGATGGAATAAAAGAAGGAAAAAAGAGAGCAGGGGTGAGATGAAGAGAGGAAAGTGTGAGAGAGAGAGAGAGAAAGAGAGAGAGAGAGAGAGAGAGAGAGAGAGAGAGAGAGAGAGAGAGAGAGAGAGAGAGAGAGAGAGAGAGACGGAGAAGACAGAATGATGGAGTACCTGCCTGCCCGGATCCATTATGTTTTAATACAACTTTCCAATCATCTGGCCGCTCCCTCCACATCTGGCCGAGGTGGTTTTGGAGGGCTTTGGCATGCGTGGAGACAGCTGTGGAAATGTTCTGTTCTTCACACTACATGTCCGTGTTCTCTCCATCCAGAACAGCTTTGTGGTTCACTGGGTGTGAATTCAACAGGAATTGACTTATTGTGATGCATATTTATATGGTTACAACTGCAACTTTAACACTGCAGCTGATAATAATAATTAAACTAATCATGATGATATCATCGCCTATGATGTTGGATTCCTTATCTCCCTGCCAATGGTAATCAATTCGGTTCAAATTGATTCAACATTTTCCTTGTGTCAGATAATGGCATGGCAGAAGATATATGGATTGATCGTTCAACATATAGAAAACATAGGCAACATAGAGTAGACCTTTCAGCTCTCCATGCTCAATTCATCTTTAGAGTTTGAGCTTTGTTTCTTCTTTTTATATGTCACAAGCCTTTCCTATATCTTTTCAGAGTCATCTTAACCCTCACAAACCAGACTGTGGAACAAGCTCTTTGATGTTCAGAACCCAATTGTTTGTTTATTCCTATTTCCCTTCCAAAGCAAGCTGCCCAGCTATTCAGATAATTAAAGAAACACAAAGGTCCAAACAGTCTAAAGACAATACACAACAGAGGATATTTCCGCAACAGATGTAAAACAAACAACAGTGTTCAGGTCAGCCTTTGAGAAAGAAGAAGAAGACTCTTTAAACTCAAACTGAGGATCCTCTAGTAGGAGATGGCGCTTTTCCAGTCCAAGATGGAGATTCAAGGCCTTTGAGTTATAAACTCCCCCTCCCCCGGCCCTCCATCCTCAGGAGGGCAGATCACGATTTCGCACACCGTAGCAAAACCAGATGGACCAAATCAGTTGGATTTTACAGCTCTGTGGATCCACACGGCCATAGCCCCACTTTCCCTCCACAGAGCTTTAGCAGAACAACGGCATGATCTGAACCTGTCCTCTGGATTGACCGTCTAATCTGAAGCTCCGGAGTCTCGTTGTACACCCCCTTAGGAATCCTAATTATTACATCTGAGTGTTTAGTAGTAAGTCATTTAGCAAGCAACTAAGACCTTGTCCAGATGGATGTTTAAACCTATATTATCCTCTGTTGAAAAAAGAAATCCTGTCCACACCAACATCGTTATCAAACTTATATTGGTCAACAAGAGAACGCAAAAAACGATTGAAAACGCTCAGATGAACCAGACAAAGTTGATGAGAAAACATTGTTTCAAACATGGCAGAAAAACATTAGGACAGGCACACATCTAGCTGAATCCATCTGAAGCTAACACTCACACAGACCCCACACTCGCTCTGAAAGGAGTTTCTTCAAAAGCCTTTTTGTAGACGGAAGGACAAAACACAGAAAACATACAAGCTTTTCTAGAAGTACCCATAAACGTATGGATAAGGCATTACACTGAGTTCAGGTACTTGCCATGAAGCTGGTGGTAGTAGGAATAGTGAATCTTGCTACAGGTTAGGCTGGGACATCCGATTCCCTGTTTAATCATTCAGATATCCTGTGATCCCCAGTTGAAGACATCTTCATGTACATTGGAGGCGTTAGAGATAGAATGTGCTGGACAAATGTTTTAATATAAAGTTAATAAGCTTGTGTTCCGTATAATTCCCGGTAAGTTATTCCTCTGCTCTTTCTCCTCCAGACAGGAGAAGGTCAGGAACATGGAGAAGGTCAGGGGCCTGTTGTGGTTTGCTGTTGTTGGCTTCTTTCATCTCAAAAGGTCTGCCATTATTCCCGGAAGGAGGGACATTCTAAATCGTTGTCATATGGCGAGGAGAAGACCACCCGACCGCCGCTGCCTTTGAGGACCTCTGCCGCGGTTCGTCATACCTTCTCTGATCTAAAGCTGTTTTATGGGACCAGCAAACCATCTCACCCCTGGAAAGGAGTTGGGCTTTAAAAGCTGCTGCATGGCTGTAAATCTCCAAGCAGGCGTTTACTACCTGTAGTTGTGAGGAGCACCTGTAGGCCCATTGTTGTGACCGTTACTGAGACCCATTAAATAGTATCAGCGGAGATTTCTTTGACAAATCAAAACACCATCATTTTATTATCTTGATATATCCGAACCAGGCTGAGGGGTTTTACTGTATCTAATTGGGTTTGTTCGTTTGCAGTTTCTTTCTCTCGCCACCCTTTCCATCTTTCAGCCTACTTCTAAAACGTCCTTCTCTTTGTCTTTCTCCCTCTCCATAAAGCCACTCATCTGGAGCACTCTTCAGACCTCTCCTTTTCTTTCCCTCAATCTTTCTTCCCTGAAGCCCTCTTTCTTTCTCTCTTTACATGGACATTTTGGCAATCTGTATTTATAGCAGAATATCGATCAATTCAGGGTTTATTGAGCCTCTCCCGTCATGACACTAACCAGATTGGGCTCTATAATACCGGAAAGGAGGAAAATAAATATTAAGTGGATTAGGCTCTTAAGAGGGAGGCCATTGCTTTGATAATGTAATGAGAGCCATGCTTCAGTGTAATGCGCAACAACTCAAGTCATTCTGCAGGTGTCAATGTTATCCCCCTGGAGAATATCTTAACACGTTCAAAATGTCTGCTGAGCGTGTGCTGGTCAAACAATTAACCTTGTTGAGCAGAACTTGAGGCTGAAGCTCCTCTGAACCTCGCCGATGCCCATACCTTCCTCCACCTTTGTCCACCTCTGGCCGAGCCGCCACACGAAGAGAGTTGTTTTTATGGGGGTTTTACAGCATCTAATTCCTTCCTACGCTCAGAAACATGTGAAGCAAAGAGGCGCAGTTGGCATTTGCAGGTACATGAACAAGATTATACAACCACATTGAGTTTATTCAAAGTTCGTAATAGTTGTATTTCTGTTTAGTAATTTGCAGACGCTTTTATCAAATTCGGCTTACAAGTGAAGCTTAGAGCAATCAAAGAATACAATCAAAATTGGATTACAAAAAAATCCAAAGAGTTGGAAAAAGAAAGCGATCAAAGTGCGTGCAAAGGTTGGGGTACAGGTTTTGTTTGAGAGGTTCCATGATTGAAGAAGCGTCCTATCATTTAGGAGAGGGTGGTTGTGGGAAATTAAAGGAATGGAAGCCTCAGTTGGTTGACATGACGGCAGGGGGACATGGCCTTCTGTTTGAACATCCCAGAGGGATGTCACCTGCTTTATTCTTCCAGCTGAAGCCACCGGAAGCTAACGCTCGCATAAACCCCATGTGGTCCTGATCGGTAACAACTGCATAACAAAGGAAAGGTTTCATTGGCTGGTTCCCTGCTGCGATGCGAAGAGGTGGAATTTTATTGGAGGGCAATTTTTGGTTGAGATACAGGAAGTATTTGTGAACACTTAAAGTGTGCAGTTATAAGGGATAATCACAAATATTACAGGTTGGCTACCAAAAGGAAGGGAAAACATGATATTTTATGCGTATAAGGCAGTAGTTCCTCTCATTTTCATTTCAATAATCTCTTTACAAACTATACTGATATTTCTACCCTCTGATAGAAGTATTTGTCTGGGGACTACTCTCGTAGCCGTCTCATGAAAAACATTGACCGAAGCTAAACTTCAGATGGTGGTCTGACGAAGGGGGCTGGAGAGGCTGGATAGTGCCAGTGCCTGTACCCAAAGCCTGCTCTGTTCTGGTTCTGATTAAAGAATGAACCTTCATTCCACATTGTATAGCAATCACTCAGAATACGTAAATACAATGTTAAACTGACAGCTGTTGTGTACATTGTTATCAAATCGAAACAAAGATTTTGAACAGTGCACTCACACAACAACACGGTTACACATAAAAAATGTGTACGCAATATCTTGCTTCAAAGTGTAGCCAGGTTAAACACATGAAAACAGAGGGCTTTAAAAGGCCGACATAGGATTATGATACCGATGGGCGTCTGGCAGAAGTCTGTCTGAACATGTGTACATGGGAAGGAGGGAAACCAGAAGGAAAATATTGTTTTAGTGTGGATGGACAGCTCATTAGTGTATTCTGGACATGGCTCTTAGCCTCGTTAGACCATCCTGATGGCGCAAGTTCTGTTTCTCTCTGCAGAGCGGCCTGCAGATCATTCTGTAGTGCTGAGAGATGGAGTTGAGTTCATAGCCGAGCAAGAAGCAGTGAAGTCGGCTGGATTCAAATTGAACAATGGTAACATCTGAGATCAAAACTGTTTGATCCGAAATGAACTGAATTGATGAATGATCAATGATAAAGATTAACAGACTTTTGCAAGCTAGGCGTTTCTCAGAGGAGAATATGTTCTTACCTCCAAATAGATTCGACCAGAGAAAAAAGAGCAAGAGCATCAAAACAATGGCTTCCCTGCCAAGTCCAGTCTGTCATTCATTGGGAAACGCAAACTTGTGTATCTGGTTGATCTCACGAGGATACCTGGCCTTAGCTAGTACAAACACAAACTGCAGTGTCCAACTCTCCTCCAGCCCCACGGCCCAACAGCCCTCCATCTCCATGTCCCGCCCATGTGACCAACATGTCATCTGAAACACCCGCGCTACGCTCCTTACCTCCAGGGCCTCCTGCGGTCAGAGCGCTCGCTCCTAATCTGACAAGGTTTGTGTTCTTTGGCACGTGGCGACGGAGCTCCAGAGCGCGATGACAGGAAACACAGTGATGGAGAAAGGATAACGTCTGGTACAGCCCACCAACCTTCCAGACACCGGGGGGAAGGTGGAGCAGTGAAATTAAATTGGAAATTTAACAATGCAGTTTGAACACTGCATCACTCTTACAACAACCACCAGCAACAAGTTAGTAGACTGAGTCTAGCTAAACTGGTAGAGCATGCATTAACTCTGCCAGGGAAGGAGATTAAATTCCCCGTCTGGCTTAACTGGTAGATACCCCCATGCTGATAATGTAAGCAATCCGGGTGCTGTATGACATTTTGAAAAGCACATCCACCAAATTGCCTTAGTTATATCAGCAGGACATAGAAGGGTCGTTGGTTGACTGATCAAGACAAATAAAGGTTTGAGAAGCTTGTTCCATATGCTGGTTGAGACACAGGTAATGGACCATGGAACCAAATGAGCTGGGGGAGGTGTGGTAGATCTCTGCCAGGGACACAATGTTCTATCTGGAAGCGTTGGGGTCAGGGTGAGGAGGGGAGGGGAATAAGGGTATGAGGATAGGAGACGATGGGGGTGAGGACGGAGGGGAAAGGGGGTATTATAGAGGATGCTGGAGGCCAGGTGAAACTGAGCCTAATTCTGTGGAATCCGTCTGGAGGTATGCACGTCCAGAGGAAGCTGGTTGGGAGGGCGGGTCTGGCGCCCCAGGTAGGGGAATGAGACTGAACCAACGACCACACAACTAGTAAGAAGCATTAGAACAGTTAGCTTATGCAATCACATAGCTGGACCGTAGCAGTAACACAACTAGCATGTAGCATGTACACAGCTGGCCTGTAGCTGTAGCACAACTAGCATGTAGCATGTACACAGCTGGCCTGTAGCAGTAGCACAACTAGCATGTAGCATGCACACAGCTGGCCTGTAGCAGTAGCACAACTAGCATGTAGCATGAACACAGCTGGCCTGTAGCAGTAACACAGCTAGCTGACTGATCTGATATGGGACCAAGTACTGTGTGTGTGTGTGTGTGTGTGTGTGTGTGTGTGTGTGTGTGTGTGTGTGTGTGTGTGTGTGTATGTGTGTGCAAGCAATACAAATCTCTCGCTTTGTTTGAGTGAACATGAAGAACGAGCAATTCTGAGGTGGGTTGACTAAAACGTGCACACGCCCAGGTGCGTGCACGTGGCTCTGGGTCTGGGCCATATGGTGGGGTACGGCTGGCTCTGTGCATCAGGGGAGCCCCTCGCTCACCTCCCCGTCTGGGGGCTTCCACCTGGGCGGCAGCTGTGCGCCTCCCTGACCTGCCCACCGCAACGCCGCGCTAGAGGCGCTGTGCAAAAACAACAGGCTTCTGCAGGATAAACACCCCGATCTTTGTGGAGCTATGCGGGGCATGGTGTGGTATGTAGGCTGCTCACCACATATCTGTGGTGCGCTAAGATGTATCCTAGCAGCATGGAACATGGAGAAAAAGGATCCCAAACAGCAAAAGAAAAACAAGTGGTTCTGATTGTGCAGCTGGAAGACAGGAGGGCAGAGAAGGCTGGTGCTGCAAACGTTCACACTGAAAACAGCACAAGGAATACATGCTTTAGGTCGGTATCGTTGCTAGATCGTGGGTCTGGAGGTCAGGAGGCACTCGATGTATGCTCCCGATGGAGGCCATACCCCTTTTAGTGACCCATGTTCAGTTCAGACCTGCAGTGCCACGCCCTCGTGAGCCTTCGTCCCTCTCTTTCAACCCGCATCTACCTGTCCATTACGGCTGTCCAATCTCCCATATAATTATCTCCCCCAACTCATTGATCTGATAGTGACTGATGGACATATATCACATCTGGCACTGATAATCCTGCACAGCAGAGTGTCAGCCGTGCCCCGAGTCTCAGAGATTTCTCGCCGTGTTTAACGAGCTTGTGTGTATGCAGCCTCACGCCCGGGCTAGCGGGTAGCTCCCGGCTAGCCCCCGGCTGACGCTGAGCAGACGCCCGGCAGCCCTAGAGCGTGCAGGAATGCGGGTCCTTCTGTATGTTTGTAGCACTGGAGCAGGGCCCGGGTGCAGGTATGGGAGGGGGGGAGGGAGATCGATGCAATGTTCTGCCTGGAGTTCTGGAGAGGGAGAGCAGGAGAGAGAGGGAGAGAGAGGGAGAGAGAGAGAGAGAGAGAGAGAGAGAGAGAGAGAGAGAGAGGGAGAGAGAGCAGGAGAGAGGAAGAGAAGGAGAGAGGGTGAGAGGATAAAGAGGGGAGCGACCCGGCAAAGATCAATAAACAGAGGAAGAGGCTTAAGGAGATCCTGGAGAGGCGTGAGGAAAGAAGGAAGTCAGGATAGTAAACCTAGGGGCTAGTCACTATATGGCATTGTGGAAGACTCCGGGTAATGGCTGTGTGGGCAGGGCTGGGAAGGATGGAGACATGGAGGCCATTTAATCATTTGATTATGACTAGGTAAATATTGTTAAGTTAAGGTATTTGTTAAAACAAATCTAGGGTGTAGGCAAGATATCCAGCATGAACCGAATCAGGCTGATGAGTTGGATGAGCTTCATTAGACCAAAGGTGGAGGAGTGCACTGATGGAATGGAGGTTCTGAAAACACAGACAGAAATACCAAAGGAAAAGACTGTAGAACAGCCTTCTAAATGAAGGCATTTAGAAGGGTTCTCTTGCAATGACATGGTTCTTGTTAAGCATCTTCTTTTAGCATCAGCTTATATGTAATACATATCTGTTACTGCAACCAATGGGAGGAGATCAAGGCAAAGCCCTCTGGGTGTTGAAGTATTTCAGTATAATAGCATCTTCCCAGGACAGGCCAAGTTCACCAGTTTGTTAAGTGGATGCATGCACACTCCCAAAACACACATGCACACGAACACACATAGCATACGTGGAGACTGGAAGAACTTTGTTTAGCTATACAGTTGGTTTGTTCATAAGGAACAAGCTACTACACTAGAAAAATTAAACAATTCGTAGTGGTCCTGTCAGTCAGATTAGCGAACACTCTCTCCAGGGGGTGGAGGTTCTACTTTCAGGTAGAAAGAGGTGCACACTGTTGTACTATTCCATCTCTGTCAGGGGGAGAAGAGCCATCCAGATGGCCCCTAATGAGGACCATGTGTTTGGGGAGGATGAGGGAGAGAGAGAGCTGTGCTGAGGAAAGCTGAAACAAGTCGCCCGTATGGCCACTGCGGTCAGATTGGGCAGCTAATCTTTGTAGTTGTTTGCAGGGCTTTTGGAGATGCACATCAAGAACTTCAGCCAGAGGGGGAGGGGACTCAAACAACCTCTCCCGCAGAACACTGTGTAACGTTTCATGTGTGGTTATTTAAACTGGCAGAAGGACAAGGCACAATAAAAGACAGCGGCCATTAAAAGACAGGAATTTGGATTCCGGAAAATATGTTTTATTTGCGATGTAGAAATGTTCCACACCCAAGGCTATTAATAAATAGGTGCCTGGCTGTTCTGTGGGTTTAGTGAGGGGAGCCATGCCCTGAATGATAAATATTAACATACTACTTTTGGATGGACCTCAGCCCAGACAGCAGACGTCACGCTAACACGGTTCAGTTTTCAGTTCTTAAAGCTCTTTAGGTGTAAAAGGCGTGTTGAACCAGTAGAGCAATTAGAGGAAAGAGATAAATAGGAGTTGGCTCCTTGGCCGTAAAGCTGTCAAACGGTGATGAAAAGTTGGGACCACTTGATTTTTGTGGTCGTGTCGTGAGCCTAACACCTACGGGAACACACCTTCAGAAAAGGTAGAAAGGCCTGCATTTGCTTTTTACTTTCCCTGTGAAAGTCAAAGGTTAACATGGTGAGTTGCTCCCTCAGTCAATGGATAAACAATACCTTACCTAGGCTACTTTTAAACTTCATTTCTGTTTGTAGCAGACGTTTTGA
Source organism: Pollachius pollachius (assembly GCF_949987615.1). Classification (NCBI taxonomy): domain Eukaryota; kingdom Metazoa; phylum Chordata; class Actinopteri; order Gadiformes; family Gadidae; genus Pollachius; species Pollachius pollachius. The sequence goes on along the minus strand of NC_136952.1, from coordinate 18,331,887 downwards.
GTCTATAAAAAACAGGCTGGAAGGTGTCCCTGGCAGTTCTAAGGGTGACCCCTGGTAGGCATCTTTAATAAAAGCACATGCCAAATACAAAATAGTCTTCTAAAAGCTAGCTTTCGACCTGTCACAACCTGGTGTTGTCAGTGCATGAGATATGTATGTTGGTGTGGCATGTTACACCTGGTGTGTTGAAAACCAGAGCCGACCAGCTGTTTCCCCCCCCCCCTCTCTCTCTCTCTCTCTCTCTCTCTCTCTCTCTCTCTCTCTCTCTCTCTCTCCCCCTCTTACTCTCTCTCTCTCTCTTTCTCTTTTGTTCCTTTGCCAAAACCTTGCCAGCCCCCTGGTCACCCCTGGCTTAGAACAACAAACTTGGCATCCTGGCTCCCCAAACCCTGCCGTCCACCCCCCAGGCCCTGTCCCGGCCTGGAGAGGAGGCCTCGGGACCCCGGGACTTGACCTCCAGATAGCACCCATGGTTTGCAAGGGTGGAGGCTGTGAGGGGGGTGGTTAAGAGTTAGAAGTTAAGTGGTTCTTGATGGTCCACTCTGTGTATTTCATTACCTACAAAGCAGGCCTCAATCTCTGTGAGAAGAGGCGCACTTGCTCTGTCAACATCATGGCCTCTCTGCGTCTCTCAGCCCTGTTGTCTTTCTTAAGCTTCTGCCATGAGCAGCAATATTGTAGAGATATGCAGGGGATCAGGGGACCGTAGGCTGGGCCTCGGCCACAAGGTGCTCCTCCTATCCAGGAGTTCAGAGTGGGGACAAGGAAATAGAAGGGAAGACGGAGGTCATCTGAACCTCTCCTAGGCCGACGGAAGGCTTCAGGTTGAGGCCTCCAGAGCATAGATCAGGGAAGTAGGAAGTAAAGGACGTTCTGGACGATTTGTGAGGCAGAGGACTTTTCTATTCTATTCCTCAGAACCCCACAAAACACAACAGTGGGCAGGATAAATGTCGTATGATTTTTGACTCCCAGACAAAACAGTCAGGGTTCGAAAGCCAAAATCCAAAGCCTACCGTTAGGCATCCTCGTGCAAGAAGTGCATGAGGATGCAGGAATTTGGAGCCAGCCTGCACCTTAATAACATGTGACAAAGATCAATGCAAATCATGACAACCTATTTACCACAAGACAGTGACCAGAATTGAGACTTTTAGAGCGAGTCTCACATTATGTTGTAACATACTCTAATATCTTCTTTTTTTTTTACACCTACATATAATTAACCACCATTTATTTAAAACAATTATTTAAACAACCTCAGAGATACATTTAACAAACACCACAAATGGTGTCAATCAACCATGGTCACTGAGAAACACCATAAAACAGTATGCAAATAACTACAGCCACACTCTACGCTACAAGCTCTGGCTGCTTCGCTTTCAGCCTTCAGGACGAGACATCCACCCAAGCTCCTCCATGACCCAGGTCCGAGTGAGTGGAATACCCAGGGCAGGTGCTCCTTCAGGTGGGGCGTCTCTCACAGTAGCCCCCCTTTGTTCCATCTCAGCTGGGAATCTCCTCACTGTGATGTGGCACGCCACGGCCCGCGCACCTGCACTGGTCCTCTGCCGGGCTGGGGGTTCAGCCCTCATCTGGCCCGCTCACTACAAAGCATTTCCCAAACATTTTTGGCTCAGAAATCTGTCGTTTGGATAAGTGGCTTCCAGAGCTGGGAATCTGGTCAGCCGTGTCCTTGGTAAACTTCTGAGTCGACAACAAAGGAAAAAATGAAACATCAAACAAAGATGTCATACATTTCTACAGGTCGCAATCCTTGTCAATTAAAGTGAGATTCCCACAAATGATATGGATAACTAACTATGGACTATATACTACAGGGGAAACCAAGTGGCAACAGAGCACGCACAGCCTGTGAGTTTGGTGGACAGAGACACTGAAAAAAGAGGAAAGACTTTACAAGGCTGTTTCACGAGTGTTGGAAAAGTCCCCGTCTGCTGATGGTTTGACCAACGACAGCCGTCCGCACAATGAACCCGCTGTTCGCTCGACCCTGCAGGCCCGCTAGGAGCCCCAGCACATGGCTTTGCCAGCGTCAGGCCGGGCAGCCTCTCTCCCTTTATTTCTCTTGGGAGAGAGGGGGAAACAGTGGCCCTGGCAAGGCCTGTGCCCGTTCTGGTTGTGGTTCATGGTGCAGAGCACTAGGCTGGGCTGGTGACAGCGCCAATGAAAACACCAGGCCTTCCCTTTTCTCTTTGTGGTGTGGTTTGGCTTTTTGACCAGCTGCAGATGGTGGTGGTGCTAGTGGTTCTGTGACTCTGGCCATAGTGAAGCATGACCCCAACAGCCGCACCCTTTCCCCTCAGTGGGACGAGAGGAAGTTGTGTTTCCTCTGGTTGGCCGATGGCATGTCAGGGCCCTGGGCGCTCCACGGCTGGGCTAACGCTATCCGACACACAGCGGGGACAAGTGTTTGCAGGAATTTGGTCTCATTATACATGACGAATGGTAACCCTGGGCGCAGCCATCAGCCAAACTAGCAGAAGATTAGACTGGCTTATGTTCCCTGGAGTCAGGCTTTGGACAGAAACTAGCCCCTACCATCCTGTCAGCCAGAGGCAGAACGAAGTAATGGAGGGTCACAGTTTAACGAGACAAATAGCCAAATGAGTAACTTAATGGCATTATAATTGAATTCCACTACTAAGTACCTTCAATAAAAATTGGGTACAATTAATAGAATGAATTAGGGAATAAAACAAAATAAAGTATAGAGATAAAAGAAGTGAAGAATTATAAAGGTTCAGCCACTAACCGCAAATACAATAAAAGAGAGACAGCTCGGAGACATCCAAGATTACTTCAAGGTGTAACAAACGTTTTTTTATTAAACTCCATGGCTGATGCCAGGGTTGTTTTGTTCTGAACTGAAGCCCCACACACTGAGGCCCCGGGATGTGACTGTGGCGGTCAGCAGCTGTACATCTCCTCCACGGGGCCCTGGGGCTTGGCCGCAGAGTGGCATCTGTCATCGGCTCCACGCCGGGCCAGTTTATTTGGTTTGATACACGGTGTGCCGGCCCTATTTTCACAGGTGCCCCTGTTGTTGAAGTTGCGCTCCACTTCTGCCAACGTTGGCCAAGACCCACGAAAGCTATGGTTGTCCAGGACGACCACCGGCGCAGAAGGTGGAAGGGGTCCCTCATGTTGGATCCAAACCAACTCTCCCTATGACCTTAGATCCTGCCTCCCTCTCCTTCTTTCACCTTGCATCTACCGTTAGCAAATAGGAAAGACTAAGGTATTGAAGTGAGGCTTAAATTGAAGCTTCACGGATATGTCTCCTCTATCTAGGATACTTTTTCCACATTGTGGCATGGATTTGTGTTTAACTAACTCTTGGGATTTTGAAAGACAGACCTTGACGTAAGGTCAGTTGACAAAAGAAAGCGTTAGAAAACTTAAGCGTGTCTCCACCAGGCTGATGCACACATGCAACATTGTGCAAATATTCAATTTCATGATACAGCTGAGTTTACGAGCTACAGTCTGTGGGCAATGGACTGTGTCAGCACCCTGGGGTGTCTGGGCACTCCAGATCCACCTGCAACCACCACAGAGAACTTGTCCAAAGGGCAAGTTCACCGCAGGTGGTTCGACCCATCTGCGGTTAAGTTTGGAACTGGTTTGAAACCAGCTGAGAAGGTCGCTTGTAGCACAGGGCAACACCCCATAAAGATGCCCTCTGTGGAGTGAAGAGGCTTGAGGCCCCTCTGCATTCCAGCACACTCAACCTTGGCGTCATTTCAGATCACACAATGGTTTCTATTAGAGAGGAATCATATGGTCGTTAGAAGCTGACCTGAGATCATTCGTTTTTCCCAGAAATGGTGAAGGAAACAGGGAGGGAAAAATGTTGAGGAGCGACCTTGATGTCAGACCGACTGATTTGGTTCAGTTACGCTTCTGGGAGAACCAAAATCTGGGAGTTATGAAGTGTAGCGGGCAGCCAGAAGGCCCTCATCCTTTTAGTCCTGGACCAAGACACTGTGTCCCCAGGACCAGGAGGAGGGACTTCCATCACAACTAGACTAAGATCCTGGGGGTGTTGGGCCCCCTGTGGGAACCAACATCCGAGCAGCAGTAGCCCTGCTTGTCACAAGGCTGAGAGGACACAGATCTCTCTTGTATGGACTGACATTCTTTTTTAAGAGAGAGAGAGAGAAGGAGAGAGAGAGAGAGAGAGGGTGGGGGAGAGAGGTTGGCGACATAGCAGACAGGGGAATCCTCTTAAGTGTCCAAGGCCAAAGGAAGAGGGGACATTGAGCTTGATTTCTGTCAACTGTCGACTTCCAACTGCGTGAAGGCGCTGTAGAACTCTGGTGCATTATGGGAAGGGAGGATGTGTCACTATGTCAGCCAATCCCAGAGGATGTGGGCTGTCTGTCTTTACACGACCACAGAAACCACACAACCTTTCAACTGACTTCCCCCTGCACTAGTTCCCCTCGTCTTCTCCCCTCTCACTGCACCCTTTCCCCATCGACCCCCTTACCCTTCCTCTCTCTCTTTCTAGCCACTTCCTTCCTTCATTTCCTCACTTCTTCTCTTCCTCTGTTCTTGTCGTCCTCCCCTCTCTCCATTCCCCTCCTCCTCCCTCAGCTGAATCTCTCTTTCTCACGTTGATAAGTCGTCATCCCTCACCTTTCACACTGCCTCACATGGCAACAATCACGGCGGCCTTTGGCAGATAAATTAGGCCACTTAATGTGGACCGGAGATGTGTGCAGTGGGAGAAAGGCTGGTGCTAAATGCCAACAGATGGGGTGCTCTCTCTCCTCCAGCCCAGCCCAGAGTACCTTATCATAGAGTAGTGTAGTGTAGCAAACAGCCTTACAGTGATCTATAGCCTTGAGCAGATAGCTATACACCAAAAGGCTTGGGCCCGAAGGAAGGAGAGGAGGTATCGCAACAGGGTTTGGACTTATTAGCGTTGGAGTCTGAGCCGGCTGGTAGTGCTGGGTGGTTCATGCTTTCCAAAGAAAAGAGTCTGGCAGAACCTTTGGTAGGTCTACCGGCTAATTGTGTCTGTTTGGCAACTGGGAGGGCCACCACTAGCTAACACTCCAGACTCACAATCAAAACCTCATTATTTTCCGGAAAAATCTGTCTGTAACAAGGACACGGAACTGACGCTGCCCACACAGACACACACCTAGTGAACAAAGATGACCTACCTGCCCCGGAAGCAGTCATGGAGCACCAATGAGTTATGAATGCTTGATGAAGCACACTCTGGACCGGGTCCAAAGTGGATTGGCTTTCCAGGGACGAGTGCTCTTGAAATCTATTTTCCATGTTATGTTTCCTTTGGTTGTACCTTCTCCGTTTTGAGCAAATAAAACATGAAATGGGTCAGACTAAATGCTCTAAACTGCTGTCTTTGTGTCCATCTTCCTATGCTGTGTTCTCTGCACACATGTGTAATGCAGCCACTTACTCATTAGGAGCTCATTTAGAGGGTCTACTTTTATCCTGTTATCACCCTCCCTTGAGAGCCTCTGTGGATAAAAGGGTCTGCCAAATGACTACATATCTCTCTGTATCGAACCTGGGCCAAGTTTTTGCAAATCTACCATTGTAACAGCTCACATCAGGGAAATATGTTCAGTTGAAGTTAGGACCTACTGTTTAATGTCTATCCCCTTTGACCTCCCACGGATAAGCTATAGAAGCTATTTGTTTCCTGTGTTTTTCATCTCAATAACAGGTGAGTAAGAATCGTATGTGCTCTTTACCTCAGCAGACACACACACACACGCATATAGAGTTACATCCTTGGTTCTCATCCCTACTTTCAACAAAACCCAATCAAACTCAGAGCTTAGCTTGCACACAAGATGGAGAGAGAGAGAGAGAGAGAGAGAGAGAGGGGGGGGGGAAAGAGTGAGAGACAGCGAGAGAGAGAGAGAGAGAGGGAAAGAGTGAGAAAGAGTGAGAGAGAGAGAGAGAGAGAGAGGGAAAGAGTGAGAGAGCGAGAGAGAGAGAGAGAGAGAGAGAGGGAAAGAGTGAGAAAGAGTGAGAGAGAGAGGGAAAGAGTGAGAGAGTGTGAGAGAAAGAGGAAGAGAAAGAGTGGGATAGAGAGGGAGAGAGAGACAGAGAGGGAGAGCGAGACAGAGAGGGAGAGCGATAGAGGGAGTGTGTATTAGAGAGAGAGAGAGAGAGAGAGAGAGATAGAGGGAGTGTCTATGAGAGAGAGAGAGAGAGAGAGAGAGAGAGAGAGAGAGAGAGAGAGAGAGACTAAAGCGTGTTAAATAGCCCCCACTCCCTATAGAAGCATTCCTGGTTCAAGTCTCTGGTCTATCACTGGTTTTTCAACCAGTTAGGAAGGTGATTGAGACTGATGGGTCTCTGCAGGGGCCCTAAAATAAGGACGTCAAGGTCAGATAAAGTTAATATAAGGTAAAATAAGATACGATTAGGTAAATTAAAGTATGATAGGATAAAGTAGGCTAAAGTTAGGTGAGATTAGGTAATTTAAGGTTAACTAAGATTAGTCACGGTAACGTAAAGTATGGTAAGGTCAGATTAATTAAGATAAACAAATAAGCATAATAATAATCATCTAAGATTAGATTAGTGTAACCACAATAAGGTTTGGTAAAATAATACCAGGTAGGATATTTTAAAGGTAAACTAAGATAAGGTAATGTAACACAAAATCAGATAAGATAAGGGAAGTAAAAAAGGGTAAGATAAGGCAATGCAAAATAAGGAACAGTAAGGTAAAGCAGTGCACGATAAAATAAGCATGTAAGGTCATATTATGAAAGGTCAAATAAGATAAGACGGTGGATTTATCCCAGAGGTGAGGTGAAATGAATGTGTCACAAAGAAAGGAGTACAGGCAGAGAAAAGTAGGAAACAAATCAACATAATATGTCGTAAACAATATAGAAAATAGAAAAAATTAAATATAGGTAACAAGAATAAGATGAGAAACACATGTCACGTCTCCCTGCTCCTGAAGTTATGTGTTATTCGTTTTATCATTTATACTGTCATTGTGTTGTGTTGCGTCATCTTCCTCTCCTCTCCTCTTGTTCCAGATGCTTCTCCCTGCCCCCGTGTTTCCCGCCTGTGAACATCCTCCCTCACCTTGATTGTCTTCACCTGTCCCTCGTTACTGTTCCCTCCTTGTGGATTGAGTCAGTGTGTTTCCCTCCCTCTGTGCCAGTTCCTCTTAGTACCTCTGTGTCTTGCATACTTGTGTAAACTTCTTCTCTAACATTTGAATGACTTTGCCTGATTGGCTGCTGCCTCCCTGAGTACCGAACCACCGCTCCCGGTAAAGACTACTTGTATGATTCTACCTGCCTGGTGTGTTGAATGTGAATTTGAGTATGTTTGTTGGTTGGTACCAGCGTTGCAACACACACACATAATATCTGCACACACACACTCTTGGACCGCACACACACACACACACACACACACACACAAAAACACACATAGGTTCCACACCATTCGTGGTGAAAACATCTGCTTTTACTCAGAGAAAAAAACACATGGTAGAAAGGGGGGGTTAAGGGAAAAAGTTAGAAGGAAAGGGTGGAGGAGGGGTGCAGAAGAGGTGCAGGAGAAAGAGAGTGCGGGACAGAGAGGTGCAGACCAGGTCCAGAGAGAAGGGAGAAAGACTGCCCATTTACAATCATACTTTTAGGATCTTTATCCACATGTCTGGTGGGGATAAAGACAGAGGGAAACAGATTAAGGTTGAAGAGTGAGATATAAAGACATACATCTAGCGAGAGAGAGAGAAAGTCACACAAAAGACTAAGATATATTGACCTGGCATCCCTGATGTCCCCAATTGGTTTACACACCACTGTTCTGTTATCAAGCTCCAATTGGTTTACACACCACTGTTCTGTTATCAAGCTCCAATTTGTTTACACACCACTGTTCTGTTATCAAGCTCCATTTGGTTTACACACCACTGTTCTGTTATCAAGCTCCAATTGGTTTACAAACCACTGTTCTGTTATCAAGCTCCAATTGGTTTACACACCACTGTTCTGTTATCAAGCTCCAATTTGTTTACACACCACTGTTCTGTTATCAAGCTCCATTTGGTTTACACACCACTGTTCTGTTATCAAGCTCCATTTGGTTTACACACCACTGTTCTGTTATCAAGCTCCAATTGGTTTACACACCTCTGTTCTGTTATCAAGCTCCAATTTGTTTACACACCACTGTTCTGTTATCAAGCTCCATTTGGTTTACACCCTGCTGGTCTGGTATCAGACTCCATTTGGCCTTACAGGGGGTGCCGTGCTTGAGAACCATATGTGGTACACTGAGGGCAGACATCCAATGTCTGCCTTGTGATTAGTCTATGGCCAAAACTAATATTCAAGCCTTAATTTCTTTCCAATCAAATAAATTGTCAAACGGGCCCTCTCAAAATATATCACATGGAGATGAAGTAGCTCATGAGCCAAGAGAAAAAAGCATTAATGACATCAAATGTTTCTCATTGACTCAGGATGGTGGTGGCTATTTCTGCATCCAACCAGTGTGAGCCCCCTATAGACCGTTAGAGGAACTACACATTAGCTTCCCTCATGGCTTCACAGACGATCCTGGCTGCCACATGAATCCCACTCCATCCGTCACATGCCTGCTGGGGCTCAGGCTGGGACGTGACTTCGTGAAAGAGCAGGATTCATACGCTCTCCGTGTCCGGTAAGGGTCTGTTTCCCTCATTTAGATCGTTTGTCAATCAAAGAATATAAAGATAGCCTAATGGCGTAGATGCTTATTTTACACGATTCATATGCTGTAAAACAGCATGAGTGTAAAACATATGGTGAATTAGGGAATGGATGTGGATCACGTGTGGAAGGCAAGCCTCAGGTCTAGAACGAATGAAGCCTTGCCACTGAATGACGTCCGAGCCTTTAAAGGTGCCCTCACTATGGTCACTACTCTCACTCAGCCTCCATTTTGTGACCTCCACTATGTGATTGTATAGAGATTATTGCACCATCATATTTAACCCATCAGGGTAAATGTGTGTTGGTTTTGGTTTTCTGTATGATCCGACTTTTGTTTTAATTAAATGCAGATCTCTACAAACATCGGGAAATTCGGAGGTTCCCGGCACCATTATCCTCTTGTCTTGGAGCAAATGCCTTCGATAAATGGGTTATGGTATCGCTTAAAATCATCCCAGCTCTTCGCCGAGAGCCTGTCCTACAAGGAAAAGGCTAAATACATTTTCGTCATCGCTCTTTTCCCGAAAAACAGAAGGGTTAAAACGAGAGAGGCCATGGAGCACAAACCAAGTCCAGAACGCATACTTTATCAAACTTAATTTTAGGCACTTGTCGCACCTCCAACATTATGTCACTTGCTGAAATTCCTTCCGATGATTCTAATGCAAACATTATGCGAGAACTTCAACGTGTGTGTGATTTATTTAGTTTTATTTTCCGCATTTGGAGTTCTGATTTACCGTCTCCATGGAGATCCCATTGGTCTGAAACGCTAAGTGATCAAATCGAAACCGCATGAGTATAAAACAAGTTTGTCCGCAAATAAGTTATTTATTTAACACATATTTTGAAGCATGCCGCCAGATTGATGGACTGTTTTGACACTGCTGACTGGCCAGTGTTCTCTGACTCATGTGTACACCCACATAACCTCATATACTCAGTTCTGTAAAGACTTGGTTGTTTGGAGCAAGACTGGGATGATTGTTCCCAATAATAAGCCATGGTTGTCCAAAGGCCTAGTGTCTTAATGAAAGGAAGGCTGCATTCATGAAGGGAGATATGGACGTCTTTAAGGATAAGGCTGAATGAGTTAAAGGCAGGATGCAGAGAGCCAAGATGTTTACAATACGGTGGAGGGCAGGTCGACGTGGACGCCCCACGCAGGCTGGGAGGGGCTTGATGTTGTGACGGACAGCACAACCAGGATAAAAGTAATCAACTGGCTTTCTTTTTAAAAGGAATTGTGGAGTTTATTTCACCCCACTGGTTTGAGCAGGGATAGAGAGGCTGTATCACTGTGTCCAGGTTTGCCACAGCGCATTCTTTCTGCCTCTCCCACATCAGCCAAACAGGGCCCTTGGCTCCCGGTACTGACGGCACTACAAGGGCTTTGAACACAACTCTTCCGATCTTGCTCAACAACTGTACTTCACCAGCTTCGGGGAAAAGCAATCCACAACAACACCGGGGCCAAAAATGAAGGGATCCAAGTCCCTGAACGACTTCCAACGTGTTGCAACATACATAATGTGCAAAACCATGGAGAGAGTTGTATGTACCAACCACCGGTAGACCACCTGTTGTTGGTACCTGACCAACAACAATCTCCAAAGTTCTTGGGCTTTCAGTGCATACAATGCAAATACCAAGAGGCCAACTCTTAAAGTGCTTGCCATAAGTAGTTAGAGAGGAAAGCCTGGTCCCTTGGTTCAGGGACTTTTGAATAGACCCTCAGAGGGCACGCCATAACTAGATGTACTCTGACGACATCACTATATGACCTGGGGCCCCACGAGGCTGCGTCTCCTCTCTACGCCCCTGAGAGGAGGCTGCACCATGACCATGGTAGGATTATGTTCCCTAGGAAGGGCCTCCAATGAACAGAAACCTTTGAGCAGGGGTACGGACTCACTTTAGGAGTGGTGCAAAGGCAGTTGAATACAGGATGAGAAGCACACTGCACAGCATCACATATAACATAGGACATGGCGCAAGACCTATCGCACACTAAAGGCTTCCAAAAATTCTCAACGGCTATCTATAAAATAGGGAAGTTAAGTTACATCTGAGATGAGGTAAACAAGATGAAACTGTAGCGCTTTATTTACCAGTAAAAAAAGGGTTACACACAAAAGCGTTACACACAAACAAGACAATGACTCTGAAGAAAACTGTTCAATTCACTTCATTTAAATGTTACTGTTTCAACTGTCAAGGTGCAAAAAAAGGAACCCTAGCAAAATGGAAACAAACAAGGCCTCAAACAAAACCTCTCTTTAATATAGTGCTCATTAATTTAATGGGAATAGCAGAAGAAAAAAATAAGAATTATCCAGAGAAAGTTGATAACTGCAGAATGATGACTTGGAAGGAAAGGTGCTGACAAAAACCACCAGTGTTCCACACTTTTACTTCTCGCCCTCTCACTTGCGCAACATCTATCAATACTTCTAGGTTAACATTGGAAGGAATTTCAATGTTTTTATTTAAAGCCAACAATTTGCAGTGTTACACTATTGTGTGGACTCTCTTTGGAAAGCAAGGGTTTGAATCCTCTGGATGCGGTTTGGTGGTAGACCAAGGTAGGGGCCAAAGAACTGATCCCTCACAACATGGCCCCACTGTCTCGCTGTGAGCCACTGAAATGCTTAATTCAATTCAATTTTATTTGTATAGCCCTTAATCACCATTACAGTATCAAAGGGATTAACAGGCCAAATATCTATGACACCCCCCTTGACCTTAGCCCCCACAAGGGTAAGAAAAAACTCCCTTAAATCAGCAAGGAAGAGATCTAGCGGAAAAACGCATAGTAGGGGATCCCTCCTTCCAGTGATGGTCAGGAGTGCAATGGGTGACATACAGGTAAAAACAGGCTGGCCGATTAACCATGATGAGAGTCCAGTCGCAGTCAGCACAACACACTGGTATTAATGGTATTAAAACACTCTATTGATGAACAGCTGACCTTTAACCTGCCGACTGGGTTGGTAAGAAAGCCGATAAGAGACAGCTGTAGAGTCAGTCAGGGCGTATTTGATACACTAGGGTGAATCGATCATTGTATATGACTCTGCAGTACTCAGGAAAGCTAGTAGCCTTGTGAGACCATCCTGATCTTGGCATCAGTCTTGCCTACTGTTGAAACCCAAAACCCAATACAACTTTCAGAAGTGAATCAGCGCTAGAGGGAGGGAGTATTTCAGAACAAAGCACGGAGGAAAGTGCAGTGGTCTGAAGTTAATTTTTTTTTCACAAAAGCACATTTCTGGCCTAGGCTAGACTATAAAGGCATATTCTATTTGATTATATTATGAGGAAAACCAAAATTATAATTTTGACTCTATAACGTTATCCAATATAAAAGAAAGCCTTACAATTTGATTTAAACTCCAAAACTTTCCCCCCCCCATCTTTAGATCATCTCCATACTGTACCGAAGATTGAAAGGTTGCAACATCAAAGAAACTTCAACATGCCCCTGGCCCCCACCCCAGAGCTCCTCTGCACCTGTCCAGGTATGATGGGGTGAGGACAGGTGTTTTCAGCCAGGTGAGTCAGGCCTCAGACACCTGGTGACCACGACAACCAGCACCTCCACAGGACATTCAAGAAAGACACAGCACACAAACAATGTGAGCTACATCTTTCAATAGATACTGTATATTGTCAGGTGGAGGGGGGAAGAAGGAGGGAGATAAAGGATAAAGAGAAAGGGAATAAGGAAGGGAGGAAGAGGGAGAGGGAAGAGGGGAGGAAATGAGAAAATTGAGGGAGTGAGAAGAATGTGTACAGAGAGCTGAAGGGGGAGGTAGAGATATACACCAGGTCCTAGAGTAAGGTTTCACTGAAGCTCACACACACACACACACACACACACACACACACACACACACACACACACACACACACACACACACCTGACTCCAACACAGATATCTCCACACAGATTTCATTAACTAATAATTTATTGATCATTAAAAAGTCAGTGGTTTGTTGCAACAACAATAATACAATGATAAACAATGAGGAGGAGTGGGTTGAGATCCTCCCTGGAGAGGCGGGCATCAAGCCCATAATATTCTGTGACAGGAAGCCTTATGGCAGTAGACCTTGTGGGGACTGTGCCCCATTCCTGACCCTAAACACGTCCAATCCGGTTAGGAGCAATTCTGAGAGTGGCCGCCTGGGATAGAACATAAAAGTGGAGGAATACATTCGGTGGAGGGGTTTGACCTAAGACCTGCAGGTGCGGGGTTGTGATTAGCATGTGCTTCTGGGTCCATCGTCCACGTGTCATGATCTCGTGTGCACATCCACGCACCATCCAGTCCGTTTCAGCCGTAAGCACAGTACCACAACAACAACATCATCCCAAACCAACAACAAGACTCCATTGGTACATATTTACAACATTTAAATGTGACACAAACGCATATAAAAGAGGGAATGCCTTGTGTGAAGAGAAACAGACCAGAGGCACACATAATCATACACAGTCTCTTAGTTACTTCTTGTAGTCCTCCATCAGAGGTTAGCCTCCATTAAACCAGGACCAAAACTCCCATAATCCATTGCGATACCCATCACCGAAAGATGGGGACATTCTTAAATGTGTAATGTTGACTCTCAACGTGTGGGCATGTACGTATGTGCATTGATGTGTTCTGTCCCCATAGGGTTGAAATATGAGATGAGTATGTGAGACATTGTGTAGTGAGAGGCTTGTTCAACCGTTTCAAAACCTTTTCAAATTATTTTTTTTAATCTTTTAAACTTTGTTTTCCTTTACAGGATAACGACTGCGATCTGTTTAGGCTCCCCAAGCATCTGTAGTTGGTCATATATTGACCACACACACACACACACACACACACACACACACACACACACACACACACACACACACACACACACACACCTGTGACAGCTTGGAGTGATATGTGTGGGGGGCAGCCTGGAACCCTAAGTGCTGCTGCCTTGCTGCTGGGGTCATTAACATTAAAACTCAGAACAAAGACGTCCAACATCTGGATCTCCACTCTATTGACGACTATCAGGGAACACAAACAACAGCATGTTTCTAGACAAAATGGAGATGTGCCCACGGGTCACCTTTTGGTACCTTTCTCTGACGATATGACTTGGTGAACAGTAGGTGACATTAAGGAGCAGGTATTTGGGGGATTGAACCCAGTGCACTGTCCTTCCTAACACCTTGATCTCGGCCAAGTTATTTAGTTTTACTTTGGGGTAAAAAATAGAATCTTCGATTGCCGGAATTTATCTGAATGTTCCTTCCGGTCTTGCTTAAAGACCAGACAGAGGTTGACATCACAAATAGAGGGATGTCATTGGGCAATTATACAAAAATTATTGGGGAAATAATTATTATTTTGGGACAACATGAAACAGGAATGAACCTTCACAGCTCAAGTTATCACAGACACTCATGGTTTTTGGAGTGGCCTCAATTGGACAGAGCTCACATTTTATTCCTAAATAGCTGAAGAATCTACATTTAGACAGCTGCCCTGGGGTCTGTTGTATGTAAAACCAAACCTTTAATGTAAAAACGACGCAGAATACTGCCTAACGAGCTGCCTAACGAGATAATGAAGGAACAGCACCCAATCACACCGCCTAATTTTGAGTGGTTCTGAACGAACCAGTGTTGTAATCAGCTGCTCTGTTACTGTGTATTTTGAAGTCATTGTTTTCTTCTAAAAATGTTCCACCACTTTCAAGGAGGGGCCCTGTCTAGTGATTGGTCGTTGTTTATTTAAGGGTTTTCTTATATTATTCAATCTTAAGCAATACCATATGATTGGTCTTAACGTTCTGTACCAGAGTCAATATCTGTTTCAACTTTCAAGCCAACGTAAACCGTAAATCAATCAGCACATGTGATTAAATACCTTGCAGGCGGTTACAATCATTACAAACACCAGTTAGTACTGTGTGTGTGTGTGTGTGTGTGTGTGTGTGTGTGTGTGTGTGTGTGTGTGTGTGTGTGTGTATGTGTGTGTGTGTGTGTGTGTGTTGTTCTACTCTTTATCAGATCTAGGACCACTGGAGGGTTCCTTTAAAAGGGCCACAGTGCGATCCACAGTGAAGTATCTCTCTGTTGGTGCCGTCACACCAAATCCTTACCACACGCCACCCCCCGGGGGCGGCGTGTTACCCTCTGGGAAGGGATGTCAAACTGAACATGCAGACACCAACAGCAGCCTTCAGGGGTCTTGCAGCTAGCTAGCTAGCGTGACATGCCTGTCAGCATGCTCATGGCTAAGGCTAGCTCGACCTAGGCCCTCTGCGAGTGTTTATCTCGCCGTCCATATAAATAAAGCACAAGGGGGCTTTAGGAGAAAGAATAAACAGCCTGGGGCAGACAGAAAGCACGGCAGTGAGCAGGGCTGTGGTTAGCGACGGTCCTGACTCCCATACACTCCTAATGTGATTTAGAAACACATGATGGCTCGCTGGCAGGAGATGACAGCCGCTCCATGGAGACGGTTGCCAGGGGGAGGAGATGAGCCAGTGGTTTGGTTTGGTTCTGTTTTCTTAGACATTGGCTTGGAATTGAAGCCTCGCTTAAGAAGAAGGGCTGGTGGGGGGACCACAAACAGGTAAACACAGTTAGGAGCGCAAGGAGATGGAAAGGCGATACCCTCGCGTCATAACATAATCAAAGAGCGCTTCAACCGTCCGCGCTTTGTCCTGACAACAGAGTAAAAAGACGAACAAAAAATACTGCATTTTGTTTGTTTGTTTGCCCACCTTGTTCTTCTTTAACTGCATTAAAAGAAAACAACATTTATCCTTGAATCTCTTCTTTTGGCACGCCTACGGCAGCCACTAACAAGACCCATCGTTTAACAAACAACCACTGGAGTCCAACCGGACACTGGAAGACATTGTTCACAAGCTCTCAGGAATATGAGTGGGGAAGCAAACACTGGTGGGCCATTCCTTCAAACACAACCAGAATGTGATTCGTCACGATTATATATATAGACAACGATAAAAAGAACCCCTCTGGAAGTCTGGGATATTTAGGAAGGTCTGCCATCTTTAGAATGGATGAAGCTGTATATTGTACATACATAGATACACACACACACACATTGAAGATCTCCATCACTGTATCCACTGACTGCTCTCCATGATGCCGCTGTCTGCTGCCTGGGGCCCTCTGGTGCTGAGGGCCCCAGGCAGCAGCCTGAGTGACAGGGTGGGGGCGGGGTGTTAAGGTCTCGCAGAGCAGAGACGGCCCTTGTGTTCTTGTCAAAAAAAAAGGGGGCTTCAGTTACAACTCAGCGCCCCTCATCCAGACTGAGGATACGGGGATGAGAGGTGATGGGAATGAGCTCCTCAGGATATGCCCGGCGTCAGTCGGTGAAGCGACAGGGGCAGGGTTTCCTGGGGCCTTTCCTGGGGGGTTTCCCCCCGTACACCCACAGGGTCTGGGCCATCAGGGTGGGGGTTGTAGACGGACACCTCCAGAGGTGGAAGACATTGAGGTGAAAAAGAGAAGATCTCTCGAGCCGGTGTGTGTTGTAGTCCAGGGTTATGGGATTTGTAGTCCATAGAGTCCATACCCGACCGATCCGGCAACAGTTGGTTTAATGCTCCGGTATCATTTTTTGATAATTTTTACACATAAAACAAAATGTCCCCGGAGGAGTAGTCTAGAGACAAGGGGGAGGGATTTGAGACAGGGTGAGAGGTTTGAGACAGGGGGGAGGGGTTTGAGACAGGGGGGAGGGGTTTAAGACAGGGGGGAGGGGTTTGAGTAGGGGGAGGGGTTTGAGATAGGGGGAGGGGTTTGAGACAGGGGGGAGGGGTTTGAGACAGGGGGGAGGGGTTTGAGATAGGGGGGAGGGGTTTGAGACAGGGGGGAGGGGTTTGAGACAGGGGGGAGGGGTTTGAGACAGGGGGAGGGATTTGAGACAGGGGGGAGGGGTTTGAGATAGGGGGAGGGGTTTGAGATAGGGGGGAGGGGTCTGAGATATGGGGGAGGGGTTTGAGACAGGGGGGAGGGGTTTGAGACAGGCGGGAGGGGTCTGAGATAAGGGGGAGGGGTCTGAGACAGGGGGGAGGGGTTTGAGACAGGGGGGAGGGGTCTGAGACAGGGGGAGGGGTTTGAGACGGGGGGGAGGGGTTTGAGACAGGGGATGGGTTTGAGACGGGGGGGAGGGGTTTGAGATAGGGGG
This sequence comes from Pollachius pollachius, assembly GCF_949987615.1. Lineage (NCBI taxonomy): Eukaryota > Metazoa > Chordata > Actinopteri > Gadiformes > Gadidae > Pollachius > Pollachius pollachius. The sequence goes on along the minus strand of NC_136952.1, from coordinate 18,314,921 downwards.
GAGGGGTTTGAGACAGGGGGGAGGGGTTTGAGACAGGGGGAGGGGTTTGAGACAGGGGGAGGGGTTTGAGACAGGGGGGAGGGGTTTGAGACAGGGGGGAGGGGTTTCGGGAGGAGATCTGGGCATCTTTGCGGTCGTCCTTGGAGACAGGGAATGTCTGCCCTTCATACCCTTTTTAATGGTTCCTTTTCAAGGCTCGACCAGTCAGAAGAACCACGACGACATTCTGACCACACATCTCGGAAAAATAAAAAGTTAAACAAGTCCATCCAATGTACACAAGAAGCAGTCCTTCCGAACGGGCAGGGTTAGTCTCTGATGTGCAGCGTCCCCGGGGCCCGGGGCCGGTGGGGGGGGCAAGGTGTTGCTGGCTCCCCTCCCTACCAGGAGTCATGGGAAAGGGCGGGTGGGGGTCACAGTTTAAAGGTAGATGGGAGGGGTGGGGGGCTGAATAAGAGGAGGTGGGGCAGGGCGTGGCCGTCGGTCATCATGCTTTGCCACACTTGCCCTTCTTCTCCTTGCGCTGGAACTTCCTGAGCCGCCGCGTCCATACGTCCCTCCACTGGATGACCAGGCTGTTCTTATCCGCCACCAGGCCCACTCGCTGCTCCGCCCCAGCTGCTCCGCCTCCGGCTACCCCGCTGACGGCTCCTCCCCCCACGGCGGGCCCCCCGCCCCCGACTCCCTCGGACCCGCCTCCCATCACCAGGAAGCGCTTGCTCATCTGGATCTTGGGACACTTGCAGGCCAGGTCCTTCATGTGGATCCACAGCACGTTGTCGCCGCGCTTCAGCGGCTCGCCGCGGCTCTTGTACACCGACACCACCATGACGGAGAACTTGGCCCAGTCGCCCAGCGTCTCCATGTCCAGCACGTTTACCTGCACCGCTGCACCACACACAAACACACACACACAGGGCAACGCACACGTTCACACACACCACAACACACCACCCAAGACAAGCATTAACAAGGGAGCTGAGACCACGCTGTGACCTGGTCCTGAGAGTCCTCGGTCACACAAGGGGTCAACCATAAGAAGTACAGAGAGTTTTTCTACAGAGGGTGAAGAGATGTAATCTCCCACTGGTGCTCTTCAGTATGGCCTTGGGTTAGTAAATGGATCAAAGATAATGAAAGGCACACATTTGGAATCAAGTTGCAAAAGCACTTCTTTACTTTCGTCTCACGTTCTATATTTCCGTTTTCATTCAATCCAGTTAAAATATGTTTTGAATATGTTAAAATTCCAAAAGAGAAAACCTTTCATTTTCTTGTCCACCTATGGCATGAAATCAATAAAAAATATTATTAAATATCTGAGGTTATGACCCACAGAATCTCTTTTCAGGGTTAGAAATGTGAGAGTTGTTCTGTTTTGTCAGGGGCAGATACACCAGCCCCTAGTTCCTTACCATAGTCCTTCTTGCAGTATTTCTTCATGTTGATCTTCAGGTTTCCCTTCACAGGTTTACAATAGGACTCACAGTCTGTGGAAACAAATCCCACAACATTAAGTCTGTGTTATCACAGGGGGCTGGGGCGTTGTCAACAGACCAGGGTTAAACGCAGATCCCTTTCACACGCTGTCTGGGGACGGGAAAGAAAATCCCCAAGACCGCTAGGAAGCAGTCCAGGCAGGGTGGACATTGATCGGCCACGCCCTGCTACACATCGACCAGTCTACAATGACCAGCTGACTGCGGCGGGCCGTTTGGCCTCAGAGGGTTGCAGGATGGCCTTTCTAATGCAGGGCGCAGAAAAGCTAATAAAGGGGGTTTGGACACACCCCATGGCTGCTGGCCGTGGGGTGTAGTTTGGCAGGACCGGCCGCTGCGGAGTGGTTGGACGCCAAGCCCAACGAGTGATTAAAGCTCTGTTTACCTCGGGAAGGTCTGGGGCACATTGCAGCACCTCGCACATGTTCACACCCTGTTGTGGTGCCAGGGATACTGCCACCGCAGCCCATCCGCTGGTGTGTTTGTTTGGTGTTCCTGACCCCAGACCACCGGGACGGTTCCGGGATGTCAAACGAGCACCAATCCGCCGGGCAAAAGCTTGCTATAACAGTTGTATGTTTGTGAGGGCGAGTAGATCAAACACAGTGTATCAGCCTGTCACTAAGGCTGCATCTCTGTGATTCTAGTGTGCCCTAAGACATGAAAGGATACACACCGCTTACATGTCAGATCATTACCGCAAACGTGTGTGTAAGGGACCACAACTAAACAGTGTGTTTAGTCTTAAGGACGTCTCGTCCGTTATGACACAAAGCCTTGGGATGTGTTGTTGCCATGGAAGCGTGTGCCATGGGATGTTTGAGGACGCAGGTCAGGTAGAGTTTACAGGGGCGCTGCCTTCTGCTCCATGGAGCTCTCGCTGCTGCGGAGGAACCAAGAATCTCTGGGAGTCGAGGACCTTGCTTTCCAAAGCAAACCAATTAAAACGACTCTGAACTGAACAGGAAACACTGGCCCAATTACACCAGAGAGAGAAAGAGAGAGAGGGTGAGGGTGGAGAGAGTGGAAAAGAAAGAGAGAATCTGAGAGTTGCTTGGGCTCTGGGAGTAGGAATGAATCACTTGATCCTTCCCAGTTGCTTCTGCGGATGGATGGAAGGATGGATTGGAGGAAGGAGGAAAACACTGGTGTTGAAGGAAGGCTGGAATGAAAGGAGAGAAGAGATGGAGGTGTGTCTGGGAAAGGGGGATGAGGTGGATATTAAGCTGTCACGAGATCTGGCTGAGGGACAGTGTGCTGGAGAACATATTAGAGAGGGAGTGAGACTGTGTTTGTTTACATGTAGAAGGCGTGTGATGTGGCAAAGGGTTGTATTTCAAAGCGGAATCAAGTGAAGATGGCTATCTCCCTGAGGGGAGCAACAGACTGGGAGTGGAGAGATGTTATCTCTGGAGAGCAGTGTGTGTGTCCATTTATCCTTGGCCACTGTGTGTGTGTGTGTGTGTGTGTGTGTGTGTGTGTGTGTGTGTGTGTATGGCTGTGTTGAGGTTCTGGCAGGGTTCCAGTTTGTGTGTTTTTCCCAGTAAAAGTAATTTAAAGCTGAGCTCTCACCTCACGTTGATCATCCACACACACACACACACACACACACACACACACACACACACACACACACACACACACACACACACAGTGGCCAAGGATAAATGGACTTCGCTGCCCCTAGCACAAAACCCGTCCGCCACTTAAGGGCTGGGTGGAGGGGTTCCTGAAGGCTGGGGTTCGGGGTGGGCTGGAACTCAGTTAGGGCGTAAATTAACGGAAGTGTTGGCGACCCTTTCCCAGGGAGCAGGAGGCTAGAGCCGAGCCATCGGGCTCCTCCGTCACTAGCGGGCTGCAAGTTCTGCTGAATCTTTAACAGTCAATGTGTTGCTAGGAGAAGAGAAGTTATACCTGATAGATGGAGCAGAGCTCACGAGAGGCTCCGGTACTCAGTCACTGATGAACCACTGGGTTTAAAGTTGAAGTGTACCGCAGTACACGTGAGTTTACGTGCGGGACTGTCTGTTGAAACGTGTATTCCTTTTAATCCCTGTGCCTTTCTGTTGCTGAATGATATTATCCAACCTGTGATGGACCGCTATCTGGCCCGCCACAACGGCGACTGCGCGTGGTTCGGATATTCAGGCAGTGCGTGTGCAGGGCTCTGAGCGTCCGCTACACACTCCTTCACAGAGGAGGTTAGGAACGTTTCAGATGGTTTCCGAGCTCACTAATAAAAATGTATAAATAATAATCACGGAAGACAGGCAGAAAAAAATGAAGAGAGAAGGGATTCACAGATCATTTCTCCAGCATGTACACAGTCGTCCCTGTACAAGCTCAAGTCCTTTCCTGTGCGACTACCTCGGTCTGATGCGCGATGGCGTGACATCGACAAAGGGAAAGCTGGCCTTCCAGGGATAGGGGTTTCCCTGCACACTCGTTTATTTAGCAGAACATGAAAATGGCCGACCCCACCCTCCATTAATATTTATTCCACAGCTTGAAGACCCTGCCCAGAAATATATAAGAACTGGTAAACAGGTGGGGTGGGGGAGAAGGAGGAGGAGGATGAGGGGAGAGGGAGAGGGACAGGGAGGGGGAGGGGGGGAGATGGGGAGAGTGTTCTTTGAGTGACTTGAGAGACTAACCTGCTGGCTCCTCTGTGCTGCTGATCAGGGCTGTAGGGTTGACCACTGGGATCTCTGAAACACAGAAGAAAAGCAAAAAACATTTTTAACTAGAGCAGGCACACCATCGATACATGGCTTCACAGGGACACATGCTGGAGCAGGTTGTGAGGGATGCCATCTGGATGGTCAGATGAATGAGGTATGTCTGAAAAAAGTGGGAATAAGTTCCACAGAGGCCTCGGAGAGGTTGTGCATACATACATACATCCATCCATGGAATCATATGCCAGAACTGGCTATAAACAAAGAGCAGGAGCCTCACGCAAGGCCCCCAAACCACATTCAGACCAGCCCCCACAAACCATACACCCACACCTCTCCAAAAAAGACTACAACCTAAAAATGTTTGAATGGGCTTAATGTAAATTACTGCGTAACTATGATAATCCGCATTGATATGTGCTAAATCTAAAAACAAATATATTTCATCCTCTGTTTTAATGCTTATTCGCAAAAAAATACAGCAGCATGTGCAGCAGACAGTACTAGCCAAGGGCGTAGGAACCGGGGGGGACGGAGGGGACGTGTCCCCTCCAATATTGGAGACAGGCGCATTTGTCCCACCTAAAAATTATACCGGGGGGAGAAAAATATTTTATTTTATTTTGAAAGCACAACACAGCGTCTTGTCACCGCTTCTTATTCTAAAAAACTGGATGATTGAGCAATTAAAGAATTGATTTGATATTAATCAATTCATTACTGACATTCAAAATGTGTTTTCCTTTACATTTACAAATGTATCTTTTTAGTAGAATAAAATATATTTGTGAATTTTTTCAGTGTAGTTAATTTATGACATATTTCTGTTCAAACCATTAACGGATCTGTCAGGTTTCCGATATGTGTCCCCCCCCAATGTTAAACTCATTCCTACGCCCCTGGTACTAGCAGTCCTTGCTGGGTGTGATGATGTCACAAATCCGACTTTGGGATGAGCGCAGAAACGTGTGAGCAGTCTCACTTTATTTTCCTTCCTTTAGGTTTCGCCCAATCTGTGTCACAGGCCACAGAGATCAGGACTGGGCTGACCAAATGGAAAGAGTTCCTACTGGAACTAAACCTCTGTGAAATGAGCACCTGACCAATGAATCTGTCCCATTAAACATCTTCAAACAAAATGGGAATTGTGTCACTTCACTCATAGATGACACCTCTTAGTGTCTTTAGCGTATTTCCCAGTATCTGGAGACAGATGCCGTGGCCCCTCCCTCCAGAAGGTGGGCCCTGTTTGATGTGGTGGGCCCCTGTAGTCCAGCCATGCGCTGCTTTCCAATACACATGCTAATGCAAACAAACGGCCGCCGAATGGAAACGTAAACAGCCTCAGAACCATCGGCTTAGCATCTACTCAAGAGGATTTGTTTCTGATTGGTGTTGTTGCTGCGAGAGGCTTTGAGGAGAAGCCAGCCCATTGGAGGAGGAGGAGGAAGGGAAGGGGGAGGATGAGAAGGAGGAGGAGGAGGAGGAGGAGGAGGAGGAGGAGGGCATTCATCTGGAGTGATGTTCTGAGGGCCCGAGGAGGATGGCAGTTGGATCTCTCTGAGATTATGGACACCCCTGTGAAACAAAACAAAACAAAGACGAAGGGCCCGATTGAGTCGGGGCTCCGACACAGAGGGGCCAGCTGTTGAAGAGCCTCCGGTCCCCAGGGTTTGGGTTGGACTGAGACAGAACGAAAGACCATGAAAGAGAAATTTAAATAAGGGTCACTGCTGTCATACTAATTGGCTGCTTAGTGGCCCTTGTTTTGTGTGCAGGGGCCAGGAGGGGCCACTTGGGTGGACGGGGCTTCTATGCGTCCCTTTGAGGAGAGAAAAGGATGAACCGACGCAGGCAGCGAGTACAGAACTCATGGACTCTCATGTACTGGAAGAGCTGGAGGGGGCGTCACAACAAGACGAGACTAACTTAAGCCCACACGCACAGCTCTCCTTGAACCATCGGCTGGGCTGTGACATTGGCTGCTGTTACTTTTGCTACTTCCTGCTGCCCCTATGACCATCTGTTGCACTGCTGGTGATAGGGGCAGCAGGCCCCATGTGACTCCATGTGGCTCCATGTGGCTCCATGTGGCTCCATGTGGCTCCATGTGGCTCCATGTGGCTCCATGTGGCTCCATGTGGCTCCATGTGACTCCATGTGACTCCATGTGGCTCCATGTGGCCCCATGTGGCTCCATGTGACTCCATGTGGCTCCATGTGGCTCCATGTGGCTCCATGTGACTCCATGTGGCTCCATGTGACTCCATGTGACTCCATGTGGCTCCATGTGACTCCATGTGGCTCCATGTGGCTCCATGTGACTCCATGTGGCTCCATGTGGCTCCATGTGGCTCCATGTGGCTCCATGTGGCTCCATGTGGCTCCATGTGGCCCCATGTGGCTCCATGTGGCTCCATGTGGCTCCATGTGGCTCCATGTGACTCCATGTGCTAATGAATTCTCCATACATATGTATCTATGTGTGTGTGTATGAGATCATGCAAGCGAGTGAGTGAGTGAGTGAGTGAGTGAATGAGTGAGTGAGTGAGGTAGTGAGTGAGTGAGTGAGCGAGTGAATGAGTGCGGTAGTGAGTGAGTGAGTGAGTGAGTCAGGTAGTGAGTGAGTGAGGTAGTGAGTGAGTGAGTGAGTGAGTGAGTGAGTGAGTGAGTGAGTGAGTGAGTCAGGTAGTGAGTGAGTGAGTGAGTGAGTGAGTGAGTGAGCGAGTGAGTGAGTGAGTGAGTGAGTGAGTCAGGTAGTGAGTGAGCGAGTGAGCGAGTGAGTCAGGTAGTGAGTGAGTGCGGTAGTGAGTGAGTGAGTGAGTGAGTGAGGTAGTGAGTGAGTGAGTGAGTGAGGTAGTGAGTGAGTGAGTGAGTGAGTGAGCGAGTGAGCGAGTGAGTCAGGTAGTGAGTGAGTGAGTGAGCGAGTGAGTGAGTGAGTGAGTGAGTGAGTGAGTGAGTGAGTGAGTGAGGTAGTGAGTGAGTGAGTGAGTGAGTGAGTGAGGTAGTGAGTGAGTGAGTGAGTGAGGTAGTGAGTGAGTGAGTGAGTGAGGTAGTGAGTGAGTGAGTGAGTGAGTGTGGTAGTGAGTGAGTGAGTGAGTGAGGTAGTGAGTGAGTGAGTGAGCGAGTGAGTGAGGTAGTGAGTGAGTGAGTGAGTGAGGTAGTGAGTGAGTGAGTGAGTGAGTGTGGTAGTGAGTGAGTGAGTGAGTGAGGTAGTGAGTGAGTGAGTGAGCGAGTGAATGAGTGCGGTAGTGAGTGCTGACTCACTGATGCAGGGTGCGACAGGTGAGCGACTCTGCTGGTAGCCCTTGGCGCAGCGGTTGCAGGTTACCCCGGTAACGCCGTCTTTACACGGGCACTGTCCCGTTGTCTGGTTGCATGTCTTACCAGCCGCGCCCACCGGGTGGCAGTCACACGCTAGAGTGGGGGAGGGGAGGGAGAGAAGACAGAAGAAAGTCATGTACTGTCATCCTTTGCACCTACCTGCCTACCTTTTCACTTTTGAATTTGTATATTTCACGTTGAGTGCGACATGTTCAAATAGGGTAAGGATATATATAGGGTGTACGTATATATATCATAGTCGTGTCCTGGAGAGTTCCTCTCAGCAGGCCTCTAACCAGGTGCAGTGATGGGGAACATATATGAGTGAATAAACTAGTAGATGACAAAGAGAGAAGAATGAGTGAGCAAGCGAGAGAGCTAGAGAAGAGTTAAGAGAGAGAGAGGTAGAGAGAGAGAGAGAGATAGAGAGAGAGGTAGAGAGCGAGAGGTAGAGAGCGAGCAAGAAGAGAAGAAGAGAGGGTGGAGAGAGCGAGTGGAGAAAGGGCGAGGTAGAGAACAGAGGGAGGGGGAGGAGGAAGGTAGTAAGAAAAAAGAAATCTAGGGAAAGTAGACTGAGAGGAGGGTGAGAGTGAATGGGAGAGTAGGGAGAGAGGGTGAAACAGAGAAAGGCAGAGGGCGAGATACAAGAGGTCAGAGTGAAGGAGAAAGAGAGAGAGGGAGAGGAGAGAGAGAGAGAGAGGGTAAGAGAGGGAGTCATGGGGTTATGGTGGTCTCGGTTGGTGCCTCAACACATCACCCAAGCCCCTATCTCGCGCCATGTGCTGCTCGGCCAATAAACACACACTTAACATTTCACAACGATGGAGGCGCACAAACAGCTCATTTGTCGACACGTCGGAACCCAGGGTGGAAACCCCGACCTGCTCTTAAAAGCAGCCCCAGGAGGCCTGTGATTGGTCGATTCTGACACGACCCCCAAACTGTTCATTATCTCTGTGCATCGGAAAGGGAAACTTTTCCGCTCGTTAAAAGAGGCTAAACTACAGCTCTGAAAGCAATTCCCACATTAACCTTATCTAGTCCATGGACCTCTCCGAGGTGGGCGAATCCTGCCCATTCTGCAGTCAGCAGCCGGGGGGGTGGTCTCTGGGGGCTGGAAGAGTGTGTACAGGTGAGGGCGTGGGGGGGGGGGGGGGGGGGATTGAGTCGAGGCTAAGCGACAAGTGGGGCGTGTCGCCGCCGTGTGTGGTCGCCGAGGACAACCTGTTATTAACCAGGGAGACACAACCTCAGGAGGAACGGCTGAACGAGTTGCTGAGGTTAACGAGTCTACCTGATTCTACCTGTTCCTCCGCTCCTCCAGGTGGATTTAAATAGCTTATTTGGTTTATGGGTTTTGAGGAAACCATAATCATCTCATAATAGTGTTACAACTAAACCTATTTGAATGAGCTGAATAATCAGAAGAACGACAGAAACATAAAAAAAAGACCAACCAATGAGGAGGTTGTGTTTTCAGGGACAATGTGTCTGCTGTGCTGATGGAAACTGTTTTCATTGTGTTATACCTGTCCAACTGAGTTTGTTAACATGTTTGCACACAAAGCCTCACAGAGTAACTTGTCTGGTTAAAGCTTGCTTTGATATTGATATTCTATATGTTTAAACTGGTGTGGACTGTCATTATAGATGTGATTGTGTAATGTTTTCATGTGCCGGCCAGGCGTCTCGACCACAGGGTCTGGCTGGGAATGGAAAGACATTCCTTCCCTGTGCAGAGCCAGACACCTGTTGGACTGTGTGTGTGTGTGTGTGTGTGTGTGTGTGTGTGTGTGTGTGTGTGTGTGTGTGTGTGTGTGTGTGTGTGTGTGTGTGTGCGTGTGCGTGTGATGGGCCTGGTACTGCCGGTCGGCTCTTGTGATCTCCCACGCGACCATCTGGAAGCCGAGGGCCACTGGGAGTCCCGGCACCTCAGCCTGGAGACCGTAAATCTGGCGGCCCCAGGGCCCATAGCCAATCCTCAACCCCAGTCCTGCTGCCAGGGGCCACAGTCCTAACCCTGGCCAGCGCTAACCCTCGCTGGAGCTGCCAGCAGAGTCACTAATACTCTTTAGGTTAATTTAATCATTTTGAGTTAGAATAAGAATAACTTACGTTTTATAAAATAGTATTTGTTTTTGGTTTACATGTATATAATGCAAATAATATATACTTAGTGATGGCTATCTATGTTCAATTAATTACGCAAGCTAATTTGTGATTTTGTGTGTTTTTTATCTGACGTCATGGATTTGGAAATAAATGCCTGTTAACATAAAGGAACGCCTTGCGTTTGTGTTAAAACTGGAGAGGAGCTACTCGAACCATCTCTGTCATTCACCCTTTCTTACCCTAATCATGTCTAAAAACTAAAGATCTGTAAACCATTATATATTGGCTGGGAGTCAAACGCCATAATCCTAGACAGTAACCCAAAAAAACTATACATGCCCTCTGGTGCATAGTGGGACATTTTTACATTTAGATGAAACCCACTCAACTCCTGTGTTCATGACCTCACTCTGACTTTGAGCGAACTGACTTGACAGTGGGTCAAATGTCAAGAGGACAGTTGGAGGGTCCAGGTCTGGTCTGCCTTTGTTTCAGACCCTGGATGTCTGGTCAGACTTTGTTTCAGACCCTGGCAGTCTGGTCTGCCTTTGTTCCATGCAGCTCTGGTGACCATGTGACCCCCATGGCCAGCAAAAACCCTAGCCTCCGTCAAAGCCACGCCACTAGCTCCAAACCTAGCCACAACACTAGCTTGACAGCTAGCCCTAGCACTAGCCAAACAGCTAGCCACGACACCAGCCCTACTGCTAGCAAAAACCGGAGCCACTTCCCTAGCTGTACCACGAGCCCCGGTCATAGCACCACTGCTTAGCCAAATTGTAGCCACTTTCATAGCCCCAACAATAGCCCGACCGCTATCAGCTCTGCTAGCCCCAGCTGGCTAAACCCCACACTTCCCCTTCCCTTCTGCGTTAGCCATCAACGCGGTGGACATCAGTCTACACTCAAGGATCTCACTTTCCTTCCAAACAAACCCGCCTTGTTCAGACAGCAGCCCTCACAGCCAGCGTCTGCATTGTGCAATAAACAAGTCGCCACAGCCAGCTGTAGCAGCCCTGAGTGTGTGTGCGTGTGTGTGTGTGCGTCTGTGTGTGTGTGTGTTGTTCAGTGCTGTGTGAGGACCAGCCTTCTGAAGTTTTATGTGTGGAGGGGCTTTGGCCAGTTTAGGGCCAGTAAAAATGTCCTCAGATGTTGATGACTTTTCAGATCTATGCAACTGAAGGCATGACCAGGCGTTGGCTGGCTTTAACTGATTAGCAGTGCTCTGGGTGAGAGACACAGAGAGGGAGACAGAGAGACAGAGACACCCACATAGGGAGAGAGAGAGAGAGGGAGAAAGAGAGAGAGAGGGAGAGAGAGAGAGAGAGAGAGAGAGAGAGAGAGAGAGAGAGAGAGAGGACAGAGAGACAGAGACAGAGACACTCACATTGTTTGAGAAAGAGAGAGAGAGAGAGAGAGAGAGAGAGACACAGAGAGAGAGAGAGAGAGAGAGACCATGTCTGTTTTGTGACTGTTTATGTCGGAGTGTGTAGTTTGCTGATGTGCATTTGTTTGGGAGTTTAAGCTGTGTGTGATGGTTATGTTTGTATAGTGCTTGGACATAAACCATTTGTAAGCTTTTTTAGATTGGTGAGCCATCAAAATGTCGTGAATGTTATGAATGATTGTTGTGTGTGTGTGTGGGATTGTATGTCCAGTGTGTACTGTGTGTGATGGAAGTATTTGCGAGTGCTATAAGTTTATGAAGCAGTAAGTGTGTGTTTGTGTGTGTGTGTGTGTGTGTGTGTGTGTGTGTGTGTGTGTGTGTGTGTGTGCGTGATTGAAAACAGACATGACCTTACCTCCATCACACCCCCTCCCCTCATGCTGCTTTAGAAAACACCTGTATTTTATTGCTTACAACTCCACCACCACCCCGATCACAGTGTCCAACACTGTTCCACCAAGACAGATGCACAGCCCTCTCAATCTGTGACAGGTTAAGAGACGGAGAGAAGCACACGCAGAGAGAGAGCTTGACATAGAGAAACAACGAAAGAGAACAAAAGCGAGAAAGAAAGAGAGAAAGAGAGAGAGAGAGAGAGAGAGAGAGAGATTTATTTTGTTTTATTTTAATGATTATTCGTAACCTATAATGTTTTTTTGTAGCTTTTCTTTACATTCATTTAATTAAAAAAATTACATACACATATAGATGTACATATGTACATCTGTATGTTATGTTATATTTTTATAGTTTGTCATATGTACATATCGTTCTGATGTTCTCTTTTGTTATTATGCATAATATTTGTAATACTGTAATGCTTTGGCAACACTGTTTGGTTTACCACAATAGTCATGCCAATAAAGCTTTTTTTTATTGAATTGAGAGACAGTGAGAGAGAGAGAGAGAGAGAGAGAGAGAGAGAAGGGGTTGAAATAGAAAAGCTCCTGTTCTGGTCCTCCGGCGTGCATGGCATCCCGGTCCAGGATCATTACCGCAGCAACAGTCGTTTCCCAGGGTGATAAATATTTTACGCTTGATCACCAAGCTTTCATTAAAGTGATGACAGAGGGGTCTGAAACCCACCCGCCTTCGATCTGGTCCCGGCCGGTAACACCGAAAAACTAAACTTTAACAACAGAACAGCAGAACAATCGAACTACACCTAGCCATGAAACGACAGCTAACCACCAAGCAACAGTCAATCCCAACAGCTAACATGAAACACAACTACTGTCAGCCACGAACACCACCCACCAAGCAACAGTAAACCCCAATAGCTAACACGAAACAGAGCTACAGTCATCCACGAACACCAAACAACAGGTAACCGCGGACAACAACAAAGCAACAGATAACACTAAGACCTAAAAACAGTAAACAGGCGAGCAACAGCCAAGCAATAACTGAACCCCAAACGACATTAAAATAAAAACAAGCGACCGCCACTGAACAACTGGGAACCGCAAACAACCCCTAGCCACCAAACAACAACCAACACTAAACCATGAACCACGACTAAATACAGACCAACAGAAAACGACCAACACCGACAAAACTGTCAATCACTGGACACATAAAACAGTTGGCAACCAGTGAACAGCATCAGTATTAATCAATGAGCTTCACAGGTGTTTGGAATAACCTCAACTGACCTAACAGATCAAAGTGAGTTCCGCTGAAATTCCGCTGAAACATCCAGATTCATATCATGATACACACTAGTGTGTATAGACCGCGGCCCTGCGGCTATGTGTAGACAACAAAACCTAGCTAGTGTGTAGGACAAGTTGATGTGTTGCTTGGCAACAGTCCAGTCCCAATTCAGTTGAGGAACTATTTGTGTTGCGGGGGCAAAATAAATCATTAAATCCAAATCTGTTGTCGCTTATTGCTGTTGACTAATCAATGGCGCTTGTAGAACTGTTGCATCAATGCAACACTTGAGGTGGTGCTGTTGCAAGATTAACAGCACGGCGGCCATTCTGCCGTGGGTATGAAGGCCAAAGATAATCAAATGCATTCTGCAGTTCAGTGGAACAGCACTTCCTCTCGTGTGATATCACTTAAACCCCAATAAACTGTTAACTACCAAAATCAATCACTGAACAACACTCAACATCCAACACCTATCCACAAAATCCGCACAGCTAACATGAGGTAACCGTCTCTGAGGCCTCACTGCCTGGTGAGCAGTTCTGCTACAACACAGGGCCAAGGTAGCCTCCGCCCGCCCACGTACTTCCGCTCAATTTGCGTTTCCCTTCAATACTACGTCTGGGTTTGTGGTATATTCCCAGGTTTACTCCGGCCAAATGTTGCTGGTCCAATCAGCGAACAGAGGGAGTGGCTGAGAACAAATGACGTTGAGGTTGTGCGCTAGTTTCAGTTGTAGTCAAACGTTAGCGATTGGTTAGGCAGATCCAGAGTGGCACTGGGCGGATCCAATAGTTTTAAACTCCAACAGACACCCGCCTTCAAGTGATCTAACGTTTGTCAATGGAGAGTGGCCAGACTCTGTGCAAATGAAATGAAGTACGAGAGTCTGGTAGGACCAGGCTAGGGCCAAGGCCCGCCCGAAGGGAGATGTCACCCCACAGGAACCTTGTCCATGAGCTGTGTCAGAACCGTCAAACCACAGAGCCCGACCCACAGTGCGACAATATGTTCCCCCCAGTGGAGAGAGAAACTAAAAGGGGAAAAAGCCGAGCGGAAAAGAAAGAGCCTCAGGCTGAATATCAGTCTAATAATAATATTCATTGAAATACGAAACCTTCCCTCGCCAATACACGCTTTTTCCATGAGGATAAACTAATAATGCGATGTGGCTTGTGGTGTGAGCAGATATTTAAATGTATTGGCAGAGCTCCCTCTCTATATTTACTTTTGCAGGCATGGGACTTCTCCTCTGCTCCCCGTGCTAACGCTACGCTATGCTGTTGCAAGTCAGAAATGCCTATTATACCTGCCATAGCTCAGAGACAGCCCCACTTGTGTTTTCATTCTGACGACTAGGAATAAAAGCATCATGTTTTAGTCCTTGGGGTTAGTTCACTACCAAACTGTGCTGTAGAGATGACAAGCATCGTGTTAAGTCCTTAGGGTACCTGCTGATACCTTAGCCACTAGACCAGGTTTGGGCCAAGCTTTGGCCCATGGGATTGATTTTGAATATTATCAGTTGCAGGACCCTATCAGTTGTATCACAAACGTTTCATAAAAAAAAAAAAAAAAGTATCATACAACCTAAATTGTGTTTTCTGGCCTGAGAGAAATATTATATTTCAAGTCATCGTGAGAAAAGAATAAGCAGAAATGGGTTTTGGAAATATTCAGTAACAGCCTTGTGTGCTTTGGCCCAGAGCCCCCTGGTGAGACCATATCCCCCTCTAGTCCTTTCCGCCTGACCCCATTAAACTACCCCAGCCCTCCCCCAACACACACACACACACACACACACACTCCGGTGGGGGCGTTGCCGTACCTTTGCAGGCCCGCCGGTGGGTGACGGGTCGGGCCATGTCCCGGTAGAAGCCCTCCTTGCAGTAGTGGCAGTGGCGTCCCGCCGTGTTGTGGCGGCAGTTCATGCAGACGCCGCCGCTCTTGCGGCCCGACAGCTTGTACAGCTCCATGTTGAACCGGCAGCGCCGGGCGTGGAGGTTGCAGTTGCATGCTGGGGGGAGACGTCAGAGAGAGAGGATGGATTAGCATCGTGACTGGCGGAGGTTGCAGTGAATGGAAGCCCTGTGTCTTTGGATGTGATAGGAACACTGTAAAATAAAAAATGAACAGCATCAAAACAGCGGTCATAATAACTTGTTTGGATTTAAACGTTCTGTCATTCAGACTAAAAGTGATTTAAACATTTACAAATTATGGCCACGTCACCCCATGCAAGAATTTCACAAGCGACATAATGTATAATATTATTTACAATGACGCTATTGTTTTCAAAGTGACTTTCAGCACATCCAGGGATTATTATTGAGCAGGTCGTAAGGGGCATCTTGCTCAAGAAGGCCAACAGTCAAGTAGGCTCCATGCATTGCGGATTGAAACCCACTGCCCTTTGACTGGGAGGCAAACGGCAAACAGGCACTAAGCAGGCACTAAGCCGTCCTTCCCGTGAGATGAGCCATTCGGGGCCATTTCAATGAGGGCATCCATTCCTACAATGGGTGGCCCCAGCCGGACTCAAACCCCTGATCTGGCAGCGATGACGCCGTGCTTTATCGAGCTCAGCAGGCCAGGACCACAGCTACGGCGCCGTACTATACATAGAACTCCAGCAGTCATCACACGCTGGCCAAGGGCTTAGCCATCAGCAGACCAGTGTGGTCGGCACGACACAGCACATAGGAGGGGCTGCGGCTAATACTTCCACAGTGTCGAGCTAAACTTGTTCGCCATTAGCGCTCTCATCAATCCCGATGAGATATTTGTAGAGAGCTCATTTCGTCCATTTCATAATTAATGGTGCGAGCGTCATTACTTATTAATCATCTGGAAAGGAGAGGGCTCGTACTCTCATGAATGGCTGATGAGATCAGACTCCTGAAAACTATTAAAAGTCCCACAGATGAGGCAGGGGAGGTAAATGAGGCAGTGGGAGATGGATGACAAGCCCGATGAAGAAGTTTCAAGCCTTCTGGTTGAGAGACGGGCCCTTTTCAGCTCATAAATCCTGACGGCCGAGGGCTAACCATGACGAAAGGATCTGCCAAGCGTGATCGCTAGCGTCGGCTTCCTCAGTTTCTTGCTCGCCGTGACACAGTGAAGTTCAATCAAACCATTCTCCTTTTGTTTATCATTTAGCCTTCATCACCTATTCAACAGGAGACGTGCTACTTTCTTTGGTTCTACCAATGGAAAGCGTTCCTGTCATTCCATCTCCTTGGTTCTACCAAAAGAAGGCGTGCCTGACCCTCCAACTCCTTTGTTTTACCAATAGAACTGTGACCATAACCTTATTAGTCATCAAGTTGATTATCAAAGTCACAACTCTTCTTTGTTTTGGCACCGCAGTGGTGGAACAAGCCCCCTGCCGATGTCAGGACCGCAGAGTCGCTCTCCAGCTTCCGCAAAAGACTCAAGACTCACTTGTTCAGAGTTCACCTGGAATCTGCA
>NC_136952.1:18281234-18293734 GCF_949987615.1 Pollachius pollachius | reverse complement strand
GACAAATTACAATTATCTTAATCAAGTAAATAATGTGTGAATGATAAATATAAATACAGGCCATGAGTGCCTCCAGTCGCCCCATGGGTGGTCCTGCCTGGCGTCAAAGACCCCATGAAACAAGGTGTGTTTAAAGGGACTATCTCCAGCATGTCAGACACAGCCTACCTACGACAACATATTTTATTTAACACTAACAACACCGCTGGAATTAGCATGGCAGACATCACCTCATTCAGCAGCGGCTAAATATTTGAAGAATTCTGGGAAATTCCCATTGTCGAATCTCCTTCCCGACAGAGAGCGCTTGGCAGGAATAACAGTGACTGAGATTTCAGGAGCAGATCGAGTTTGTCCACGGACACCGAGCTCAGAGAGCCAAAGCGTGAGAGTTTTGGCTCCAGCAAGAAACGAAGGACAATATTGGGAAAATAGATCAGAGAGGCATTTTAAAACTGGCTGAACTGGCTGAATGTTAAATGATCCCGGGATGCTTGAGTCCCTGGCAGATTGGCTTTGAAAAACTCCTGCCTTCTTCTGTCCGAACTCCCAGCTACCCGTCCCAGACGGATGCCCCTCCCAGAGCTGGCACACAAACCTGGCTTCACCAAGCGGCCCCTCTGCTCCACCGACCGATAGATGGAGCCAGCCTCTACCGGCCCCCGGTGGTGACCGAGAACCCGCCCGGAGGTAACCCTGTAAGAGTGCGCACGGCGGTGGTGTCCCAGGACCATCACTGGGACTTCCTGTGGGAATGTGTCCTCCGGAGCCCAAGTCCGTGGTGTTAATGAGGGGGGGGGGGAAGAACTGATGAAGGGGACATGCGACACCTCCTCTCCTAGTCCAGAGCTGGGTCACACATCATCAGCTGCCCCTTCTCATCTCCTCCAGAACATCGTTGATGGTCACACAAAAACATAAGCCATCAACCTGGACCAAGTCCAACCCCCCTTGAACCCAGTAAAAGATATAGAACAATAGAAGTGAAATGTACGCTTGGGACTCGAAAGGCAGCTTAAGAAAGGGGGGGCAGACAACAGGCCCAAGGGCCGAACCACCAGCGACCGATACTGTTATCGGTCCTCTTCATCAGATCAGCCAGACATCAACGCAGCAGCACATTCCAAGAGGATCCGTCGCTAAACGCCTGCCTGTCGCTGCGTCTCTCCAGAGATAAATCGGATCATTTTCCATGCCCCCCCCCCCCCCCCATCCCCCCACCCCAGCACAAACAGACCTGGCCCGCTACAGGCCCTGCCTCGCTGGGCTCTGGCGGCGAGAGCCCGTGTCTGTAAATCACGTCCTGGGAAGTCATGAGCAGCAGGGCGTGTGTGCCAAGAGGCAGACAGTAATCTGAGCGAGCCACATGTCTGACATTAAGCGGGAGTCGCCCCCAATCAGATGAGACGGCTTCTTTTGGCACGCCAAGCACAGGCTCTCTCCTGGCGCGGGACGAGGTGCAGAAGAAGAGGAAAAAGAGAGCGGGAATAGGGCAGCCATCTTCTGATCCGTCGGAGCGTATCCACCGTAATTGATACGGAGAAATCAACGCCGCAGGGAGGCATGTTTCACTCCACTCAAGGCTAGCTTAAACACAGACGGTAGCCGGCTCACCACACGCTGTACAAACATCTGAATGGCAAGGCTCGAGGGGCGGAAGGTGTGTGTTTTCATTCATCTCGACACACACACATACCCAGACCAATACCCCGGGACCCAGGCTGGGCTTGAGGAGACCCCTGAAGGCTCGCCCAGCGCCTCCCAGTCCGAACACCTCAGCCCGGCGGCGGCCCTCAGGGCCTTGGCGAGCCTTTTCTTATTAACCCTTTTCTTAATAACTAGCCCTCACTAAAGGGCCGACGGAGGGTGGGGACTTTTCAACACACATGGACCTCGGTGCGGACCAGCGAGGGCCCTTTGAAAGGCTCTCCCGCCGCCGCTGCTTCTAGAGGCCGTGGGGCGGTGGAAACATGCAGGCCCGTGCCATGGACAACGGTGTCTGGGGAGGCCTGCCCCGGGTATGTATGTGAGCAGGCGACACGGCCTGTAGGGGCTTAGCGCCTGGCTGCGGTAGAGGGATGAGCTCATGGCAGTTGGCCCCCGGTCGGTGTACATTCAGTCCCTGGGTCTCGCAGAGAGCAGCGCTCCCGGAGAGGACTGGGCTCCGGAAAAGCAGCGGAACATTCTGGAAGGTCCAGGAAGGTTCTGGAAGTGGTGGGGGCGCGGGGAGAGGAAGACGAAGAGGGCTTAGTGGAAATGAAGAAAGAGGGCGGAGGCTTGTGTGTGTGTGTGCGTGTGTGTTTGTATTTATGTTTGTTTGTGTGTCTGTATTACACGTTACCTCATTCTCCCTCTCTCTAATCTTCCCTTGCCCCTCACTCTCTCTCCTCCCCCTCACATCACTTTCTCTCTCTCCTCTTCTCCCCCCTCCCCCTCTCCAGTGCTCAACAGGGTCCTGTCCGGCTCTCTTGGTAATTACAGCATGTTAGAATAACAGCGTGTCTGCGTTTCTCTGATTCCACTGGGTTGTGGCGGGAGGTGAACCCAGGGACAGACGCTTGCGCGGCTCCCTTCCTGCACCTGGGTGGACCTGGGTTAGGTTCCGCCTCTGTCTATTGCGCAAAACAGGAGAACCCACATGCGGACACACACACACACACACACACACACACACACACACACACATACACACGTATGTACACACATTTGTAAACTCACAGTTGTAGCGAATTGAATATAAAGTGATTTAATATTAACTTTTCATGTTAATCATCTCTGCATCCTGAAGGTGAGGGGGCATCGTTCCTGGATCATATTGCCTGATATCGCCACGACACCCCTGTCCCCCCATACAACCTACCTCCCCCTGTTGTCCATGGCAACAGGTCGGGGACGGTGTTTAGAGAAGCGTTGCCAGGTTCGCCAGCTAGCACGCCCAACGCCAGCAGAACCGTGGCCTGTATAAACACTCATCCATCTGGAATGTTCTGGCAACACAACCCACTGCTTCTACGAGAACCGGGTCGCCAGAGTTCACTCTCTCTCTCTCTCTCTCTCTCTCTCTCTTTCTCTCTCTCTCTCTCTCTCTCTCTCTCTCTCCCTCTCTCTCTCTCTCTCTCAAATCATGTAGAGTACCTGGTGTGTATACATATTTTCAGATTCAAATTGTTGATACCTATATCTAATTTCCAAATCTCTCCTGCTATGTCTCTCTCTCCCTCTCTCTCTGCATCTGTCTCTCTCTTTCCCTGCATATGTCTCTCTCACTTCACCTTTCTCTCAATCTCCTTCTCTTTCTATACTCTGGTGTAATTCAGGTGATTTCGTTTTATTAACATGATCCCTTTTATTTATGACGTCCTGCCTGCTGTATCTTGCTATTCAACTAGAGAGGGAGCCTTTATTATTTTATCACGATATAGTGAAGCTATTGCTAAGCTTTTGGTTTTCTCCGGTGTTCCAATAAGAGCTACATAACAGGGTGCCAAAATTCTACAGAGAAGGAACAAGCATCATATGAAATAAACACCCACTTTCCCGACATCCTGAAACAGTCATTTCTTTCTGAGCAGCCCGCATCACACAGTGATGTGTATTGCGTCAGAGAGAGACATAGATCTCTCTCTCTCTCTCTCGCTCTGTCTCTCTCTCCCTCCCCTCCCCCTGATCATTCCTGTTTCTGTTTCCCCATTAGGAATTCTGAGGTGCTTTGAAAGCCTTGTCACTTGTAGAGAATACCTCCTTCACCTCATTCACAGGGAAATCCATACACTTGGGAGAGAATGTGGCCCCTCGTCACAGACTGGTCTCTTCATGGTGGCCCCAGTTCCCCAGATCAGCTGCATTTGTACGTGGGTGAGGCGGAGTGCAGGACGGAGGGACGTGTTCTTCATATGATTAAAGCCCCCTATGGGAGGTGGAGCCACTCTGAGACTATAGATACACCGCGATACAGATAGGCAGACATCCTGCCTGGCAGACAGACTGGCAGTCCATCAGGTATACAGGCAGGCAGATAGACAGACAGAGAGGATGGCGGTCAATTAGGTTTACAGACAGACCGACAAACGGTCCAGACAGACAGATAGGCAGACAGTCCTGGCGGGGGTACTCACGGAGACACTCGTTGGCCTCGCGGGCGTTGGCCCTCTGCCAGGGCCGGTCGTAGTGGAAGGGCTTGCAGCGGTCACACTCGGGCCCCTCTGTGTTGTGCCTGCAGTCGCACACCAGCTTCCCCTCCTTGTCCTTCAGGCAGCGTGAGGCGTGGCCGTTGCACTTGCACCTCCCGCCCACCTGGAAGTCCCCCACGGCGTAAAAGTAGGGGGCCTGCTCGCCGTCCTCCCGGCTCCCCCCGTTGTCCCCCAGCTCCCCGGGGGTCCGGGGGCGGCTCAGCACCACCCGGATGTCGGTGACCGTCACCCAGTCCTGCAGCACGGGGCTGTTGTCGAAGTCCTTCCCCGACGGCCGCCCGTCCAGCGTGCTGAAGGCGATGAGCCCCCCGGGGGCGGGGTGGGGGTCGGCGTGGCCGTCGGTGCACAGAGCCTCCTGCTCGTTCTGCTTCGTGATGGCGGCGCGGCTGGGCCGGTTGTACATGCGGCGGCACTGCGACGAGTAGAACTGGTAGGGGGTCCACGTCTTGCCGTAGTCCATGCTCTTGTAGATGGCGAGCGACTCGGGCCGCGGCGAGCAGAACTGCAGGCTGACGTAGGTGATCTCAAACTTCTTGCCCAGCGAGAGCGCCAGCGTCACGTTGCGCGGCGAGGTGCTCAGGTTCTCCGACTGCCAGCACGTCAGGTTGTGGGCCGAGCTGAGGTCGGTGAGGTGGGAGGCGGGACGGGCGCGCCGGGGGTCCGCCGCGTCGCACACCTGGCAGGTGCGCACGGGGGGGCGGTCCTCGCCCCGCTCCAGCACGCTGCAGGAGCGCGACGGCGGCCGGCCGCACACGCTGGACACCGCCACCTCCTGGCCGAAGGCGGCGTTGATGAACTCGGGGATGCAGCGGCAGGCAGCGCCCGCCTCGTCGTAGCAAGGGTCCGGGGGCGCGGCCTGTTGGCCCTGGAAGGGGTTGGCGGCGCCGTGGGCGGAGACCGTCCGCGCCAGGAGACCCAGCCACAGGACACACCTCCAGGCGTCCTCCCGCATCCTGAGGGCGGAGTCACGGGGCAGTAGGGGAAGGAGCAGGGGAAGGCGGAGCCTCAAGGGTGTCCGGGTTTGTCGGCGTGTTCTCCGGCGTCAGCCGTTACGATCCCTTTCACACACAGCGTCTCGCTTCAAGATGAAACCTAAAAAGAAATGAAAAGAAAGCACATTACTATACCTCGCCATACTTTATTTGTGTCTTTCTTTACCATAAATGGACATCATTCAGTGGTGGGTAAAACTATGCAAAACATCCTCTGAGTCGTCTGCATTATTTGTGCTCGGCCCATGACACTCAACAGTGACTAATGAACTTTTTCATTAACTAAAAGGCAGAGTAGACTGGATTGAGCGCGAGGGAAATGGGCCCCAGGGTTTTGAAGAAAGAGGGAGCGGTTGAATAGAGACATAAGAGGCTCCAGGCGGCTGACTCTGAATCCTAATGCGGTCCCCTTCTTATTCAACAGGACACACTCTCCCCAGCATGGTCCCCTACGCTGACGCGCCTCCTATTCCAGTCAAAGGACCTCTTGGTGGCTCAACCCTGCAGCTACCACGCTAACCTTGTAGCGCAGCTTTAGCGGCGTGGGGTTAAGACCTGTGGACCTCTTACACATTTTCATTCTCTCATACAACAAATTAAACCCTGTCAAAATATGTACACACACAACCTTGCTTCCAAGCCTTCCAAAACAAAAAAATGAGGACCTGGTTTTGGTCTAGTTTTCTCGGTGACCACCATCTTTTGTTTTTGTTCTTTTGTACTTCCACTGATTTGTTTAACCACTTTATTAAAGTAACTTCATGGTTTCTGTTTGAAAGATTTCAGAAATGTTAAGAGAAAGCAGAAAAGAGACACATTTGAAAATAATCAACCCAAAGAAATGCCCCCTCCCTCTCTGCTCCTCCTTCCCTCCATTTCTCAGACATCCCTGAAGCAATAAGGGGAGAGAAGCCTTGATTGGTCAGAAATAAGTCGCGAGCTGTATGAGAAAATCTAAATGGCCTCATACAGAGGCAGGCGCGGTCAAGTCATTTCCTCAAATGTATTATTCTCTTACATCTTATCTACAGCGCCTTAAGGGTTGAGTTATGTACGTGCACATTGCAGTGCATTCAAGAGGCTGATAACTTTTCACTCACTCACATCCAGGGAGACCTCCTCCACGGGACACACTGGAGGCTCTCTGGGGGTCACTGGGGTTTGAAGGGGGTGTTGGGATGGGGTCTGAAGCCCGGGGTAATGGGGTATGAAGCCTGGGGTATGAAGCCTGGGGTCTGAAGCCTGGGGTATGAAGCCTGGGGTATGAAGCCTGGGGTATGAAGCCTGGGGTCTGAAGCCTGGGGTCTGAAGCCTGGGGTATGAAGCCTGGGGTATGAAGCCTGGGGTCTGAAGCCTGGGGTCTGAAGCCTGGGGTTTTTCTTTTGCGTTAATCCCCTAACAGGGTACTAGGTCCGATCTCCAGCCACCCACTCCATTAATCTGCTTCAATGAACCTCCCCTCCACCGTCAACATCCTGGTCCCCTGGTGGTGCGTCCCCCTCAGAATACGTCCTCTCTCAGGGAGGACAGACTGTGTCTCCTCGCCTCAGTCCAACGGGGACAAACTAAACTAAACTCCTTCATTTTGAACTTGGAAAGGAATGAGGATGGCGGTGGGGAGGAGAGAGGGGGCAGGCTTTTGATGTTTTTGGACGTTACTTTCCCAGCACGGTGTGAGGCTGGCGGTCCTCAGCAGAAGGGAAAAGGGACCCAGTGAACCGGTCAGTTGGGCCCCCCAAGCTTCTCCGTTAAGGGCAGCAAGGAGCAAACACTGAGCCCCCTTGGGAAAGCTCCAGGAGTGGGTGTCAGAAACACTTGAACAGACTGGGGAACACACGGAAAGCACTGAGCAAACATCTCTTTGTATCGGGGGGAGGTGCTTCCCACTGCTTCTGAGGTCAAGTGGATAGAGGAGATCAAAAAGAGCCTGGTGGCGGGATGGAGACAAACTCCTCTAGAAGCAGCTCAAAAAGCCGTTTCAAAGTGTTGTTTCTGTTCCACTCTGGACTCCCAGCCACCCAGCCCTGTGAGAAGGGGGGGGGGGGGGGGGGGGGGGGGGGGCAGAGGGAAGGCTTATTGTGACAGAGTGAGGGTGGAGACGAAGCAAGGCGCAAACTGGTGTCAACAAGAGGGATAAAACAACACAGACAGGTAAAGACTAAACAACATGTTGGAAGAGAGATGGAGTCAGGTAAGGGGGAGGAGAGAGAGTGAGAGATGGAGCTGAGTCCAACAGCCAGTGGGAGCGAGGGATGAATGGCAGTAGCAGAGAGGAGGAGAAGTGTAAAAGATGGAAAGAAGGAGCCCGAGAGAGGAAGCATAAAAATGACATGACAGCAATGGAGGGATGGAGCGGAGAGCGAGGGAGACGGAGAGAGAGAGCGATGGAGAGGAGATTGAGACTAATGAAAGTCGTATCGTCGTTCATTAGATGACTAAATATGGAGTGGTTTGCACGCCGCCGCGGCTGCTGGGAGGTTTTTAAAGGGCTCGGTTGCTGACAGGGGCGTCTGGCAGATGAAGGAGTATCCTAAACAGAGCGGGAACAGCGACTGCATAATGACCCTCCCTGTAGACGCCTGCCTGGCCCCAAGAGGGCTCCTTCTGTACTCTGGGGGAACATCTTTTAAATGCCGCTCCAGCCCAGCCACCAGCCATATGGCAACAGGGAGGGTTCCCAACCTGTGGGTCGGGCCCCACTTGGGGTCGCCCCAAATGCATTTGTGGTTGCAGGAGATTACTGGCTTTTAAGTAATAGATATTTGATCTAATCACAGCGAGTCAACTTTATGATAATAGAAAAAGCCTCTGCTTTATAAGACTTACAAACACATTCGCCGCAATGTAACTTTTTCAGACCACTCAGCATAACAGTAACCTGAACCTTTGAACATTAATATTGTTATTAGCCGTATTTTTCTCTGTTTAACAGACTGCTATTAGAGAAACTAAACTGCAATCTCAGCCTACCGTAAGATGATAAGATGTGCACTCTGAAGGGTTTCTCAGTAGAACACACTGTATTGAATAAGATCTTAGAAAACATTAACCACGAATACAATTCCAAAACAGTTATATGCAAAGATGTAAAAGTCAGCTTTAGAGGTCTCTAATGAAAACGGAGGAACCGTTGCTTTTGTAGGTCCCTTGTGGTAAAGCAGCATCAGCTCACTAATAAACAAGTGCATTGTGGTTAAATGCACCAGATTTTAGTAGAAGGATATTTGACACCAGATGGTCATCCTTTTAGTTAAATATTTGATAGAAGTATGGCTCAACAATGTAAACCAACATGACCATTTAGTCTTTAAATTAAGATGGCACTTTTTGGGCAAACCAAGTTACAAGTGAATTTGACTCCTCAAGGCAAGGGCTTATGGGGTGAACCCCAGGGCACCAATCACTGGACTAGAGTGGCGTTGCTTATTATGGACTATATTATGTTGTGAGTAAATCATTATAAGATGAGACCATTTGAAGGCAGCCAATAGATGGTCTCAAGACAGCTCCCAGAAACCTTTGGAGTAACGCTTTATATTAAGGTCCTTGTAATAAGCCTTTAATATCTAAAAAGACCATGATATATGCTTATTAACATTCATTTGTGTTAATAAGACTATCAATAAGTGTTAATAATAACATAATAAACAGGTTTATTGTGAGATTATAATAATTTTATAAGCACTTACAAGAAACTTAACTATTTAATGATTGCTTAATAACAATAATAATGGTCTTATGAGTTTCTTATAGTTGTTAATAAACGCATTACAACCCCATTTATTGATTCTTACTAACTTACCTATTATGTCATTGTTAAACCTTTACTAAGCATTTTTAAGGTTAATAAATCCTTTATTAAACTGCTTATAATGCGTTTTGCAGGTACGGGATCTAAAGCGGGAACCATGCTTATTAAGGTTAAAAGGTTAAAAAGGTTAAATAAAAAAGACACACTGTACAATGTTATGGCGGTGAAGCACAAAAACACACAAAAACAGTTCTTAAACAGTTATTTTTTTAATTTAAAAAACTTCAGAACGTATTCTTGAACATCAACATTTAAAAAATACGGACTAGACAAATCCGAGTCTGGCTTCTCCATGGCCTCGGGGGATTGTTGAGAATTCCTCTGGCTGGTCTTTCTTGTTCCTGTATAAAGAAACACAAAGAACATTGACCACAATAGACCGTTAGCAGACAGGTAACAATAAGCATTACGCCGTTAAGACATGGATTCATGACACAACTGTTAGAATTAGATACGTTTGGTAACCTATATAGTTTCATATGATAGCATAGGCTAAACTAGCTCAAATGTAGCACGCCTCTGAAAGAAAGCAATGTAAGCCAAAATAGTTTGCGAGCAGCTAGCAGCTAGCTAGCTAGAACCAGCTACCATTACTATTGCATTACATTCTCAAACTTACCAGAGAGTCATCCCCCAGTTCGGAGGATCTTCCTCTTATCCATGTTTTCTGTGCTTGTTCCTGTCTTTTGTCTGTCAGTTGATAATCTGGGATGCTCGTGCTGACGATTCCGACATGTTCTCCAAACGTTCGTCAACCACTTCATTACGCGTATGCGTCAAGCCATCATCCACTTGCATAAACAGAACTTCAGGTTTAAAATGACCTTAAAAATAAAAGGCAGACAGCCAGCTTGTCGGGAGCAGTGAGGGAAAGGTGCCTTGCTCTGGGACACCTTGACACTCAGCTTGGAGGAGCCGGGGATTGTACTAGCAACCTTGTGGTTACCAGCCAGCCCGCTCTACCTCCTGAGCTACTACCGCCCCTATTAACCTTAATAAGCATAAAAAATGCTTAGTAAAGGTTTAACAATGACATAATTGGTAAATTAGTTAGACTCAATAAATGGGTTTGTTATAATGTAATGTAATTTATTAACAACTATAAAAAACTCAAGACTATTTTTAATGTTATTAAGCAATCAAATAGTTTCTTATAAGTGTTTATAATCTCACAATAAACATGTTTATTATGTTATTAATAACACTTATAACACTAATTAATGTTAATAAGCATATAATAAGTGTCTTATTATCTAACAACAAAGGCTTATTACAAGGACCTTAATATAAAGCGTTACCACCTTTGGGTTAAACAACATTTGGGTGCCTAATCACCCCTATGGAACCTTAGGGCAACGTCCATGTTTTGATTCAGGTGGAGGTCAACACACTGCAAGGCATTGTGGGAAAAGGTCATTCCTGCATCAGAATTGGGAGACGAAAGAGAAAACGATTGACTCTGAAAAGTCTTCAAACATACACACACACTCGCTCTCACTATAAGGGCACAGACACACACACACACACACACACACACACACACACACACACACACACACACACACACACACCTAAGTTTCTATGAATTGACGGGTTAATTTGATTGGTCCAGGTGAATCAGGATGAGTGACAGGAACAGGAAGTGACCTCAGGACTAGAAGTCCTGACTTGAATATGATTAACTGCTCTGTTACAGTGCAAGTATCGCTCATGTGAACTCATTAACTGACTGTGCACATGTCACTTTGATAGTGCACGGATGTCTGTGATACAGCTGTGTGTGTGTGTGTGTGTGTGTGTGTGTGTGTGTGTGTGTGTGTGTGTGTGTGTGTGTGTGTGTGTGTGTGTGTGTGTGTGTGTGTGTGTGTTTGTGTGTTATCCCGGCAGTGCCGTCTCCAAGCAAAAGTGAAACCTTGGCACAGCTGTCACTCAAACCCGTGAACTTTGACCTCTGCTTACCGCAACAACCAGGTCCTCAGCCTAGCTATCCATTACCGCACACAGCAAGTCAAGCGCCTGCAGGCTCACAGCACATCATTAAGACGTGGAACAAAAGAGAGAAAGAAAGAAAGTACAAGAAGGTGTAACTGAGAGAGGACCAGAACAACACCAGACGCCGACCGGAAGCTGCAGCTGTTGCCCTGGAGATAGACACCATTACAAAATGGCTGATAAGGAGCTATGAGTCCATGTCTGGGGGGGGGTTCCCCACGGTGAGGTCATGGTCGTCTGTGGTTCGGGTCAGAGTCCCGAAGTTTACGGTGGAAGTGGAAAGTTCTTGCTGACACACAGTGAAATAGGAAGAAGAAAGGGAAAGTCCGCCTTGGCAGCGGGCTCAGTCCGAGAGCAGATGTTGGGCTTCAGACAGAACAGGGGTATCAGGTGTTATATGAAATACTGACACGTGTTAAATAGAAATCATTATTTTGTTAGCCGGGGTCGGCCCCTTCAGATCAAGGCCAGGTTATGGAGGGGAAAATCCACAGTGAAGCAACATTCTTCTGATTCCCACCTGCCCACAGCCTGACACCAGGGTCTAGTATCGTCTTAAAGGGGGCAGAGTACTCTAGTGGTTAGGGTGTTTGTCTCCCAGCTGAAAGGTTCTGTATTCAAACCCCAACGTCCACAGTGTACCTGCTGATGTCTTTGAAGAAGCTAACCTAACTCGTCTGCTCATTAAGGACAATTCCCTATAAGTGGCTTAAAGTCTCTCTTCGGATAAAAGTCTCTATTTGATACATTGTGAAAGTGTGAATACAGGATGTAAACTTTGGAGGAGCTGATCGGTTAGCCTCATTTTAAATCAGGCCAATAATCCCCCTTTTTTATTTGGGTCACATGTCATCAAGGAACAGGCAGGGGTGAGGGTTACTTTTTAAGGGACTGTGACTGCAGACATTGGGGTTTTGAACCCAGACCCTTTTGGTGTGATTTAAACCACTCTAACCACTCGCATCATTAACTGTCTTTTTCCCAAGACCAAGAACAGGCCAACAGCAGAGCCATGACTAGAGGGACGTCAGTGGTCGATGGGCTTTGAACCTTGGGGTAAAGGAAGTGGCTGGTCCACCTTGATGGAGGGATGGATGGACGGAGGGATGGGGTATTTGAAGTGGTATTCACAGTTAGAATGCTGCGGCAGGCCGTTGTGGTTTCACCCGAAGGAAAACTGTTTCTTTTACTTCATTTGCAGAAGAGGTTATTTCCACACACACTTCCCTCTTCCATGCCCAACATCCACCCACCGCCCCCTTCACCTGCGAGGGCAGTGGGTGGAGTTAGGAGTGCAAAACATCTGCATTCCAGAGAATGTACACGATACCATGGAAACAACTTGCTCAATTTAAGTATGTGACCGAGTATGTTTAGCATGACTTTAAATGCACGACATCTCAGAAAACTTATGCTCAACCTTTTCCATATAATTCTTCCCTCTCTCTCTCTCTCTCTCTCTCTCTCTCTCTCTCAGGGTTTAAGAGAGACATAGGAGAGTGAGAGACACAGGGT
>NC_136952.1:18268734-18276234 GCF_949987615.1 Pollachius pollachius | reverse complement strand
GTCAATAAACAAAATAAAATACAATATATAAATATATATATATATATTTATTACTATCAATTGCTTTTATAAATATATATATATATATTTATTTATAAAAGCAATTGATAGTTGTAAGATCACGTTTCAATGGCCCTGAAAAACGAATTTCACAACACAAAAAAAATTCACAGCGTTATTATTTTTTTGATAAACCAGTTCAGTTTAAAATATTACTTTCAGATGTTACAAATTCATAATGCATCTTAAAAAATTATAGGCTTGTTTCAATACTTGCACCGCTAGAGGGCAGTGCTGTTCCAGGCTAGTGTGACCATATTCTGTCATTGAGCAAAGTATTCTGAGAGAAATACTCGAACAGAACCCCTTGCCCCCTCTCTCCCCCCATTTCTCTTCCTCCCTCTTCCATCCTGGCATGGGACAGTCAAGCGGCAGTAAGATACTGTCAGTGGCAGTAAGATATTCCCAACCCCAGGGAATATCTTAGTGTCGCTTCGTCCATGATGATCACATGACCCTATCGTTACACCCCACACAAAGTCACCCGCCATTACCCGGAAGATAGTCAACTGTAGGAAGATGATTCACTGTGCTTTCTGATACAGGCCATCAAAGCGAAACCTTCTGGATCCTTCCACCTGGACCCTTATTTCCAATCTTTCGGGGGTCCAAATGTCTAATGCGTACATTAGGACCCCTAGGGACCCATAGCTCTGCCAGACCCCTGGACCCAGGATGGACGCGACCTGGAGCTAACCTATGTCGGGCTGTTAATAGCAGGTCCAGTCCCAAACATTACAGCCCCCCTCCTAACCCTGTTCCCTAAAGAACAAGGAGAGCTCAACTCTCAGAAGCCAGAGGGTAGACACCTAGGGCAGGAGCATACAGGGAGCTCCTTGGGTGTACGCTTCAGTGGTTCCCGACGTTCTTCGGCTCAATGCGGTATTTCGGAATCCATAGCTTAGTTACCTATAGGTGCCACACGTACCTAGAGACAGTGTAGACATTATCATCTGATGAGCGCCCTTCACATTGTTCTCAAAGCCAACCTGGGTGTAGAGGCCCTGACTGAAGCAGGGAGGCGTGCTGCTGGGTGAGGCCGCGTCTCGTTGGGGGGGTGGGGGGGACTGTTGATGTTTTGTGGAGCCCCCCCCCCCCCCCCTCCTCCGGTGTCTAGCTGCGTGAAGGTCCTCTTTGTGGCGGGGGCGCTCGGCGCTTCACCTCATTTCCTGTCGCGGAGAGGTCTTTACTATCCGGCCCAGTGTGGAGGTTAAGGAGGCCCCGCTCACTAATCACCCTGCAACCCAACACCAGCCCCCCTCCCCCGCCCAAACGGGGAGCTGTGGTAGTGTCCACCCTGGACCCCACCACCATGTTCTCCTGAAGGCCCCTGGACAAACACTCTGACCTGGAGAAGTCCGCGCATATCTGATACCATGACACCCCCAGAGGCAATGGCTCGACCCAGTCGGGGGGGTCGGTTTGGGCTCGTCTTGGTCTGGCCTGGCCTGGCTGGGTCTGGTTTGGTTTCTTTAGTGTGTGACAGCCTGGTGGTCCTGGTGGGGTCTGAGGGTCGGGTCAGGGGCCTGGTGGTCTTGGTGGGGTCTGGGGTCTAGTCTGGGGGCCTGGTGGTCTTCTTGGGGTCTGAGGGTCTGGTCTGGGGGCCTGGTGGTCCTGGTGAGGTCTGGGGCCTGGTCCGGGGGCCTGGTGGACTTGGTGAGGTCTGGGGCCTGGTCAGGGTTCGGTGTGGGTTGGTTTCATTTTAGTCTCTGGTCCGGTCTGCTCTTATCTGGTCTGGGTTTGGTTTAATTGGGGTCTCTGGTCTACTCTATTATTATCCCATCTGTTCTGGTCTGGGTGGGTCTGGTCTGTGGTCTGGGTGGGTCTGGTCTGTGGTCTGGTTGGGTCTGGTTGGGTCTGGTCTGTGGTCTGGTTGGGTTTGGTCTGTGGTCTGGTTGGGTCTGGTCTGTGGTCTGGGTGGGTCTGGTCTGTGGTCTGGGTGGGTCTGGTCTGTGGTCTGGGTGGGTTTGGTCTGTGGTCTGGTTGGGTTTGGTCTGTGGTCTGGGTGGGTCTGGTCTGTGGTCTGGGTGGGTCTGGTCTGTGGTCTGGGTGGGTCTGGTCTGTGGTCTGGGTGGGTCTGGTCTGTGGTCTGGGTGGGTCTGGTCTGTGGTCTGGTTGGGTCTGGTCTGTGGTCTGGTTGGGTCTGGTCTGTGGTCTGGTTGGGTCTGGTTGGGTCTGGTCTGTGGTCTGGTTGGGTCTGGTCTGTGGTCTGGGTGGGTTTGGTCTGTGGTCTGGTTGGGTCTGGGTGGGTCTGGTCTGTGGTCTGGTTGGGTTTGGTCTGTGGTCTGGTTGGGTCTGGTTGGGTCTGGTCTGTGGTCTGGTTGGGTCTGGTCTGTGGTCTGGTTGGGTCTGGTCTGTGGTCTGGTTGGGTTTGGTCTGTGGTCTGGTTGGTTCTGGGTGGGTCTGGTCTGTGGTCTGGTTGGGTCTGGTCTGTGGTCTGGTTGGGTCTGGTCTGTGGTCTGGTTGGGTCTGGTCTGTGGTCTGGTTGGGTTTGGTCTGTGGTCTGGGTGGGTTTGGTCTGTGGTCTGGTTGGGTTTGGTCTGTGGTCTGGTTGGGTCTGGTCTGTGGTCTGGGTGGGTTTGGTCTGTGGTCTGGTTGGGTCTGGTTGGGTCTGGTCTGTGGTCTGGGTGGGTCTGGTCTGTGGTCTGGGTGGGTTTGGTCTGTGGTCTGGGTGGGTCTGGTCTGTGGTCTGGGTGGGTCTGGTCTGTGGTCTGGTTGGGTCTGGTCTGTGGTCTGGTTGGGTCTGGTCTGTGGTCTGGTTGTACCTGGTCTGTGGTCTGGGTGGGTCTGGTCTGTGGTCTGGTCTGTGGTCTGGTTGGGTCTGGTCTGTGGTCTGGGTGGGTTTGGTCTGTGGTCTGGTTGGGTCTGGGTGGGTCTGGTCTGTGGTCTGGTTGGGTCTGGTCTGTGGTCTGGTTGGGTCTGGTTGGGTCTGGTCTGTGATCTGGTTGGGTCTGGTCTGTGGTCTGGTTGGGTCTGGTCTGTGGTCTGGTTGGGTCTGGGTGGGTCTGGTCTGTGGTCTGGTTGGGTCTGGTCTGTGGTCTGGGCGGGTCTGTTCTGTGGTCTGGTTGGGTCTGGTCTGTGGTCTGGTTGGGTCTGGTCTGTGGTCTGGGTGGGTTTGGTCTGTGGTCTGGTTGGGTTTGGTCTGTGGTCTGGTTGGGTCTGGTCTGTGGTCTGGGTGGGTTTGGTCTGTGGTCTGGTTGGGTCTGGTTGGGTCTGGTCTGTGGTCTGGGTGGGTTTGGTCTGTGGTCTGGTTGGGTCTGGTTGGGTCTGGTCTGTGGTCTGGTTGGGTCTGGTCTGTGGTCTGGTTGGGTCTGGTTGGGTCTGGTCTGTGGTCTGGTTGGGTCTGGTCTGTGGTCTGGTTGGGTCTGGGTGGGTTTGGCCTATGGTCTGGTTTGCTCTGAACTGGATGAGTTCTGGTTTGTCTGGTTGGTCCCTCTCCCTGGTAGGGACTGGTCCAGTTTGGACAGGTCTCTGGTTGAATAAGATCAATCTATCCCATCAGATCTCTGCTCTGCTGAAATACAGGAACATGTGTTCACAGACTACATGATTACATACAGAGACACACTGGACACACATCCACACAGGCATTGCCCCAGATGCAATTAATGCAATCATACCCGTCCATACACAGAGACAACACCGCCCTCCTGCCACCTCTCCCTCTCTCTCGCGGTGGTCTGTGAGAGGCCCCTGGATATGAGGAGCCTGTGGATATGACAGACAGGCAGGCATCGGGTCCTCATCTCCTGAGGGCCAAGCCGCTCACGGTGGCCCCTGTAGCCCCAGCGGGCCCCGGGGACAATAGAACTAGTTATTTTCACCTGTTGAGTCCTTCTTTCAATTCATTCTGCGTTCTCCCTCCCTCTCTCCCTCCCTCCCTCCCTCCCTCCCTCCCTCCCTCCCTCCCTCCCTCCTTTCCTCTCTCCCTCCCTCTCTGCTTCTCTCTCTGCTTTTGTCTACAAGAAGAGAGAGAGGAAATAAGATAATGGATTGAGTGTGTGGGTCCTGTTTCCTTCTCTCTTTCCGTGTCCCCCCCTCCCTCTCTCTTTCTCTCTCTCACCCATATTCTCTTCATCTCTCCCACTACCTTCACTTACTTTCTTCCACTCTCTCTCCCTCCCTATCAATCACTCTATATTAGACACATACTAGCACCCTCTCTTCCTCTCTCCCTCTTTCTCACCCCTTCTCTCTGTAGAAATGTATCTCACCCTTCTCTCCATCCCTGTCTATCCCCCCACTCTCCCCCTCTCTAACCCAATTCTCTCCCACTCCTTCTCTAACCCCTCTCTCTCTCCCCCTCTCTCCCTGTCTCTCCATCCATCCCCCTCTTCATCCTGTCTCTCTCTCTTTCTCCCTCTCTCCCTGTCTCTCCATCCATCGCCCTCTTCGTCCCTCTCTCCAACCCCTCCATCCCTCCCCCCCTCTCTCTCTCCCCCTCTCTCTGTCTCTCCATCTATCCCCTCTTCGTCCCTCTCTTTATCCCCCCCTCTCGGGCTGATCCATTCATGACAAATACATAGTGGCTATTCCAAAAGAAGTGTGTTGTGTCAGTGTGTGCGTGTGTATGGTTCTGCGTGTGCGTGTGTACTCCGGCCCACGGTCATGTGACCACGCAGGCCGCCATCACAGCCTAAAAAACTATTAGTCTGAGTAAACACACTCTGTGGCCATGCACACATTCTGGACATTCCACATATAGAGAGAGGGGGGGGAGAGAGGGGAGGGAGAGAGAGGGAAGGACAAGAGAGTGAGAGAAAGGAAGAGAGAGGGACAGGGAGAGAGAGAGCGGCAGCGAGTGGGGGGGGGGGCAAGAGGGATAGTGTGTGTGTCTGTATGTGTGTATGAGTGTTTGCGTGAAAGAAAGGATGTGTGTGAGTGAGAGAGCGAGATGGGGACGTTGGAAGAGGGTGGTAGGTGTCTGTGTGTCTGTGAAAGAGAGAGAATGAGTGTCTATGTGTATCTGTGCTATTAGTGTGTGAGAGAGAGAGCCTGTGTGTACTTTAGCGAGAGAGGGAGAGTTTGTGTGTGTTCCTGTGTGTGTATTTGGTGTGTGTGTGTGTGTGTTTGTGTGTGTGTGTGTGTGTTTGTGTGTGTGTGTGTGTGTGTGTGTGTCGGCCTGCATGCATGCATGATTGTGTGTGTGAATGGAAAGTATAGACTCTAATTGGGGGAAGACTTGGGTTTTTCTAACGCTCTCCGTGCTGCAATCAGGATGGAGTTTGGAAATAATAATGTAAATAAACACTTAAAGCACTCTGCTTTATAAAAATATAATTACACACCAACGTGAGATATATTCATTTACATTGGCAGGCAGACATACAGACGGATAGAGATAGAGATCTGTCTCATAATAATTCATACTAAAAGGCTTTTGTCTTGTAAAAGTTAACTTGTGTCTTTAAATTTACATTTCAATGAATGTGCACTGATTTTTTAAAAATGCACACATACTTATGATTCAAAGTTTAACATTTTGAGAAAATATAATTCCATTATAAAAAGACATCTCCCCAGGTATTAAGCAAGGGAGGAAGGTCAAATGAATAATTCCTTATGACATGAACTATTTTCCATTAATTCAGTTCGCGTTAGTCTAACTTTGATCCACCCTCTTCTCTTGAGCGTCTAGCAAAGATTATAGCCTAACACTAATAATTCTAAGTGGTAGAGCTCTGTTCTCCACGTAGATCATTTATTGAATATAGAAATGACTTATTGAAATCGGTTTAGAGAAGTAAGCGTTACAGTTCTTGTTATTCATAAAAAAGCTCGCTCTTGTTAGTCGCAGCTACCCCGTTTACTTGAGTGAAAAGGCCTCTCATATATACGGTGGCCAGATTGAGATACAAGCAACAGAAGGAGAGGGAGTAACCATGGAAACAGACCTGGGAACCAGCTCTATTTGTGGCCCTGGAAGCCCCTCCCGCCAGGGGTGTGCTCTATTTTTAGGGCCACGTAGCAGTCACCGATATCGCTTACATTAAACAAGGGTCAAATAGAACCATCAGTCCGGCCAGCCAGGGGCCACACTCCCAGGAGAAACACACCCAGTGTGGCCCGCTCCCAGGAGCCAAGCTGCCAGGGGCCATGTTCTGAGGGGCCACACTGCCATGGGGCCACGCTCCCAGGAGCCAAGCTGCCAGGGGCCATGTTCTGAGGGGCCATACTCCCATGGGGCCATGCTCCCAGGAGCCAAGCTGTCAGGGGCCATGTTCTGAGGGGCCATACTCCCATGGGGCCACGCTCCCAGGAGCCAAGCTGCCAGGGGCCATGTTCCAAGGGTCCACACTCCTAGAGGGCAACACTCCCAGGGGTCACACTCCAAGGGGCCAAGCATCCAGTGCCCATGCTCCCAGGGGCCAAGCTGCCAGTGGCCATGCTCTGAGGGGCCACACTCCCAGGGGCCACACACCCAGGTGCCACAAACCCAGTGACCTCCCACCCAGGGGCAACAGTCCCATCGGCCACATTCCCAGGGGCCGGACTCCCAGGGGCCACACACCCAGGGACTATACACCCAGGGACTATACATCCAAGGATACCCAACAAGGGCCTATGCACCTTGGAATTGGTGCTATGAACCATGCACCATATACTAGACACACTCTAGGGGTCAAGCCAACCAGGGGGCACACTGAGGCCCATGCATCAGGGAGTATGTGCTAGAGGCAATGTCCCGTGTTCTAGACACCAGATACCCTCTAGTGGCCCAGCACCCAGGGGGGCCTAAAGCGTACCCCCACGTAGGTCACTTGGAAGCTGACCAAGACCCTCCTTTTCTAGTGGACCAGAGTTGATTTGCACTATGGGTCTGTTCATTGAATCATGGAGGAAAGGCTCCATGATTCCATAGACACGGGCCGAACAGCTCAGATGCGAATCCGTCAAGACCATGCACCCAGGGATTGGCCTCGCAACCCAGCCTATATATCCGACCAGCTCCCCTCTGGATTCCCCTCAAGATAGGAGTCTGGAAGCAGCACAACACAGACTGCTAGCCACCCCAATGAGGGGATGATGGGCACTGGGCCGTTACGGGCACTTCTTCAATGGCTTAGTTCGTGTACTAATATTTAGGCTGATTTGGCATTTGTTTCATTGGAACACAATGCGTTTTTACTCAGTGTTAATGTTGGCTTATGGTTTTTACTTTGGAAGTACGCCACTCGAGATCCAACTGGTTGAAGCTAATTCAATCAGCTGCAGAGTCTAGGACCAACAATAAGGAAATCAAAGCGTCAGCGCTAAAGTGCTAAAGTGTATTCAATGTATGACAGCTGTCCATCATACATCCATACACTTTCACGTGTGATGTCAGGAATAGGTTGACTTTGAAATGGCTTGTGATAGCTAATCAACATCACAACCTGATGGTAAGGTAGGAGCTATTAAACAGCTGGACGTTAATGCTACAGGTATAGAAGCTCCAAC
>NC_136952.1:18256234-18263734 GCF_949987615.1 Pollachius pollachius | reverse complement strand
GGTGATCGACTTCACGGGCTTGCAGAACATGCCCTCGGGGAAGGAGCACGAGCGCTCGCTGAAGCAGTTGCCCTCCTTGATGTAGCGCGGCCAGAAGCGCGCGCCCAGGTCCTTCCAGCTGTACAGCACCGGGCAGTGCGTGTATGTCCACAGCCACTGCAGGAATTTCCTGCGGGCTTTCTTGCCCACCTTCACCCGCTTCCCGTACGGGGTCTCGCCCAGGTCCAGTTTCTTGATGTCGTTAGGCATGGGCCCGTGCAGCCTCACCTGCGTGTCTTGCACGGACAGGTTGACCTGCAGCATCGGAGAGCCGATGGACATGAAGTTGGGGTCAAAGTTGCTGCCGAGCTTTTTCCGCAGAGTCCTCTCGGCCAAGTCCTGCTCGCGGGGGTCGTACTCCGGGTCGGGGTCCTCCTTGAGGTCGGGCACGGGGAGGTGCTCGCTGGGCGAGGGACGGAGACGGAGGTAGTGCTGGGACACGGCGAGGTGCAGCGACACCAGCACGTACACGAGGAGCGACTGAGAGAAGCCCATAGTTCCTCCCGGTGGACGGCGGCGGTTCGTTAACGCGCACGGATCACTCCGCTCTCCCTGACCTCGCGATCACGATGAAGGAGGAACCCGCAGCCACGAGCTTCATAAATAGTCCCGGTGCCGCCAGGAGCAAGTCTGAGACACTTTTAATAGACCGCGTCAGGTTTGGATCACACGGAGACTCGCTGTTCCTTCTGATGCAAGCTCGACTTCAGGAAAAACCAAAAAGAAGAGAATTGAGTCGAAAAGTGGAAAAAAAAAACTAAAAACAGCGCGGACCAGAATTGGGTATAAAGAATAACTTCTATTCACGCGCTCCGTTCCTTCCTCGCCCCCTCTCCCTCAGATTCACTCTGGGTTCCTCGTGGTTGTCATGGTTACCCCAGAGACTCGAACGCCACGACAAATTGTCTAGACTGGATGACAGCGGCCGAGGCGAGAGCCGCATGGAGTGGGGAGCCTTTCTAAAAAGACCCCGCGTCTCTCCGCGGAGGGCGAACAGATCCGCGCCGCCCCGAGAGAGCCGCGCACAAAAGAGCACTTCACCGCGTTTTAAATGTCACGGGCCCGGCAACCAGGGCCGTCTTCTTGGCCAATGTTATTTTTACGCAGGGCTTTTATAAAACCTCCTTTCCTTTCAACGTGGCCTGACGCACTCGGGTTTGACAAAGTCCCAAAGCGCGCGCACAACACAATCCATAGACGGAGGAGAGAGAGAGAGAAAGAGAGAGAGGGAGAGGGTTATGGAGAGGGAGAGGGATAGGGAGGGAGAGAGAGAGAGAGAGAGAGAGAGAGAGAGAGAGAGAGAGAGAGCGATAGGGGGAGAGAGTATTCGTGCGGTATTCCAGCCGTCAGAGTGGAAGCTTTCTAATAATGTCCAGAACTCAATACGTTTATTCCCTTGCTGCTGCAACAGAAAAGTTATTAAAAAGCAAGTCTTCGGGCATCCTTCCAGATCGCAGGGCTAGTAGAATCACTGCTCCCAACTCCCACAGGACGCCTGGTGCACCAAAAGGCAAAGCTCTTCAATAATTCTTTGAGTAAGTAAAAAAGCAACAACAACAGACAAGCCTTATGCCCCTCTGATGCAAAAGGCAAAGTGCAGTGGTTGTTGCAGACGGAGTCGCTGATCTCTAGCAGTGTGGAGCGGTGTTCAGCGAGGTGACGTCGGTCTCCAGTCCGCTCAGACGCTGCGGGCTCCGCCGTCCGTGCATGACGAAGTGGGACTGCGCTCAGCAGCCCGCGGGCCGGTAGATGTAGACGTCAAGTCCCGGGGTGGGGGGGTTGGGGTGGGTGGGTTTGGTGGGGAGGAGGGAGTTGTGAGGGGGTGTGTGTGAGGGGGAGGGAGGGGGGGGGGGGGGGATTCTTCTGGTCCTTTGATTGAGCGGCACGGTAGTCGGGTTGGAGCGTCGCTCCTGCTCCTCCTCTGCCTTCAGGAGGTCTGGTGCGTGTGTGTGCGTCTGCTCAGGCACACCGTGTGTGTGTGTGTGCGTCTGTTGAGCGCGGCTGCGCGATCCCCCCAAGTTAAATATTCCCCCTGCTCTCCGACGGACAGTGAAGTGTCCGCACGGCCGGCCCACCACTGCCACTTTCACTTTGATTGACAGCAAGCACGCCCCCCCCCCCCCCCCCCCTCCCCTCCGCCCACACACACAAACAGTCACACACACACACCCTCCCACAACCCTCCCCTCGCCCCACAGTGTGGAAAGTCTAATTCCCAGAGCCCATCTGGGTCCTAAAGACCAGATCTCCTCTCTCCTGGCCCTGAGGGAGAGGCTGTTGGCCTACAGTACAGGCTACCGTTATCAATATCAAACTGATCCCACGTCTGCAGTATTAATATAACCCTTGGCCTTGCGTCACCGTGGTGATAGGCCGTCTGTGACGCGCTAATGGCTTCAATACGCTGTCAATATTGAAACATTTCCCTTGACTGGGACATTCCCCGGAGATGGATCATGGGAAGTGTTTAGTAGGTTTTGTCTACACGGAACGCCGCTATCACATTCCACCTTTGTTCCCGTGATTTGGAGTCCGCGCGCAGGAATTCGCCGATTGAACCCCAGGGGTCACGAAATGGGCGCGCAATTAAAGCTTATAAATGGCTCGGAGCATTTCCCATGCAAACTAACCGCTCATTAACCCCGCGTCACTTATACACACACGCGCACGCACGCACGCCGACCCACGCACACACACACACTCACACGACGCACGCACACACACATGCATGTATGCACACACACACTCTCGCGTGTGCGCACATATGGTAGCTTTGGAGAGCCTTTGACTGAATAAGGCGTAACATTGAACATATATCACCTGTTGTGTTTAGAGACCGGTCCGTTTCCTTTCACCGAGTGGACCAATGCGGACCCCTCCTCCCCGAGGGCCAGAGGCCGTCGTACGCTGGAGCCGTCACCAGGGGGCGTGGACCTGACCTGGCTGTAGCGGCGCCCATGCGTGAGTCTGTAGGAAGGAATGTGCAGCAGTCATCCTATGCGGCGAGGCACGCGGGGGGGGGGGGGCAGCATTAAAGGAGCATAACGGAGCAATTATGGTCCTTCTCCCCGAGTCAAACCCCCCCCCAGAATACACTCCACTATACAACCAACCACCGGGGACAACAGCAGAAGAAAGTTCAACAGCGTCTCTCATTCCATCACTCCAAACCGTGGGTTCAGATCCTCATAAAATATGGAATAGGATCCACTTTGTAGAGCCTGGGTGGGGAATGAGTTTTTGGCTTCACCTCAGACATAGATATTAAAAAAGTATATTAGACATACCTCAAAACAAATAACATAAAAGTGCTATAAAAATTAAAGGAACCTAAATCCAGGGTGGACCCATTCGTCTAGCATTATGTGATTGACCACAAGACTCAGGTAGTTCGGGGGACCCCCAATGGGCAAATCTCTGTAGCACACATACACACACACACACACACACACACACACACACACACACACACACACACACACACACACACACACAGACACACACATTCAAACGCACACATAGGCACGCACGCAAACACACACACTGTGGCAACCCGGTCCCAAACCCTCAGGCTAGGCGGCCCCAGGGAGAGGTGGTGGATGGCGTATTCCGCCGATATCCACCAGCCGGAGCCAGAGAGCGTCCAGTGCCCTAATCGATGCAATGGAGAACACCCCTTTACCCCTTTAAAAGGTTGTGACAGGTTCTCTTACGGGGAGGAAGCTGGAAGCAGGAGTGGATCAGGGAACCTCCAGGAACGGATCTAGCGGACCTTTTCCCCAACGCTCGAGCACACACAGACAACGTCGACAGGCAAGGAACACGCCGTTGGAACGGAGCGATAATTAATTTCCAAAGTGACAGAGACATTCCTGGGGCCGGGTTGTCACAAATGGTGGAGGATGCAGGCAATTTGACCACGCTACGGACTACTTGGGATTACCAGCCCACTGCAAGCCAATGCAGAACCCGGAAGGAGCCGCAGCCGCGGCCGCCGCCCAGCGTCAGCAACGGGACCAAGCCCTGGCCGCCGCCACCCAGAGAGACATCGTCGAGAGCCTCGTCCTTCTCCGGGAGGCGTAGGTACTACGACTCACCCAGCAAGCAGTGTGCGAAACCCCGACCTCCGCGCCGACCAACCGCCTTACCAAACTCGGGACGGATGACGACGTGGCGGACTACTTGGAGGTGTTTGAGAGGACGGGTCGTCGGGAGAGC
The DNA here is from genome assembly GCF_949987615.1 of Pollachius pollachius. Classification (NCBI taxonomy): domain Eukaryota; kingdom Metazoa; phylum Chordata; class Actinopteri; order Gadiformes; family Gadidae; genus Pollachius; species Pollachius pollachius. The sequence goes on along the minus strand of NC_136952.1, from coordinate 18,259,477 downwards.
TGGCCGGAGGACCGGAGGGCTCACATACTGTACCCCTTCCTCACCGGACCCGCACAGCAGGCGAGCCAGGATCTGACGCCGGAGCGCCCCAGTCAGTACCCGGCGATACTGGCCTTCTATGGTTATAGCCTCGCCGCCCGGGCCCAGCGATTCCACGACTGGTGATTCGATATCCAAGGCGCAGTACGGACTCAAGTCTACCAGCACGGCAGGCTGATCCGGAGATGGCTCGTGGCCAGGGAAGCTCCCTGCCTCCTGGATCGGATTCTAATAGACAATACCATCCGTCAGCTCCTGCCAGATGCCCGGAAAACCCTCGCCAACGTCCACCCCGACACGGTGGACGAGTTGGTATGGCAACTGGAGGACTGGCAGGGGGCACAACAGTTTTAGCGTCCGGGACCCATCTTGACCCGCCGAGACGCAAAAGAACAGGTGAGGACCGAATTCCTCGCAGTGATCACCCCCACCGAGACCGCGACCCTCTCCCAGGAGCCCCGAGAGGATAGGCGGGGCTTCAGCTGCGGACAGACGGGACACCTAGCCCGACAGTGTCCCGGAGACCGGGATGTATCCATGCGTTCGGCCTTCGCCGACGGGGGACGGTCAGGACCGTGTCTCCTGGCCACCTGTTGGGCACATCAGAAGCCCGGGGCCCCAACTCTCCCCCTGCGGATAGGGAATAAGGACACTCAGGCCCTCCTGGACACCGGCACCATAGTGACCCTCCTGCGCCCAGACCTAGAGGGGGGACGGCGGGGCGAGCCAATTGAGGTCGCCTGTGTGCATGGGGACACCCGCACGTGTGAGACTTGCCATATGGTTGTGCGGAGCCCCCGAGGGGTGTTTACGGCAGGGGCCGGGATCGTGCCCCACCTCCCCGTACTCCTACTCATCAGCAGGGACTGCCCCATATTCCACAGACTGTGGAACCCCGTCCCGGGTTCTCGACCACTGCGGGACCCGCCACGAAGTCATGGACGAACCGGCTGACCGACTTATGGGGCTCGGCTGGCCCCCTCAACCCCAGCAGAATCGTCAGCGAAGGACGACGGGACCGAGGGGGACGGACCCACCCAGCGGAATCTACGGGACCAACCCTGGACTAACCGGATACCCTGACGGCTACCGAGCAGACCGGTCCACAGGGAGAATCCGAGAGATCCCCTCTCACCGAGTTTTTGGATTCTTCCCAACTGGGGGGGAGGAACGGATCGATCCGGACAGTTCACCAGCACCCAACTACAGGACGACGTCCTGAAGCACGCCTGGAGCCACGTCCTCGCCCATGATGGCCAAGCGAGGGAGTTGGTGAGTTTCTTGCCACATCCTCACTTCAGCACCAAGGGGGGGTCTGCTATATCGGATAGTAGAGAAGGGGGGGATGGTGACCGAACAACTGGTGGTACCCCGCACGTATGTTAGCAAGGTACTGTTCATGGCACACTCCCATCTGTTAGGGGCCCACTTAGGCATGGATAAAACCAGGGACAGCATTTAAGCTTGTTTTTATTGGCACAGGGTGAAGGGAGACATCGTCCGGTATTGTCAGACATGCCCCGAATGCCAGCGAACGGCCCCGAGACACTCGGTCCGAAATCCTCTGATCCCCATGCCAATTATTGAGGTACCGTTTGACCGGATAGCACTTGACATTGTCGGGCCTCTCCTGAAGACCAGCCGGGGTCATAGAGATATTTTAGTCTTGGTAGACTATGCCGACAGGTACCCTGAAGCCCTGCCCCTCCACTCCGCCACCACCAAGGCTGTAGCTAAGGAGCTTATGCTGCTATTTAGTCGGGTAGGGATAGCCAGAGAAGTCCTTATAGACCAGGGGTCTTGTTTTATTTCCCGTGTGATGAAAGAACTGTTTAGCCTCCTCCAGGTGAAACAGCTCCGAACCTCGGTGTACCACCCCCAGACCAACGGTCTCGCGGAATGCTTCAATAAGACCCTCAAGCAAATGCTAAAGAAGGTCATGGACACAGACGGGAAGAATTGGGACCAGCTCCTGCCCGACATACTACTCGCCGTCTGTGAAGTAACCCAAGCCTCTAAAGGTTTCTCACCATTCGAGTTGCTGTGTGGGAGAAGACTAAGGGGACTCCTCGACCTCGCCAAGGAGGCGTGAGAGAGTTGGCCATCCCCCCATCGCACCATGGTGGACCACGTGGAGCAGGGGAGGGACTGCATGGCGCAGGTCTGGCCCATCGTCCGGGACCACCTCTGACAAGCCCAGCAGACCCCGGCCCGGGTCTACAACAGGGGTACCCAGCTGCGCATATTTCGGCCCGGAGACCTGGTCATGGTGCTCATACCAACGGCGGAGTGCAAATTCTTGGCCAAGTGGCAAGGGCCTTACGAGGTCGTCGACAGGGTGGGGTACGGCAGCCCGGGAGACGCAAACCCACCCAACTCTAACATCAACCTGCTGAAGCAGTGGCGGTCGAATACCTCCCCACCGGTACCGGCTCCCCTGGGTCTGGCCGCCCGGCGCGACATACCGGTGGTCCTCGTGGGAGACGACCTCAGCCCCGCCCCGAAGCAGTCATCCTGCAACACCAGGATGTCTTCTCGGAAGTACCAGGGAGGACCACGGTGGCACAACACGACATTAGGACGGCGCCAGGCATCACGGTGCGCGTCCCCCCCCCTACCAGGTCCCGGAAGCCCGTAGGAACGCTATCCGGGAGGAGGTCGCTAGGATGCTCCAGCTCCGAGTCATAGAGGAGTCACGCAGCGCCTGGTCTAGTCCCGTCGTCCTGGTCCCCAAACCCAATGGGACATTCAGGTTTTGCAATGACTTCCGGAGACTCAATGAGGTCTTGGACTTGGCACCTACCCCATGCCTAGGGTCGATGAACTGATTGAGCGGCTCGGTCCCGCCCGCTACCTGACCACCCTGGACCTCACCAAGGGGTACTGGCAGGTGCCGCTCACCAGAACCGCTCGGGAGAAAACAGTGTTTGCAACCCCAGGGGGGGTCTATACCAATACACGGTCCTCCCATTCGGCGTCCATGGCGCACCCGCCACGTTCCAGAGGATGATGGACCAGCTCCTTCGGCCTCAACAGGAGTACGCAGCAGCCTATATAGATGACATCATCATCCACAGCGCCAGCTGGGATGTCCACCTCCGACAGCTGTGGGCGGTCCTGGGGGAGTGGAGGTGGGCCAGACTCACAGCCAACCCCGCCAAGTGCCGCCTGGGTCTGGAGGAGACGTCATACCTGGGGTACACA
>NC_136952.1:18248734-18251234 GCF_949987615.1 Pollachius pollachius | reverse complement strand
CATCCATCCATCTTTGTTTCCGCTGTTTTGCTGTGTTTCTTCACACAATGCTAAGCCGAGCCAGGCTAGAACATACACACTGGGGCAACATGTATTGTATGAGGGCTGTGGCGTTCACATGTTGGGAGGAAAGCAGCTGTTACATTTTTCAAAGGCTATGAAGGCAGCCAAGAATACGGCCTTCTAACGGCAGACAATAACCAACGTGCCATTCCATCACTTCAATGGACCACCATTAAGTTCAATGTTGGAATCATTAAAAGTAGTAGTTTAGAGGCCTAAAAGGCTAGAACATACTGTTGTTTGAAGCGCTTGTTAACCAAACATGATCTTTCTTCTTCTAGACCCTCAAAAGATTTACCCTCCATCCAAACACCAACACATCTACCTCACCAAGTCACAGCATCACAAATCATTACTTGAAAAATAATAACCACTGCAGTGGGACACCCACAGAGACGTGAAGGTTTAGAGGATTCTATGTTGGAGGGTGTGTTAGGAGCACTATGTTGGAGATGGTGTGTTAGCAGCTCTATGTTGGAGAGTGTGTGTTAGGAGCTCTATGTTGGAGAGGGTGTGTTAGGAGCTCTTTATTGGAGAGGGTGTGTTAGGAGCTCTATGTTGGAGACGGTGTGTTAGGAGCTCTATGATGGAGACGTGTGTTAGGAGCTCTATGTTGGAGAGGGTGTGTTAGGAGCTCTATGTTGGAGAGGGTGTGTTAGGAGCTCTATGTTGGAGGTTGTGTTAGTAGCTCTATGTTGGAGAGGGTGTGTTAGGAGCTCTATGTTGGAGGGGGTGTGTTAGGAGCTCTATGCTGGAGGGTGTGTTAGGAGCTCTATGTTGGAGAGGGTGTGTTAGGAGCTCTATGTTGGAGAGTGTGTGTTAGGAGCTCTTTGTTGGAGAGGGTGTGTTAGGAGCTCTATGTTGGAGAGGGTGTGTTAGGAGCTCTATGTTGGAGGGTGTGTTAGGAGCTCTATGTTGGAGGGTGTGTTAGGAGCTCTATGTTAGAGGGTGTGTTAGGAGCTCTTTGTTGGAGAGGGTGTGTTAGGAGCTCTATGTTGGAGGGTGTGTTAGGAGCTCTATGTTGGAGGGTGTGTTAGGACCTCTATGTAAGAGAGGGTGTGTTAGGAGCTCTATGTTGGAGGGTGTGTTAGGAGCTCTATGTTGGAGGGTGTGTTAGGAGCTCTATGTTGGAAAGTGTGTGTTAGGAGCTCTTTGTTGGAGAGGGTGTGTTAGGAGCTCTATGTTAGAGGGTGTGTTCGGAGCTCTATGTTGGAGACGGTGTGTTAGGAGCTCTATGTTAGAAGGTGTGTTAGGAGCCCTTTGTTGGAGAGGGTGTGTTAGGAGCTCTATGTTGGAGGGTGTGTTAGTAGCTCTATGTTGGAGGGTGTGTTAGTGGCTCTATGTTGGAGAGGGTGTGTTAGGAGCTCTATGTTGGAGGGTGTGTTAGTAGCTCTATGTTGGAGGGTGTGTTAGGAGCTCTATGTTGGAGAGGGTGTGTTAGGAGCTCTATGTAAGAGAGTGTGTGTTAGGAGCTCTATGTTGGAGAGGGTGTGTTAGGAGCTCTATGTTGGAGAGGGTGTGTTAGGAGCTCTATGTTGGAGGGTGTGTTAGGAGCTCTATGTTGGAGACGGTGTGTTAGGAGCTCTATGTAAGAGAGGGTGTGTTAGGAGCTCTATGTTGGAGGGTGTGTTAGGAGCTCTATGTTGGAGGGTGTGTTAGGAGCTCTATGTAAGAGACGGTGTGTTAGGAGCTCTATGTTGGAGAGGGTGTGTTAGGAGCTCTATGTTGGAGGGTGTGTTAGGAGCTCTATGTTGGAGGGTGTGTTAGGAGCTCTATGTAAGCGAGGGTGTGTTAGGAGCTCTTTGTTGGAGGGTGTGTTAGTAGCTCTGTGTTGGAGGGTGTGTTACGAGCTCTATGTTGGAGACGGTGTGTTAGGAGCTCTATGTAAGAGACGGTGTGTTAGGAGCTCTATGTAAGAGAGGGTGTGTTAGGAGCCTTATGTTAGAGGGTGTGTTAGGAGCTCTATGTTAGAGGGTGTGTTAGGAGCTCTATGTTAGAGGGTGTGTTAGGAGCTCTATGTAAGAGAGGGTGTGTTAGGAGCGCTAAGTAAGAGGGTGTGTTAGGAGCTCTATAGTGGAGGGTGTGTTAGGAGCTCTATGTTGGAGAGGGTGTGTTAGGAGCTCTATGTTGGAGGGTGTGTTAGGAGTTCTATGTTGGAGAGGGTGTGTTAGTAGTTCTATGTTGGAGGGTGTGTTAGTAGCTCTATGTTGGAGGGTGTGTTAGTAGCTCTATGTTGGAGGGTGTGTTAGGAGCTCTATGTAAGAGAGGGTGTGTTAGGAGCTCTATGTTGGAGGGTGTGTTAGGAGCTCTATGTTGGAGGGTTTGTTAGGAGCTCTATGTATGAGAGGGTTTGTTAGGAGCTAGGCTACAGTGACAGGGTTCCTCAGAGCTTTATATTGAACAAGGTGAGATATCATGAGCTCTGTCATATAAGTAA
>NC_136952.1:18216234-18236234 GCF_949987615.1 Pollachius pollachius | reverse complement strand
ACCCCCATCAGACACTGACCTACCCCCCATCAGACACTGACCTACCCCCCATCAGACACTAACCTACCCCCCCATCAGACACTAACCTACCCCCATCAGACACTAACCTACCCCCCATCAGACACTAACCTACCCCCCCATCAGACACTAACCTACCCCCATCAGACACTAACCTACCCCCCCATCAGACACTAACCTACCCCCCATCAGACACTAACCTACCCCCCATCAGACACTAACCTACCCCCCATCAGACACTAACCTACCCCCCCATCAGACACTAACCTACCCCCCCATCAGACACTAACCTACCCCCCATCAGACACTTACCTACCCCCCATCAGACACTAACCTACCCCCCATCAGACACTAACCTACCCCCCATCAGACACTAACCTACCCCCCATCAGACACTAACCTACCCCCCCATCAGACACTAACCTACCCCCCCATCAGACACTAACCTACCCCCCATCAGACACTAACCTACCCCCCCATCAGACACTAACCTACCCCCCCATCAGACACTAACCTACCCCCCATCAGACACTAACCTACCCCCCCATCAGACACTAACCTACCCCCCCATCAGACACTAACCTACCCCCCCTCCCTACATCAGACACTAACCTACCCCCCCATCAGACACTAACCTACCCCCCTGTATCAGACACTAACCTACCCCCCCCCACACACACACACACACACACACACCCTCTCCCCCACCTCTCAGCCAGCAGGGTTCCCTTCGCTCGCTCAATCAAGACATCAGGTCCCTTTATCAGGCCTTTCAGATCGAGGCCATTAGAAACCCATGAATGTCCTTCTGCTTTGTGTTTACTCCTGGTCTCTGTCCACGTAGAACAGCACAATGTCCATTAGGACTTCATTCCCACCAGCCGACAATGTCTGCACTGGCGCTCAGAGACAGGCGCACACCAAAGAGATTCCATGCATTGTTCACCATCACTGCCTCTGAGTTCTCTGTGCTCTTCAAGGGAAAACAAAGTCTGGGTCCGCATTCGGTCCTCAGGGACGATGACTCAAATTATGATATCTTAATAAGCAGCAACTGACACCAACGCTTCTCTTAGATTGAGGTTTCCATTTAGTTTTTTAGGAGGCACATCTATGGAGGTTGTTATGACACATATCTCGAGAGCTTGTGCAACGTTTTGCTAACGTCGGTTGAAACAAGAGTTGTGGCCTCGCCCACCGATCACAAACGATAAAATCCATCCCCACCACCAAACTATGTGCCACAAATTTCAAATCAAAACCACAAATTAACAAATCATGAGTCAATCAAGGCTTTGACATATCTCTCTCCTATCTTCCCTGCCTGCTGAATTAGTCAAAACCACCCCAACCACCAAGACTCTAACCCTAAAGTTCATCCTCAACCATGACGGATATGAGTGTGACAGCCGGGCCAGGAATAGTGGCCACCCTGGTGAAGACTGGCTGGCTGGCTGGCTGGCTGGCTGGCTGACTGGAGGCGGCCCCTCGCATGGAGAAGGCTGGCTCCAGCCCTCCAGGCTGCAGGCCCTTCCCTGGGCTTTACAGACTTAGAGACTCCTCAACAGCTGTCCCTCCACCACGTCTTCATCAGCGAGAGGCGAGGAGCCCTGATGAGGTCATGGGGACAGGGAATCCATACGTACAAGTGACCTCTATTTGTCTTGTCGTCTCATTAACATCAGAGCCTGTGAATGGCCTTTCTGGAGCCTACTGCTGCTGCCGGTATAGTGCAGTGATGCTAGTGTCTTAAGGGGCCCACACACCGCACAGCCCCAAACCAACGGCCAACTGCCTTTATCCGACCACTCCGGTTTCCTCTCGTCTGATCCGTGAAAAGGTTGCATCAGCGATGTCGGGGGACGTCACTTCTGGGGTTATTTAAAGCGAGATCCCAAACAAACAGAGCCAGCTCGCCCCTCCCTTCTGTGTTTCGTGCATCCAGTAAAAACGATCATGAACGCAGCAAAAAACCCAAAACACCCGCCCCTTGTCGGTGATTGGTTGGAATACTATTTATTTTGTTTTTGAGTGGTTGGTAGTATCATTTGTTTTTGTGTACGATCTAGGAGCATAGGCTGACTACAGAGACGCGTTTTTTTTGACGGCCTGCCTATGGGGCGGGCAGTTAGCGGACCGTGAGGGAAGATCAGATGAATGTGATCATTTATGTCTCGGCCTAGAACCGCTGATACAACCTCTAAGTCACCTTAACATCGGGCGGCGCTTGTCCGAGTCAGAGTATCCGACGGCTCAAATCCTCCGACTGCCAGCACTCTCAGAGTTTGCATGTTGAATCGGACCAAACAGCGTTTGCGTGGTTCCAAAAGCTTCCTGAACTCGTCCGGGTCTCCCCAAACGTTTCAGACGGCCAGTGGTTGGGCCAGTGTGTAGCAGCCTTTAGGGTGTGCAAGTGTGCGTGTGAGTGGCGGTGATAGTGGGAATGGAGGTAATAGTGGAGGGGATGGCAGTGGTAGTGAGGGTGGAGGAGGTGGTAGTGGTTTAGGTAGAGGTGGAGGTAGTGGGGTGGAGGAGGTGGTAGTGGTAGAGGTGGAGGTGGTAGGGTAGGGGTGAGGTTAGGGGTGAGGTTAGGGGTGAGGTTAGGGGTGATGTTAGGGGTGATGTTAGGGGTGAGGTTAGGGGTGAGGTTAGGGGTGAGGTTAGGGGTGAGGTTAGGGGTGAGGTTAGGGGTGATGTTAGGGGTGATGTTAGGGGTGAGGTTAGGGGTGATGTTAGGGGTGAGGTTAGGGGTGAGGTTAGGGGTGAGGTTAGGGGTGATGTTAGGGGTGATGTTAGGGGTGAGGTTAGGGGTGAGGTTAGGGGTGAGGTTAGGGGTGAGGTTAGGGGTGAGGTTAGGAGTGAGGTTAGGGGTGAGGTTAGGGGTGAGGTTAGGGGTGAGGTTAGGGGTGAGGTTGGGAGTGAGGTTAGGGGTGAGGTTAGGGGTGATGTTAGGGGTGAGGTTGGGGTTGATGTTAGGGGTGAGGTTAGGGGTGATGTTAGGGGTTAAGGTTAGGGGTGAGGTTAGGGGTGAGGTTAGGGGTGAGGTTAGGGGCGAGGTTAGGGGCGAGGTTAGGGGTGAGGTTAGGGATGATGTTAGGGGCTAGGTTAGGGCCTAATGGGACTGACCTCTAGAGAGTACCAATAACCTGTGAATACGTGATTCTGTCGGGACTGGGGATATAAGTGAGATCAGAGCCAGGCCTGCGGGTGTGTTCTCCTCTGAGAGACATGTAAAACAGGCGTTTCCATGCACTAAACCATCTCCAAGACCTATTAAACAGCTCATATCCCAGGGGAAAGAACGCCCTGACAGAACCTCAGGAACCAAGTCCATCTGAAATACTGTGACATCCTCCGATGGTGCGAGCCTCAAAAGAAGAGAAGAAACCGACAAAACCAGTCAAGGCTTTTATTTTATAATGTTCATTTATTGTTCCATAAAAATAGATTTAGAAAAAGTGACGTGATGAGTCCTTCATGACTTGGTGAGCTGGAACCACCAGCAGCTCCTTGTAAAGATGGAGCTCTGCTTTTTTTTTGCTTTTCTTGCCTGAAAAGTACATTATATGACCCTAACCCCCCCGCCACACACAGACTTTTATTTGTGTCCAGACAACGCTACCCAGACAGGGTCTATAACCCTAGTGAACTTTGACCTCCAGGGTTATGACTTTCACATTTCTAGAAGATACAGTACATTCACTTCCTGGTTTTCTAAGCAACTGGATCCAGTTTGTCCTTTCGTCGTGTATTAGTATTTAATAACTTTTTTTCCCTCAGTTGGCTGTGTTAAAACGGCTGTTAATAGTGTGGTTAAAGAAGATGTCGAAGCGCTACGAAAGAATTCAAACAGTTAAACCAACACGTTTTTATCCAGCTCCATAATACATGGGGACTGTTTAAATATACAGTAGCAGCACATTAACACAAAGTATTATATTAATATTAAAATGACTATTACAATACCTTTTATAACGGAATGAAAGGAACTCTAAAATGTCAACAGTCAACAGGATTGGACCGCATCCCAGGCCACACCTACAGCAGAATGCTCCAGAACATTTGGGGAGGGCTTTCGCCAAGGCTCCAGGTCCAGACTGAATTCCAGCCTTGTGATTGGACGCACTGGCTAGGCTTATTAGGCGCCTGCGTGTTCCACTGCTACATTGGTAAAGTCAGCAACATAGCCTGCATGTTGGGGCCCCATTTTATTAATTGTGGATTAATCTTGCAATTTTATTTTCTGTTTGATATCTATGATAAAGAAATGCAAAAATATATACAAAAAAAGGCAATTGACTCAGGGCTACGACACAAATCCTACTATGACAACGTTGTAACGTATAAATGTTTGGGAAGCTAGAGGCTAAGCTAGCTCAGACTGTTTATCAAAAAGAAAATGATATCGACAGAGTTCTCCCAAAGCAAATGTTTGGATTTGTCACAAGCTGCGCAGTAATCAATAATCAATAACTGTGAGCGGTACAAGCTCTCTCAAAAGAACACTTTTGGTTTCTTCAAGCCAACACTGGAAACCGAGTGATGTAAATGCTAGTTAAGGTCAAAGAGAGGACAGATACTGTCTTCTAAAGATCCTAGGTGCCTATGTCCATTTAAGGCACTTCCTGTCCATCATCTTGGATCAAATGTTTTCAAATGGCAGCTGAGCAGATCAATCATCAAAATAAAAGCTTATGTTGTTTAGCAGAGGAATATCAATGAAAGTGCTTTGTTGACTGTCATCTTTAAAATCATTTTTTAAATCATATGTAAACTATATTAATACTAAGAAACCTAACAATAATTTGGGTTCTGAGTCATTATATCTGTAGCTCTGGTAATATTCTTAATATTAAACTATAATAACATTAAACATTTAATGCACCTTTGATGATGAAAAGATGAAGATCTCGCAAAGGGAAACTTTGCTCTATTGACCTGTATTAGCATTGCTCATGAAGGCTAGATTACTAGCATTGTTGATATATGCTAGGCAACTAGCATTGCCCGTAAACGCTAGACTACTAGCATTACTCATAGGTGCTAGACTCCTAGCATCTGTCGTAAATGCCAGGCTACTAGCATTGCTCGTAAATGCTAGATGACTGCTTAGTTCATAAATGCTAGCAAAGCTCATACATTCTATTCTACTAGCATTGCTCATAAATGCTGGGCTTCAAAATGCACCAAAAACAATTGGAGGGCCAGCCCCAGACTGACAGGCACCCCTAAGTGAGGGGTCGGGAAAACTGCTGCCAATAAGGAAACACAAAAAACTGCCCAGAAACAATGGACACAGCATGACCACAGTACTTAAGACGTCTCCTCATCAGCCAGACAAACGCTAAACAAAGTCTCAAAGTATTGCTCTTCTTTTTCCACGCTGGCTGGTTTTTGTGCGGTGTGACTTCACGGGTTTGCGATGATTGTGACAGTTTGTTCGTTATGATGTGTGTGTGTATGTGTATGTGTGGGGGGGAGGGGGACCCTAGAGTCAGCCAGGTTTGAACTGAATCTCCATACCCCCTCCACCCTCAGCCCCCTCCATTATCCCTCTCCCTCTGTCTCCCTCTCCCTCTCTATGTCCCTCACTCCCTCTAGAACTTACTTTCTTACAGACATGCAAGCCTCAGACCCAGCCAGATCCGTGGCCTGGCTGAGTGCTGGGCCAGCGGGCCAAGTCGTTGGGGTGATTGCATCCCTCGAGCAGAGACGCCATGCCCCCTCCCTCCCCAAACCTCCAGTCTCCCCCACCACCTCCAGCCTCCCCCTGCTCTGTCCTCTTGGCCCAGGACAGAGCCCACATCCTGAGAACAGGAAGCCGGAGGCTGTGCAGCAGCGGACAGCTCTTTGGGAATCACACAATGAGAGAGTTCATGAAGGAGGCTCGTCTCTCTGGCAGAGGGCTGCCGGGGGTAGCGGTTGTGCCGGGGGCTGGGGGCGGTTGTGGAACGAGGATGGTGGGGGGGGGGGGAAGCCCGTGCCATTTTGGCAGCATTCAGGGCTCCGATGTGTTGGTGTCAATCTTAGCAGATGCCGTATTGGTGATCCATTAATCTTCCCGGGCAGCCTGCTTCCTTTATCTCCAGAAAGTTACAGACAGCCGAAGAGAATACTTTGTTATTTGTTCCATTTATTCTTGTCCATTTAGTATCCTGGTGAGTCTTTCTTTGCAAAAAATATGTACACTTTCTGTAAAATTGGTTCTCATTGTGTTTGGACAAAAGAAAAGGCCCAGGGTCAACAACGTCTCTCAGCCCCCATGACCTTGTGTCTATTCCCTTTGGTCCTCAAACGGTAGTGGCTCGGCTGTGTTTGAGGGCCAGTGGGGAGTACTCCTTGATGCGAACGCACAACTTGCCCCTCTGCCAGGGGTTCTGCAGTTCCAGCGGACAGAAGTCGTCCTGGAGCCATTTCTCCCTGCCCTCCACCGCCAGGACCAGCCCAAAGAGCTGGAGCTGCTCTGGAGCAGAGCCTCCCCCCTGGTCTGGGTCCACACTGCCACCGCTGCTGCCACCGGCCAGCATGCGACGCGAGGCCGCCTTCATCTCCTGGACGACCAGCTGAACTATCTCCCGCGCCGAGGTACACGGGGTCACGCGGAGCTGGGCCCGGGAGAGAGCAGAGCACCGGTTAGCAATCGGGGTTCATTAAAACAGATGCTTACAGCCAAGGAGATGCACTGTCTCACTGTGAATAAAGATAAAGCAGGATATTAGAATAGATGTTACGAAACAGTCAGATGGCATGGTGAGATAGAGGAGAAGATGGTGTACTTCAAGATCTTAGTCGACTTTAGGGAAAGTTGTATGGTGGTGCTAGGAGTTGTCCTGATACAGGTTAGGGCTGGAGGGAGGGTGGAGCTAGGTGTCCTGATACGGGTTAGGGCTGGAGGGAGGTTGGAGCTAGGTGTCCCGATACGGGTTAGGGCTGGAGGGAGGGTGGAGCTAGGTGTCCTGATACGGGTTAGGGCTGGAGGGAGGGTGGAGCTAGGTGTCCTGATACAGGTTAGGGCTGGAGGGAGGGTGGAGCTAGGTGTCCTGATACGGGTTAGGGCTGGAGGGAGGGTGGAGCTAGGTGTCCTGATACGGGTTAGGGCTGGAGGGAGGGTGGAGCTAGGTGTCCTGATACGGGTTAGGGCTGGAGGGAGGGTGGAGCTAGGTGTCCTGATACGGGTTAGGGCTGGAGGGAGGGTGGAGCTAGGTGTCCTGATACGGGTTAGGGCTGGAGGGAGGTTGGAGCTAGGTGTCCTGATACGGGTTAGGGCTGGAGGGAGGGTGGAGCTAGGTGTCCTGATACGGGTTAGGGCTGGAGGGAGGGTGGAGCTAGGTGTCCTGATACGGGTTAGGGCTGGAGGGAGGGTGGAGCTAGGTGTCCTGATACGGGTTAGGGCTGGAGGGAGGGTGGAGCTAGGTGTCCTGATACGGGTTAGGGCTGGAGGGAGGGTGGAGCTAGGAGGTGTCCTGCTGTGTGGGTCCCACCTTTACGCTTGTGTCCTTGGGGAGGCCGCTGGGGTACTGAGGGTAGACACGGAGTGTGGCGGGCCAGCCTCTCCGGTGGTCCCCCGGGGACAGCGCCGACAGCCTCTCCGTGCCGCTGTCCTCCGATAGGGTCCGGGCCGGGGGCTGTCGCGGCGAGCGATCTGTCCCGCGGCAACGGTCCACCGAGGAGGGCCGGGCCCAGCGCCGGCGAGGCGGGGAGCGGGTGGGGGATAAGGCGGGGGGTTGGGGTTGAGCGTTCAGGTGGAGGGCGGCCGAGGGGAACTCCAGGCTGCTCGTGCGCACACAGTAGGCCTGGCGCTTCTCCGTGATGCGCAGCAGCTCGATCTGCCGGCTGGGCAGGATGAAGTCGCTGTCAAACAGCTCCGGGCCGCAGCCTCGTCGCCGGCCCTCTCCACCGCCCACGCCGCACTGCCCCGACTCCGAGCCCTGCAGCACGTCAGGGGCGGAGACCCGCAGGGCGTCTCCTCCTCCTCCTCCTCCTCCTCCTCCGACTCCTCCTCCACCACCACCGGAGCCGCTGCCGTCGCTGTGGAGGTATCCCCGGGGCTCGGGCTGGGCCGCGGAGAGGGGGGAGGCGGGCAGCAGGTCCAGCTCGCGGGGGCTTTGGGCTCGGCTGGAGTCGTAGTCGCTGTCGGTGGTGAGGAAGACCTCGGACGAGCCCTCTTCATCAGAAAGGCCGTGGAAGTCTGGAACGAGATGAACTAAGAGCTAGAACTGGTAACAATAACTTATCAACAACTTAGTTTGAACACATTTAAAATCCTTACACGTTCAAATGGGTGCAAAGTAGAACGCTTCATATCAGATTTTGTCCATCATGTCCATTGGAAATTTTGAGAAAACCATGAGGTTTAACACATCATGATCAGCTGAGTTATAACAGAATAATACACTTAAAACTAATCGTGAGGTTGCTCATTTTCTTCATATTCTTTCAAAGTATTTTACCCTGCTGCCCAGGTGCTACCCTGCTGGTTCTCTGCTATTACCCTGCTGGTACCCTTCTGTTTCTCTGCTGGTTCTCTGCTGGTACCCTGCTGGTTCTCTGCTATTCCCCTGCTGGTACCCTGCTGTTTCTCTGCTGGTTCTCTGCTGGTTCTCTGCTGGTTCTCTGCTGGTACCCTGGTGGTACCCCGGTGATACCCGGCTGGTACCCTGCTGGTTCTCTGCTGGTACCCTAGTGGTACCGTGCTGGTTCTCTGCTGGTTCTCTGCTGGTTCCCTGGTGGTACCATGCTGGTTCTCTGCTAGTACCCTGGTGGTACCGTGCTGGTTCTCTGCTAATTCTCTGCTGGTTCCCTGGTGCTACCCTGCTGGTTCTCTGCTGGTACCCTGCTGGTTCTCTGCTGGTACCCTGCTGGTACCCTGCTGGTTCTCTGCTGGTACCATGGTGGTACCCTGGTGGTACCCGGCTGGTACCCTGCTGGTTCTCTGCTAGTACCCTGGTGGTACCGTGCTGGTTCTCTGCTAATTCTCTGCTGGTTCCCTGGTGCTACCCTGCTGGTTCTCTGCTGGTGCCCTGGTGGTAGCCTGCTGGTTCTCTGCTGGTTCTCTGCTAGTACCCTGGTGGTACCGTGCTGGTTCTCTGCTGGTACCATGGTGGTACCCTGGTGGTTCTCTGCTGGTATCCTGCAGGTACCCTGAGCTCACCTGAGTGCTTGCGGCAGGGTTCTGGCGAGGGGGCAGGGGAGGGCAGGTAGTCCAGTTGGGAGGAGGTTGAGACGGGTTTATCTGGGACCCCGTCGTTGTTGAAGTCGATGACCCAGGCCAGCGAGACGCCCCCGGTCGACTGCTTGTAGCGGGCAAACTGCAGCGCGTCCATGATCCACCTGGCCTCACGCCAAATCTCCTCCATGTGCTGTCGGGTCGCAAGAGATGTTCTACCTGTCAATCTGTTGTTGCAACCGTTGCTGTTGCTCCAGTTGCTCCGGCTGCTAAAACGCTCACAATGCAGGCCTTCCACCTCAGAGGGACCAAAGTTAATTCCCTCTGGTGATCCTAGGCCTTATAGCGACCCATGGTCAATCCCACAGGTGGTCCTAGGCCTTATAGCGACCCATGGGCAATCCCACAGGTGATCCTAGGCCTTATAGCGACCCATGGTCAATCCCACTGGTGGTCCCAGGCCTTAAAGCGACCCATGGTCAATCCCACTGGTGGTCCCAGGCCTTATAGCGACCCATGGTCAATCCCTGGTGAACCTAAATCTTATAGTGACCCATGGTCGATCCCACTGGTGGACCTAAGCCTTATAGTTACCAAAGTTCAAGCATGTGCAATAAGTGTTATAAGTGTTGACACAGTCTGTTCATTTTCACACTGGTGAACGTTATTCTTTTTTATTGACTGTTCATTTGTTAAACCACATTTGTGACTATAAGAACACAAAAGTCAGATTGTGATGTGACGTAAAAGGTGGCTGAACTCTGATATGATGTGCCCTACCTGTACGTGTTCCTGCACCTGCTGGTTTTTCTGCTTGGCCGCATGGAGCTCACTCTCGGAGAAGGCCTCCCGCAAGGCCTGCTGGGACATGAGGGACTCCAGCTCCAGCAGAGCAGACACCCTGCAGTACTGACCGATGATGCCCGGACAGTACGCACCGAAGTGGACTTCAGAGAGAGAAACAGATTCAGCCCCAAAGCATTCAGCCCTACCGTGAGAGAGGTGTCTATGAAGGCATAGTCTGGTGGCTGAGGTCCAGCCAACAGGTCCACAGTCTTAAGGTGCTTGCACACTGACCAACCAAACACAGACCCTCCAACACCAGCCGTGCCTGTCTGGTTGGCTATTGTTGGACGACGGGTTAGGTTTTCCGTTAGCAAACATGTGGAAACGGTGTTGGTCAGCTTGAGCTGACCTTCTAGAGCGGGATGTTGGTATTTGTTGGACTGGGTTGCACCTGAACCTGTAGGCCTCTTAAGATGCCTTGACCTCCTTAATGACTCACTGAACTGAGAAATGACTCATTTCCTTTTTATAAAATATGCATACCGACATATATAGTATATGTTACATATTTAGACCCAGGAACATTGTTTGTGTGATTGTGGTTTGTTTGTGTGTGTATGTATGTGTTTCTAGGGGTTTGTGTGTGTGTGTGTGTGTGTGTGTGTGCGTGTGTGTGTGTGTGTGTGTGTGTGTGTGTGTGTGTGTGTGCGTGTGTTTGTGTGTGTGTCTATGTGTACGTGTGTTTGTGTGTGTGGGTTTGTGTGTCTCAGTCCTATGTCTATGTCTGTGTGTGTCTATGTGTGTGTGTCTATAGATAGGAGTGTGTGTGTGTGCGTTTGTGTGTCTCAGTCATCTGCCTATGCCTATGTGTTTGTTTTTGGGTGTGAGTGTGTGTGTCTATGTGTGCGTGTGCATGTGTGTGTGTGTGTGTGTCTATTTGTGCGTCTGCATGTGTGTGTGTGTGTGTGTGTGTGTGTGCGTGCGTGTGTGTGTGTGTGTGTCTGTGAGTGTGTGTCTATGTCTGTTTGTTTTTGTGTGTGAGTGTGTGTGACCGTTTTTGTGTCTCAGTCATCCGTCTATATCGGTTTGTGACTGTGAGTGTGTGTCTGTGAGTGTGTGTCTATGAGTGTGTGTCTGTGTGTGTGTGTGTCTGTGTGCGCGGCGCGGTACCGACCCAGCTCAAAGATCTGCAGGGGCAGGGTGAGGAAGCCGGAGCGCGGAGAGAAGGGGTGGTTCTGGCCCGGGGCGGTGCACACCTGGTCGGACGGGGGCAGCAGCAGGATGAGGGACACCTCCACCCCCAGCTCCACCACCTCCTCCGTGTAGAGCCGGAAGTCCTGAGCCTGGGAGAGATACAGCCTTTAATATGTACGATGTGTTACTAAGGTAAAAGTAATAGTAATATATATTATATTTAAGGTATGTCTAAAACAGTTTCATACTAGCTTCTACTATTTTATATTCATCATAGTTACAGTGTATCTCAACTCAGTGTATCTTTAGTCTCTATCTAAAATATAAATCCTGTAAATCCAGATGCATCATGGGAAGAAACGAAGAAAAAAAGTGTGCAGTATTGTTCCTGGGTGCATGGATTCCTGTTTGGGCTCCACCCCTGCGCTAATTAGTATTAGATTGCAATTCAAATACACCAGTAAGGGGAAACAGGATGTGAAGGCTCTTGTGAAAGATGTTTAGTTCAGCTGTGACCAGACCAACTCATGCTCCAACTTCGTTCAGAGAAGCCTTTCTCCAAGTGGCTCCAGCTCATTAAGGAGCAGGTAGGGCTCAGGAGTCTTGATCATGGATGCTTCAACTTTAGTCTGCAGAACCTTGGAGTTCAGACCAGGCGTGGATCTAGTGTTTGGACATTTGGGGCCCCTGGATGCAAAGGGCCCTTTGGACAGGAGAATAACTAAAACAAAGAATGTCTCAAAATAAATATGACACAAAGTTTGACCCACTCTGTTGATGATTCATTATCATCACATCAGTTGAATAAAAATGAGTTTTAATCAGACTTGATAGAGTCCATTTGCCATACGCCGACCCCGGAGCTGGGTTGGTCACCCAGGGCTGGCCTGCTTTATACTGTGGAAGAGCTAACAGGATGCTCTGCTAAGCGGCCATGTTAGATAAGTAGCTGGTTACCAGCCCTGGCCGGTAAACACCGCTAGACACACAGACTCAGACCGGTGGTCCCCGCAGCGCATCGCTAACTCAGAGCCTTAGTATCTGTTGCACATCCAATATATTCAAACTTAAAAAAACTAAGTTGAAACGGTAAAAGCTGAAATGTAGGATTGATTTGAGTACCCCACCACAGCAGCGCTATGCTTCTTCTATACTCTCTCTGTTGATGTCTCTCTCTGAAGCGAAGGGGATACATCCTCCTCCAATGCTAAAAATACATATCGAAATGATAGAAAATATATATCTGTAAGCAAAAACGATTTTTGACACGAAAATCTTTCTCTAATGAGGTAGAAGCTATGGTTCCCCGGGGCCCCTCGGGCACTGACCCACAACCTTTGGGCGGGGAGGGGGAACCCTCCGAGCCTCTACGCTGTCCTGTACTGGGATGTTGTGAGGAACGGTTGCTAGGTGTGCTGGTTGCTAGGCGGGGCCGACCTGGTTGCCGGGCATGTTGATGTGTGCCAGCAGGTCCTTGGCAGCGCTGCGGAGCTCCTGCAGGAGGCGGTGGGGAGCGCTCTGAGAGTCGGCGTCCATCTCCAGAGACTCCTCCAGGGAGGTGAGGGCCCTCAGCCACTGCCACTCCTCTCTGCAACACACACACACACACGCACACACACACACACACACACAAACAGGCACACGCATATGCACACACACAGAAACACGCACACATACACACACAAACATGCATGTGCCAAACAGGTTAGAATCAATCACAACGGCCAAAATATTTTAAATAACTTTCAGATACACAGGAGCATCATCAGTTCATTGGTTAGTGATCCAGTCTACTCATTATCAATTTCCAGGACAAAAATGTTTGTGTCATTCCCATTCATGGAATAATTAAGCCCTAACATTGACCCAGCGCTTCAGTTTTTACATTTAGCTAAATAGTGCTAAATATTTAGTGTAATGAGCTCACAATGAAGCTGCTGGAAAGGGAGTGACTTTTTCTACATCTTCTGAAGGCTTATCTTTTAAAGTCTGTGATAGTTTCCACAAATGCTCACATATTGAAAGCCAGTTTTGTATTTTAAACTTCGGGCGATAAGCTGCGGACATCGGGCCCCGACTCACACTACAACTCCTGGGCAACATTCTGGACTGCCCCCATGAGCCCGCATGAGCCTCTCCAGGGAAGGGCTAATAAATTGCCACTGTTTGGTAAATGTATCTGAATATTGATACATTTGGTGAAGGTGTGGCCACCTGGACACGTTGGCGTTGTCTCTGATCTTGCTGTGACAGAGCACGTTGGGGAGCTTCTGGGGCACCAGGGCTCTGATCTGGTCCATGGAGGTGCAGAGCTTCAGGTAGCCCAGGTACAGCCCAGGAGACAGCTGCTTCCTGCTGCGCCGGTGGTACGCCAGCTTCTCCTGCACAGAAGACACGACCCCACGGTCTGAATACGGTAGGGCTCCATAGACTCCTGCAGCTCTGAGCGCCATCTGGTTGTCTGCATCCCACGGCGGCTACAGACAGAAGTACTGTCAAGTGGCGCTAACTTTACGGTGCAAACATCTGTCCCATGTCTATTACTTTATGACTCAGGCTAGGCTAGCAAGCTAGGCTAACAGATTTCTAACTATTCTTAAAGCAACCCGTGATTCACATTTCTTGTCCAGACTAATAAATATCTAAATCTTTTAGATAGTTTATTGAACTAGAATATTTCTTTATATTTCAAACCTTATACCTTTTAAATGTATTTATTTACTATGCATAAACAACACTTTTTCAAACAGGGTTACACGAGATTTGGCAGTTCCCAAGTGAGTGGTCGGCGCAATCGTTTTGCCCAAAGGCACTTTGGCAGAGCAGACAAATCCCTGGACTCCCTATGGGAGCTGCTAATGATGATGAAGATGGCGTCCTCTAGTAGTTACAATAATAACAATGATAATAGTCAGTGACCACTGCTCCTTCCCCCTCCACTCGCCAGACTGTGCAGGCATCCTGCGCCCTCCGGCCTCCCCGTTCCCCTGTGTTGGGGCGCTGCCATTACAGCGGAGAGCTGCTCATGCCTGTGGCGTGTCAAACGGTACAAGTCAACAGAGCAGAATGTATTTCATCATATAATTTGTTCATCTCGGACCGCAGAACCAATATTTCCATAAACGGCGGTCGGGTGGGAGGGAGGCCCCCTCTATTGTTTTGGAACCACAAGACCAAAGCGACTTAGCCCGGAGACACAACAGCCCTGGAGAGCCGGGCCCGGGGCTCCGCGGAGGGGATTGATTCGCGGGCAGGCCTTTCAGACGGCGGGGCTTACAGCGAGACTGCTGGGCTTGTGGGGCCCAGCAGCGCCAAGCCAAACAGCCCGTTAGCTTAGCATGGAGAGCAGCGATAAGGAGGGGCTGCAGGCTGCTGCATTATGCTGCTCCAGCCCTGCTCCACAACTTCCCTCACAGCCCCTGGATCAGATCATATTAGACCACATCTTTTACATTTAGTATCGGCGTTAGACAATATTCAATTGCAATGCTTTACATTATAGATT
Source organism: Pollachius pollachius (assembly GCF_949987615.1). Classification (NCBI taxonomy): domain Eukaryota; kingdom Metazoa; phylum Chordata; class Actinopteri; order Gadiformes; family Gadidae; genus Pollachius; species Pollachius pollachius. Next base: position 18,221,565 of record NC_136952.1, on the reverse strand, counting down.
CCATTAGAGTCAACTACTGTCATTGCACGCAAGCATAATATTAAATTAAATGATTCGATTGGGTTGGATTGGAATGGATTAAAAATGTAATTTGATCAAATAAACTTGGATTAAATTATATAGAAGTAGTTATTCTGTTGGCATGGAAACCGCCTCTGCTTCCCCAGATACAGCGTCACCTTGGGCAGACTAGATCACCGCAGCATTAACTGGAACTCGGCTACGCTGTGGCTACGCTGTGGCTACGCTGCGGCTAGCCAGCTAGGCCCAAATTGGAAGCACATTTTAATTTTCGCGAGTGCTCGCGCTCTGGCCATTTGCGTTTGCGTTCTTAAAGGAACAGCCGCTCTAGTATGCGTCTGAATAAAGGTGTTCTTAAAGGAACAGCGGCTATAGTATGTGTCTGAATAAAGGTATTCTTAAAGGAACAGCCGCTCTAGTATGCGTCTGAATAAAGCTGTTCTTAAAGGAACAGCGGCTATAGTAAGTGTTTGAATCAAGGTGTGCCTAAAGAAACAGCGGCTATAGTAAGTGTTTGAATCAAGGTGTGCCTAAAGAAACAGCGGCTATAGTATGCGTCTGAATAAAGGTATTCTTAAAGGAACAGCGGCTATAGTATGCGTCTGAATAAAGGTATTCTTAAAGAAACAGCGGCTATAGTATGTGTCTGAATAAAGGTATTCTTAAAGGAACAGCGGCTATAGTATGCGTCTGAATAAAGGTATTCTTAAAGAAACAGCGGCTATAGTATGCGTCTGAATAAAGGTATTCTTAAAGGAACAGCGGCTATAGTATGCGTCTGAATAAAGGTATTCTTAAAGGAACAGCGGTTATAGTATGCGTCTGAATAAAGGTATTCTTAAAGGAACAGCGGCTATAGTATGCGTCTGAATAAAGGTATTCTTAAAGAAACAGCGGCTATAGTATGCGTCTGAATAAAGGTATTCTTAAAGGAACAGCGGCTATAGTATGCGTCTGAATAAAGGTATTCTTAAAGGAACAGCGGCTATAGTAAGTGTTTGAATCAAGGTGTGCCTAAAGAAACAGCGGCTATAGTATGCGTCTGAATAAAGGTATTCTTAAAGAAACAGCGGCTATAGTATGCGTCTGAATAAAGGTATTCTTAAAGGAACAGCGGCTATAGTATGCGTCTGAATAAAGGTGTTCTTAAAGGAACAGCGGCTATAGTATGCGTCTGAATAAAGGTGTTCTTAAAGGAACAGCGGCTATAGTATGCGTCTGAATAAAGGTATTCTTAAAGGAACAGCGGCTATAGGAAGCGTTTGAATCAAGGTGCTCTTAAAGGAACAGTATTACTGCTAGTACAAAGCGCTGTGCTTAATCAAACCAGTTACTTGGCAGCATGCGGTGCCAAGTAACTGGAATACAGGTTTAATAAGTCAGCATGGGAGCAGAGCTCCTCAGGTCCACTCCCCACACACAGGGGTTATCTGAAGGGACCGCAAACAAACGAGGTCTGGTCCAACGCTGGCCAAAAACTCACTGTGACGGGAATACGAGAGGTAATGATAAGAACAGGATCCGGGAACGCTTGAGTCCAGGACCCCCCACCCAGCGAGCCACGGGCCTCTCGACAGAGCCCAAGATAGGGAGAGAGAGAGAGAGAGAGAGAGAGAGAGAGAGAGAGAGAGAGAGAGAGAGAGAGGGAGAGAGAGGGAGAGAGAGAGAGGGAGAGGGAGAGGGAGAGGGAGAGAGAGAGAGAGAGAGAGCGAGAGAGAGAGACAGAGAGCGCGGGGCATGAAATGAATACAAGATATTGATTATGGATTTCATGAGGCCAAGTCAGAGTATAGATTCACCCAGTCTGATAGATGAGCATCGTAATAGGTTATTGATAGTTATTTAAGTATCTGCCACCTTTTGGGTTTCACCCTATTGATTGTGTATGTGTTGTAATGCACATGATTGGTTGGTGTGTATAGGTAGCTGGGTTACCTATTGTGTGTGTATTGCTGCTAGACCTCTCTTTCTTTTGTGTCTATAGGCACTTTACCGTTCCATTTCCAGTGCATTGGCAGGCGTCTTTACACGTGTGTGCGTGTGTGTGTGTGTGTGTGTGTGTGTGTGTGTGTGTGTGTGTGTGTGTGTGTGTGTGTGTGTGTGCGTGCATGGGTACACACGTTAACAAGTGTGTGTATTGGCATTCAGCATATCGATCAGTCTGTTATTGATTGCCCGTGTGTGTGTGTGTGTGTGTGTATGAGTGCATGTAGGTAGCCAGTATTAATGATAGTGTGCATGGCATTCAGAGTATCCCTCCGTCTGGGTGCTGATTGTGTGTCCTGGTTTTCCCCCACTCATGAGTGTATAGGAAGGTGAGCATGTGTTCCTGGGCAGGGCTTATAGGGGACCGGGGGGGTCTCACTGGGCCTCTGGGGGTCCGGGGGGGACTCACGTGCAGCGTGATGAGCAGGGTGTCCAGGGCGGTGGGCTCCTCAGGGCAGGAGATGGACTTGCGCTGCAGCTGCAGCTTGCAGAGCGGGGTCCAGTGCACGCCGTCCAGGGCGGGGCCGGAGCTCATGTCCCTCAGCAGCACCAGCAGCGCGTTGCCTTGCTTGTCTTTGATTGGCTCGAAGTACGCCTGGCCCAGGTCCTGCACTCCCAGCATGCCCTGGGAGAAGGAGCCCCGATAATGGCTTTATCTCTGCTTACTTTTTCTTGATTTAGATTGAGTTGCAGTGTTCCATATTTTATTATTTATTGACAAACAAAAAAAGAAACCGCTTTCAAATAACATATACCTAAACTAACCTTAAAGGGTGCTTCCTATTGGTTAACAGGTTCGACACTTTCTATTGGTGGAGACAGTCGTGGCTACAAGCTTTCTATTACTGGAATTGATTGTTCTGAGTGTTTATTGGTGGAGAGTCACTTGGTGAGTGTGTCAGACCTATACAGTGGAAAGATTTCTATTAGACGGTAGGATAATGGGTTCATGATCGATGTTTCGTATTGGTCAAAACTATTCTTGGCAACAGTTTTCTACTGTTGACGGCCCGTCTCGCCAAGACGGTTCCTATTGGTGGAGAGCAGAAGTTTGGCAGAGTGTTTCTATTGGTTCACCTGTAGAAGAGACACGGCCTGTAACATCTTCACCCTGGTCTGTAGGGTACAGGACGTCTGAGACGGACTGAGGCACTGCTGGAGCCACAGGATGTCCTCCCAGAGATAGGAAACCTGAGCAGATCACACACGCTGTCACACACGCATGTCTCTATAGGTATGTTGATCCCTGTCAGCCATATGCAGTCCCTGAATGACCAAACTAGAGGAGGACAGAGCGCTGTGTCCACATAGGGGCCACATATTAACAGTTACACTGACAATGTCATCTGGTCAACTCCATGTGCAGTGAAGGGCTCTTTTTGCTCGCTACAAATAACCACTAATCTTCAGCAACCAACCCTGACTGCGCTGACCAAAAATATGCTGAAGGAATTATGCATAGAAAAATAAAAAATAGAAAACATGCAAAAGACAAAGAATTATGAAGAATAAAAATCGTTTACACATTATGTGCTGGGCCACACACACACGCACACAAACACGCACACACACACACATACACTTGCACACACTTGCTAACACACAAGCACACACACACACACACAAACACACACACACACACATACACAACCACATGCTCTCACACACACACACACACACACACACGCACACACACACACACACACACACATGCACACACGCAGACACTCACATGCAGACACTCACATGCACACACGCACACACACACACACACACACACACACACACACGCACACACACACAGTGTGTGTGTGTATAGGAGTATATAGTATAGGAGGCTGTCCATCATGTGATATGAAGTACCATAAAAGAGGTTCAATACAGCCATCTGGGTACTTCTGGACCAACATTTATAGATGTTATTATTCTTAGCATAATGGGGAAAAGTACTAAAGAGTCACCCTATAGTCTGCTCGTCTGTATGTCGTGTATCTGTCTGACCTTGGTGAACCACAGGAAGTCCTGCATGAGGGAGGAAGAGTAGGCATCCTCCACCTCTACCACGGGGATCTGGTCATCGGAGGTAACCAACACATTGTCGTCCCGGTAGAAGATAGTTGTCAGGTAGAGTCCCCTGCAGCGCAACACACACAGTTGTACTGTAGGAGTGTTCTTATAAGTTTACTGTACAGGTGTACTGCAGCAGTGTTCCTACAAGTGTACTTTACAGGTGTACTGCAGCAGTGTTCCTACAAGTTAACTGTACAGGTGTACTGCAGCAGTGTTCCTACAAGTTTACTGTAAAGGTGTACTGCAGCAGTGTTCCTACAAGTTTACTGTGCAGGTGCACTGCAGCAGTGTTCCTACAAGTGTACTGTACAGGTGTACTGCAGCAGTGTTCCTACAAGTTTACTGTACAGGTGTACTGCAGCAGTGTTCCTACAAGTGTACTGTACAGGTGTACTGCAGCAGTGTTCCTACAAGTTTACTGTACAGGTGCACTGCAGCAGTGTTCCTACAAGTTTACTGTACAGGTGTACTGCAGCAGTGTTCCTACAAGTTTACTGTACAGGTGTACTGTAGCAGTGTTCTTACAAGTGTACTGTTCAGGTGTACTGTAGCGGTGTCCTTACAAGTGTACTGTTCCTCTACAAGTATATTCTACAGGTATATTCTACAGGTGTACTCTACAGGTATTCCATGCATTGGATGGACTGTGAACAACGAATACATGGATGATATTCTCTGAATGACGATTTGAATGAAACCCTTCCAGTTGTAACATCTAGAATACGTAGAATGTATTGGCGGAGCGGGGAGATGGCTGCTCACCTCTTGAGGTTCCGGACGAACTTGGTGGTGGGCTGGAAGAGGTGCCGAAGACTCTTGGAGACGGAGTGCTTCCTGCCGTGTGGCGGTGCTTTGCACTGTTCTGAATGGACGGCAGGAAGGGAGACAGGGTGAGACAGATGCTGTTTTTATCCAAAGATCCATTGGTTTTATGACCCCCCCCATTACAGTACTGCAGATTCTTCCTCTTTTTGTGTTTAGAAATGTTCAAAGTCCCCCCAGCAATCCTGAGGCTATGGAAGCAGCTTTAGGGCAATAACCAAATGAAAATACAATGATGAAAATGAAAATAAAATAGCACTAATGTTTTTTATTTCTCATAATGTGAATGCATTATTTAAGCCCTATATAAAATCTAAATGCAATCATCGAATTTGCATTTGCATTTTCAAACCATGCCCATTTTAAAGTGGACAGCATTCAAATGCAAATGAACAGGCGGGACAAACCCATTGGATAACAGGTATGTCTGTC
>NC_136952.1:18204034-18206534 GCF_949987615.1 Pollachius pollachius | reverse complement strand
AGGGCGAGAGAGAGAGGGTGAGGGCGAGAGAGAGAGGGGGAGGGAGAGAGAGAGCGTTCCCCGAGCTGCTGTTGATATACCAGACCCCCCTCAGCAGATCAGCTCTCCTGGCAAGTTACAGTGTGAAGGGAAGTGTGAGATCCACTCTGGTTTTGCCCCGGACCGAGCCCAGGGGCCCAGGGGCCCAGGGGCCCAGGAGGAGCCCAGGAGGAGGTCCAGGAGCCAGGTCAGGGGTGGAGGTGGTAGGGGAGAGAGATGGCCGATAAAGAAAGAAATATGGAGAGCAAAAATTCTTAGAAGACCGAGGGGGGAGAAAGGGGAGAGACAGTGAGAGGGGAGAGGGGGAAAATAAAAGTGGGAGGGTGCCAGAGAGCGAGGGGAAAAGAAAGCGAGAGGGAGAAGAGTGAGGGGCGGAGAGCGAGGGGGATTAGAGCGGCGGGGCGGTCCTCTTTCAAGCTGCTTTCATCGGCTGCCTGAGGACTGGAGCGTTACGAGAGCAAGAGGAGCCGGCGCCACCACCCAGCCGCCCTCCAGACCCAGACCCCCCTACGAACCAGACCCCCCCCCAGAACCAGACTCCCCCTCCAGACCCAGACCCCCCTACGAACCAGACTCCCCCTCGGAACCAGACTCCCCCTCTGAACCAGACTCCCCCCCAGAACCAGACTCCCCCCCAGAACCAGACTCCCCCTCACCTCCAGAACAATACTCCCCCGCTCCCTCCTTCCCAAACGCCAGGTACAGACCCCGTACCCCACCACACTCCTCATGGGCCCCCAGTGAACAAGCCCCACTGCACCCAGCACCCTGACCCCTGCACCCGGCCACCAGCACCCAATCCCCTGAAGCTGATTTCCCAGAAAGATTCCCACCGCGGCGAGACGGCAGCCTTGACTCTCGATATCTACGACTTCTCCTCACTTCCATCTCTATTATAGGAGCTCCCAAACCATCATCTCCTCCTCCACCCTGGTTTTCACTTCCCTCAAACAGCCCCCCAGAATTCGATCCCTTGGAAAATGCTGACGGACAACTCTCCGGCCTGTGAAACACTTTCCCCTCTCTCTCTCTGCAGAGAGGGGGAAAGTGGGATTTAAAGAGCAGAAGGGATTTCAAGACATGAAACGGAAACCCTTTACCTTCAGCGCTGTCTCGGTTGACGGACAAGTTGGAACGGTGACACCGTTGTCCGTGTGGCCGGTGAATGATCCTGATGACAACGTGGGGAGTTCTGCCGGTGTCAGGGTATGCTGGATCGATACACACGACCACAGGCGCTAGTACAGTATATCACGCTGTCTCCACAGAGCTTGTGTTCCACACACAGGCCGGCTTCCAAAACTTCTTTCCAATTTCCTCTTTCCTACTTCTCGTTATCTGGTCCCCAGAGGGGTCCGCCGTGGCCGTTGAGCGGCTTCAGCGTCAATAAGGGCAGCGTTTACGGTGGACGACGCAGGCCAATCACAACGTCAGGATTGATTCACGGGTTTATGTCTAATGATGTAATCAAAACAAAATTCCATAGAACTTCCTGTGTTGGATACGCTAATGTGACCTCGGTCTAATGGCGTTTCAGTCTCCTGCTCTAGCGCACAGTTGCCGGATTCTAAAAGACTGTCCATCCAGATGTTTCCTAGATCTCCATTGTTCCAAGTGTTGAATAGCTTAAGCTGACAAGAAGCTTAATCTTCCAACACATTGTCTAGGGACCAGGGTATCAGTATCAGGAGAGGGTATCAGTGTCTAATAAAAGGAAGTAGGAAGTGGTTCTTCAACGAAGTTACCAGATATTAACACATCATGCCAGAGTATGACCACGCACAACCAACATGATTGGCTACAAAGTGTGAGGGTTGTGATCGGTCATCAGCGGTCGAGATAGCCTGAAATGGCTCTTCAGCATCTGGGCTGTCCCAACCAGTCCCAACTCCCCATGGATTCTTTATTGGGCTACCTGCTGCTCCAAGCATGTGTGATCAGGTCTAAAATCAAGCATCAGCAAAACACCCTACGGATTTACTTCCCACACGCTTCCTCTGTAGGAAGCCAGGGGGAACGCTATCGCTAGCATCAGCTGTTGGAACGCAGGGGTGGGAGAGGATGTGTTCTTTATGAATCGTGGACGGTAACCTGGGGAGGAAGAATCAGCCAGGCTGCAGCGTCCGCTGGTTCTTACCAGTCCAGACTGAGGGAGCGCCTCCTATAGATCGGAGGTGGGTCCTGCTCAGACTTGTTGGTCTTGGCCGGCCGTTCTTTCAGGGACAGGCGGTGGGTGAGTTTAGAGATGCCTGACTCGGACCTGGGACAGAGAAAATAAGGCTTTAGTGACGAGCACTTTGAGGTGACTGAAGAGTTTGATAAAAACTCTTACTAACTGCAATACTTTACAATCAATCATCTTAAATCTCTGAATTATCTTTCATTTTCTTCATCTTGAAATTAACTTGAAATGATCTAAACTGAATGATTCAGTGTTAAATACATTTGGTAAAAAACAGAA
>NC_136952.1:18199034-18201534 GCF_949987615.1 Pollachius pollachius | reverse complement strand
AAGGGGTGTGGGGGGGTGCAGACATCAATCAGATCTGAGGGGGTAACCGTTACTCCACAAAATATTAAATTGGATCAAGAAGGTTGTTTTATTTCCTCATGGCGCGGGACGGTAAAGGTGTGTGTGTGTGTGTGGGGGGGGGGCGGGGTACCATGGCTGTGATCTTGGATAATGAGAGTGAATTCCATGGGCCCCCAGGCTCTCACCTGGTCCCGTACGGTTTGTTTACCTGGCCGTCTCCCCGCCCCCTCTGTTGAGCCTGTAAGTGGGGGTGGGGGGGGGCAGTTTTCACTCTCACTCTTAATATGTGACTGCTGGCTCCGCCCCCGGACGGAGGTTTGACTGATTGACCCCATCCTGACGCGTGGCTTTAGAGACGCCTCCGATGGAGCAGAGGAACCGGCCGGGCCGAGGGGGGCGGAGCCTCGCTGGCAGCGTCTGGGTTCCTGAAGAGTTGTGGGGCCGGTCACCGTGTGGTTCATCCTGGCGGCACTGTGCTCTGGCCCTCAAACCACGCTAATTCATGTGTTTTGGGAATACTTTTCCTCCTGCCTCAACAAGGTCTTCTTACACACACACACACACACACACACACACACACACAGATACATGTATACAGACACACACATGCATGCATACATACTTACACAAACACACACACACACACACACAGATACATGTATACAGACACACACATACATACATACATACATACATACTTACACAAACACACACACACACACACACATTCACAAACACACACAAACAAACACACTCACACACAAACAAACACACACTTAAATACAAACACAAACAACACACACAGACACACACACACAAACAAACACACACACACACACACACACAGAAAACCAAACACACACACACACACAAATACGCACATGTGCACACACTTACTTTCTGTCTTTCTTACACATACACCCACCCACACAGTTTCGCAAAATTTCTTTCATGAACACAAATCCAGAGACTCATTTTATGGGGGATTATCCTCGGCCAGCCTGCCCCGCTTCAAGGACCTTCTCATGTGGCAGAATGGCTACTGCATATCCCCCTGACCCCTGACCCCTGACCCTGACCTGACCCCACCTCCTCAAGGTTCACACCGGCTACTGCATATCCCCCTGACCCCTGACCCCTGACCCTGACCTGACCCCACCTCCTCAAGGTTCACACCGGCTACTGCATATCCCCCTGACCCCTGACCCCTGACCCTGACCTGACCCCACCTCCTCAAGGTTCACACCGGCTACTGCATATCCCCCTGACCCCTGACCCCTGACCCTGACCTGACCCCACCTCCTCAAGGTTCACACCGGCTACTGCATATCCCCCTGACCCCTGACCCCTGACCCTGACCTGACCCCACCTCCTCAAGGTTCACACCGGCTACTGAATATCCCCCTGACCCCTGACCCCTGACCCTGACCTGACCCCACCTCCTCAAGTCTCACACCGGCTACTGCATATCCCCCTGACCCCTGACCCTGACCTGACCCCACCTCCTCAAGGTTCACACCGGCTACTGCATATCCCCCTGACCCCTGACCCCTGACCCTGACCTGACCCCACCTCCTCAAGGTTCACACCGGCTACTGCATATCCCCCTGACCCCTGACCCCTGACCCTGACCTGACCCCACCTCCTCAAGGTTCACACCGGCTACTGCATATCCCCCTGACCCCTGACCCCTGACCCTGCCCTCAACTCTCGGCCTCCAGGCTCAGTCTGCGGCACAGCCCCCCGCTGTGTGTGTGTGTGTGTGGGGGTCAGGGTCATCCAGAGTTGAGATCGGACCCCAGCAGCAGACTCTGGAGAGAGACCCCTGATGGGAGGGGTGGCAGGGATGAAGGCTCATCAGCTTCTTCCAAGCACCCAGGATCAGGACTTCAAAGACACCCGGGACATCCCCCCAGCCCCCCTCCCCCGCCCATCTGGGGATGATAACTGGACTACTGGGAGGAGTGGGGCGGGGAGTGGGGGGGGGAAACAACTGGAGCGGCTTTAGGTTCTCTCTGAAACCAGATCCCCCCTCCCTCCCCCTATTATCCACGGCTGTCTCTGATGACATCATCGCCATTGATGATGCGATCCCCCAGCTGACGATGGAAACCATGTACTGCTTCTTGGTTGGTTTCTTCTTACACAAACCTCCTCTCTCCCTCTTCCTCCTCATCTCTCTCATAGTTTTCTCTCTATCCTCCTCATCTCACTTCTCGTCACTATCTTCCTCTGTATCAAACTCTTATCGTCTTCATCATCCGTCAGCTCCTCCTCCTCCTCGTCACTCTGTTGATCTTCGTCATGTTCCTCCTCCTCATCACTTTTTCATCAGCTGCATTCCCCTCTTTCTCCTCTTCATCACTGTTACTGCCTTGACCTTTGACCTTGAGTTACCTTTAAGCAGTTGGTAAAACATGTGGGTTTTTTACCCACATGTTTGAGCATGTTTTTTCCAACACGCACACACACACACACA
>NC_136952.1:18189034-18191534 GCF_949987615.1 Pollachius pollachius | reverse complement strand
TGGTGGCTGCCACCGCGACGACTTGTTGTACATTAATTGTGGTTGCTAGGTGATAAGCTTCTTCAACTCCTCACACAGCGGCAGAGAAAGAGAGAGAGAGAGAGAGAGAGAGAGAGAGAGAGAGAGAGAGAGAGAGAGAGAGCGAGGGAGAGAAAAAGATGGGGGGAGGGAGAGAGCGAGTGGGAGAGAGAGCGCAGTAAGAGTGTGTTGTGGGGGTAATTAAGGCTCTCATGCTTGTATAACTGGGGAAAAGTGAACAAAACATATATATATATATATATGTATACATTATGTATATATATATGTATATATACACATACATATATATATATAGATATTTCGATCGAGAGAGAGAGAGAGCTGAAGGGACAGGGATGAAGATAGGATATTTCAGGAGGAAATATTTATCTGAGATAAAGATTGAAGATGAAGATTGAGAAATGGAGGAGTGATGAGACAGGGGGAGGGAGGGATGAAGAGAGAGAGGAGAGAGTGCTGCCATGCTTCGTCTAACTTTTATGACCCTGGTAAGCATGCTGCAGTAATCTTTATCCCCATGGTTACCGTGCCCACATGTTCCCTGCTGCCATTTCATGTCGCCATAACGATAAACGTGAGTGTGAACAGGTCACCAGCAGCACCACAAACACTGAGGTCACACCTTCAAATCCATTCATAAAACACCGATCTATATGTAAAACATGTACTAATGACTATGATATGTCTTCAGAGACTAAGGGAACATGCTGTGTGGAAATACTCAGACAACGATGCCTAAGCCAGTCTGTTATTTTGGTTCGGCCGTTATGATCCACTATTCTCTGAGTACTACTGCTTACCAGATACCAAACAAATGTGAACAAAAACAGTGTTTTACAGCCATGGCAGCAAGCAAACCACCTCCCCTCCAGAGCCTCGCCCTCTCTGAGGAAGCCCCATGACCGGAGCCCAGGAGAACAGGTCCCTCTCAGAGCTGGATGGAGGTGGAAGGAGCTCAAGATGGATGGTTCATCATTGAGCTGGTTCATCATTTGCAAACAAATCTAAATTGCCACTTATATATAAGCTGATTTTCTCTTTGTGACGCGTCGTCGCTCTTGATTGTCAAAATGGAATAATTGCACTCGATCGTTGTGTCCTCATCCTGGCAACCCGCCTGAGCTGGGAGCCTGAGAACGCTCTCTGGGCCGGAGGGGTTGAAGGGGGAGAGCTATCTCCAATACGGTGGATGTAGACTGCCGTTGCCCTTTGACCCATCTTTTTATTGATACATATCGTATCTCTAAGTTATATTTGTTCCCTATGGAGGGTACAGGGGCTTTATAACAAGACATCATCATAAATCCTGAGGCAAACATTTGATTGGCTGCAAAGACGGCCTTTTACCTGCCGTCATTCGAGTGGTAGAATCATACGATGACAGGCAGCAGCATCACAGCCAGGAGACTGAAACCTGGATGCTTTGAGGCTCAGTCTGGAGACTTTCACGCTGCATCTAGCCTCAGCCTTTCTGTGTAATTTCCTCACAGGACGTGAGAGAAGCATTTCTCCCACCCCGCAGGGAGCCTGTTCCCTAGAACAGGAAGTGGAGGAACATTCAGCGTTATTGCGTTTCAATATCATTACTCATAATGACTGTTGGTTTGTAAATGATTAGACGTGGCTATTAGCCTCCCTCTGGGCGCCCGCTTAGTGTGTTTTCCTGGCGGCCCGCTGCAGATCTTCAGGGGAAACAGGGCCAGCTCTGTGATGAGGGCCAGAATCTCTCTGGTGTGGAAAGTGTTGTGCATCGCCGCGTCACAAGCCAGCGTCCTGTCTGCTCTCAAAGGACCACATCACATCAGTCATACAGAGCACGCCTTCTGTATGTGTGCGTGTGTGTGCGTGTGTTCCGACATGTGCGTGTGTGTAATATAGCAGACTGGTCACTGCTTCAGGGCAGTTACTATGAAGATGGATCACAGCAAGAACAAAGCGGAATGTTGCAGTTATCAAATGGCAAACAACACATCTGTTTACAGAGTGGGAGCCAGTGAGAGAGACAGTAGAGAAACAGACTTGGTGACAAATATAACAACCACAACGTAAGCAACATCCACAACCTCCTCCTACGCACAGACTTACACCATACAGCCCCTACTATTTACTGGTTAGTCGTCGGTAGACTCATCATGAATGAGCAGGTAGCATCAGACACATGGCCACTACCCTACCCACTACACTGGCCCCAATGATAGCTAGCTCATGTGAATCAACCCTATCAACCCTAGGCAGGTTGCAAGTGATGTCTCACATCAACATATGGGAAACATCCTGCTTCTCCTTGCTGTGGATTGAGATTTAAATTTAAACGGATGCCAATCAGATACAGTTCACTTGTTAACTTATACTACAGTGGGACTGGGAGCCTCATGTTAACTTATACCACAGCCTCATGTTAACTTATGCCACAGCCTCATGTTAACTTATGCCACAGCCTCATGTTAACTTATACCACAGC
>NC_136952.1:18176534-18186534 GCF_949987615.1 Pollachius pollachius | reverse complement strand
GATATAGCCACTGTCCCACAATGGGAGTGGAGTTCCATGGAATATTTAAGATGAGAAGTTAGCCTAGCATTTGGCCCAGGCGTCAGCCAAATCTATCTGTTAGCTTAGCTGTCAGCTAAATAATCAAGTTTGTAATTGTGCCACTAGTTTGTTATATCTTTCAGTGTAAAAAGCAGAACAATAACTAAACTCTGAGCGAACAGAGTAAAGTAGTGAGGTGAAGCTGCTGGCTGGCTCGCGCTAGGGCAAGACAAAGAAAATAATTTCTCCTAATAAGCACTTCAACCACCAGCAAAGACGAAACATCATGAAAGCCATAAATGAGATGAGCCAAGTGGTGTTGAATAGACACACTCAGTGGGTCTGAGAATGACATGCTCAATCATTTTGTTCCCAGTTGGATTTATCCATCTCAGACAAAAAGCAAGTCAGACGCTCAGTCAGATAAAGACAGACAAGGCAGGAGATCAGTTTGTCACACGGTCAACCAGTGAATCATTTGTATTTCAAGCTATGAATCTCCATGTAATGGATCCTGTTTCTAATGTCTACCATGTCATTAGGTAACCCAGACCAAATGGGTGTTATTTCATGTACTTATTACTAAACACTACAATAAAAGCTGCACACAAGAGTGAGCGTTTTCCCCTAGGAGGCAGGTCGAGCAGGGGGTGGGGGGTGGTTGCTGTAGTCGTTAGAGAGCTGAGATTGACATGGCCTGGCACAGCCGAGGGCCGAACTGGAGCAGGGGCCCTAAACACACACTATTAGTGAGGGTAGCACCTCGTTCTGCCGGGGCCCCGGGTCTCAAGCCTCCATTCATACCGCCAGACGGAGCGCACAAAGAAAGGGCCGGCGCATGGCGGGAAACGACCGTCAACCGCTCTGAGAGCGAGCGAGCGTTCCTTCAGTCCTCCGCTCACTCGCAGCGAGGAAGCTGTGTTAGTTTAGATCAGCCAACAGCGGCAAGCTGGTGTGTCCCATTTGATACCAAACAAGTGGGATACAAAATACACCCTTTATTTGTGAAAGCTGATAAACAAAGCATCTGGGGCTTAACCGTGGCACTCAGAAGGGAAACAGACCAATAAACAGATAAGAATGTTGCAAACAGGAAAGTATATCAGTATTGTATTGTACTGTATCAAAAGAGATGCTCAGTGGCTGGTATAGTGAACAACACATGGGGGTGCTACCTGGTAACACAACTCACATCTGATCTCTGCTACCTGGTAACACAACGCACATCTGATCTCTGCTACCTGGTAACACAACTCACATCTGATCTCTGCTACCTGGTAACACAACTCACATCTGATCTCTGCTACCTGGTAACACAACACACATCTGATCTCTGCTACCTGGTAACACAACGCACATCTGATCTCTGCTACCTGGTAACACAACACACATCTGATCTCTGCTACCTGGTAACACAACGCATATCTGATCTCTGCTACCTGGTAACACAACACACATCTGATCTCTGCTACCTGGTAACACAACACACATCTGATCTCTGCTACCTGGTAACACAACGCATATCTGATCTCTGCTACCTGGTAACACAACACACATCTGATACCTGGTAACACAACACACATCTGATCTCTGCTACGGTTTCTTCCAGAAGGGCCTGGTTTGTAAGTTTGTCAGTTGGTCGGATATTTGAAGAAGGCACAATGAAATTACGAAAAAAAATGAGAGGGAAGTAATACCACTTTGTACCTTAATGTGCCAAACGAATAGTTCAACTCTGCCATGGCCTATTCGCTTCGGTCGATAAAGACAGTGAGTCTAGCAGTTACTATAAAAAGTAGATTTGGATTTTGATAGTCAAATAAAATATCAAGGGTGAAAGTGGGGTTCCTGTGGGGTAGTGTAGTTGATTTAATGGAAACACGGTAAACCTAGATGGGTCCATATTCTCAGCCGTTGATTTATGGGTTAAAGGATTTGGTAGGTTTTCTTGGACCCCAGGTTTATGTTGACACTGTCTGTGTCCAGATGTAAGTTAGCCATGATACTGGTTCAACTCACCCAACTGCCAACCTAAATTCCAAACTAGTGTTCAGCCACTCTCATAGCTGTATCGTTGTATTGTCCAACAAAAGTAAGTGCGAAGAAATTTCCCTGCTAGATACTTATCTTAAATTGTGCCCACAAACAAACCAATTCACAAGTTTAGATTGCATGTTCGCATGACACTGCGCATTGTCACCGTGTAGAGACTGAGAGGTTAGGAGTTTTTATAGGATAAATGTCCTGGGAGAAGAGCAGAGTGGTGATTGTGATCGTGTGTGTTCATTAGACAGTCTCTATGTCCATTGATTCAACCGGGAACTTCCTTTAGATTCAGAAGTGTGTGTGTGTGTGTGTGTGTGTGTGTGTGTGTGTGTGTGTGTGTGTGTGTGTGTGTGTGTGTGTGTGCTCATGTGTTATGTGTGTGCTAATGTGTTATGTTTGTGTATATGTGTGTGAGTGTGTGTGTGTGTTTATGTGTTATGTGTGTGTGTGCGTGCTCATGTCTTATGTGTGTGTGTGTGTGTGTGTGTGTGTGTGTGTGTGTGTGTGTGTGTGTGTGTGTGTGTGTGTGTGTGTGTTCTGTGTGTGCCTGAGGCACATGCTGTCAGTCAGCCCAGCTCACAGGGCGGTCCAAACACTAAGTCCTCTTTACTCACACACACACACACACACACACACACACACACACACACACACACACACGCACACGCACGCGCACACACACACACACACACACACACACAGTCTCTTGACAGTGTACATGTAATGACATCCATAACATATACATAAATGTATGGCCCTGTATGTTTCTGTGTGTGTGTATGTATGCAAGTATGTATATACTGTATATATACATATATATATATGTATACATGTATGTATGCATGTACCTGTACTCACACACATACATATGTAAGTATGCATCTATATTTGGTGTATGTATGAATGTCTCAGGGCTGGGGAAATTAACATGTCACTCTCAGCAATTCATTTTAAATGTTTCACTTATTCAAAAAATTGTGGCTTGGTTTCATTCTTCGGGTAATTTAAATGCAAAAATACATGAAGAAAATATATACACTCAACAGGTTGTCATTCTAAATGAGTTCTTTGCTTGAACTAAACTTCTTTTGTATTGACTGATTAAATGTGGTGAAACATGGATGAAAACAGAGGCTATTGGAAGTGGAACAGGTCAGCAGTGAGAGGTGAACTTTCATCGTCCGTTCTTGAACATAACATTTCAAATAACCGGTAATAGAGGGAAGATGGGGTTAATGCACCCTCCGGTTCACTCACACACAGCCATGGTGCTAAATGATTTCAATTCCCCCCTCTGGATCAAAGGGGGAACATGTATCGTTGAAGGCCCTTGCTCAGCGACCACCAACCGCTAATGGGAGACTGGTTTTATGGGGAATGCGATGTGCTTCTCCTCAAGAATGCATTGAACTGAGCAGCAGGCGCCCTTTGGGACGACCGCAGGGCCGTCAGACTATTAACATTGTTTTGAAGGAGCAACGCAACACCAACACCAGCCCCACCACAACCACCACCAGTACCGTCTCCACCACCGCCACTACCACCAGCAACCCCACAGCCATCATCAGTACCGTTTCCACCACCACCACTACGCCACCACCATCACCAGTAGTAGTATGTTCATATATATACAATTGCTCTGTGTGTGTTTGTGTGTGTAATCGTATATCTGTGTGTGTATGAGTATGAGTATGTGTGTGTGTGTCGGTGTGTGTGTGTGTGTGTGTGTGTGTATCCAGAAGGACAATTCTTGTAGTTGGACCCGTCTCTTTCCTCACCCCTCATTCTCCCTCATCCTTCAGCCGGGGCCCCTGTTCCCACACCCAGGGGCCCCTCTGCCTCATGGCGCCCCACACAGTCCAGCGTGTGGATGCACAGAGTGTGTGTGAATGTGTGTGTGTGCGTGTGTGTGTGTGTGTATGTGTGTGTGTTGAAGATAATAAGTCTGGAATGACTCTGGCTCCCAGACAGCCGACTAGTCCGGTACGATGATGATTGCTACACTGAGCGGTTCTCTCTGAGCATTACGTAGCGGTCAAACAGCCAGCAGAAGGTCTGTCCCCGTCTATAGCTGCAGGCATCCAGGAGGAAGGTGCTCTTACCCCTGAGCGCTGCTCTCAGGGTTTGGCCGCTTCGCTCAGAGCCCAGATCAATGGTTGACATTGTCTACGTCAAGATATAAACCAGACCTGATTTTTCTTCACCTCACCGGCCCTTGCGGTGTGCGTGTCTTCTGAAACAAGGCCATCGGTGAGCGATGACATCCGTTCTTGTATCTGGGTTTTTTAACTACCACAAACTTGCCCACAAACTATTAAATACACAAGTTGAGATGCTGGGTTTAACACGCCCCCTGAGAGGCGGACATTTAGCACTCTGAGGAAAGATGGCGGCTGCTTTGACGGCCGTGTGCCGAGCAGCAGTACGACATGTCGCCAGGGAGACGCAGGAGGGAGGGGTCTCTGACTGTTGGAACGCAGCCCAGCCCTTCACTTCTGAACCCAGGGGAGGAGCTCAGCACCCAGTGCTGTGAACCCAGCGCGTCAGGCCTCAGGCTCCGAGTCCCTGAGCAGGCAGTGGCCTTTGAGCACAGAATTTAAACATGTGGATTTGTTCGTCTGTGGGCACTTGCTATATTGATCCTATTACACCAACACACACACACACACACGTGCGCGCACACACACACACACACACACACACACACACACACACACACACACACACACACACACACACACACACACAACACACACACTAAAATAGACACAAAGTGTCAGAATGACTGAAGTGGTCCCATGGTGGCTTCTTATCCTCCTCCCTTTTTACTCTCTGCAGGAGGCTACAGTAGCTGTGATCTCTCTCTCTCTCTCTCTCTTTCTCTCCCTCTCTCTCTCTCTCTCTCTCTCTCTCTCTTTCTCTCCCTTTCTCTCTCTGTCTCTCTTTCTCTCCCTCTCTCTCTCTCTCTTTCTCTCTCTCTCTCTCTTTCTCTCTCTCTCTCTTTCTCTCCCTCTCTCTCTCTCTCTCTCTCTCTCTCTCTCTCTCTCTCTCTCTCTCTCTCTCTCTCTCCCTTTCTCTCTCTCTCTCTCTCTCTCTCTCTCTCTCTCTCTCTCTCTCTCTCTGGTTCCCATTCAGTTTCCATGTCACCACAGAAGCAAAACCCGCCACCTACTGACACGCAACTCAACACACGCACCGCAGGGGCCCCTCTCTCTCTCACCCTCCCGCCAGTGCTCGCACGCCCTGAGATACCCGTCAAGGTTTGGATATTTTGGGCACGCCAAGTGAAACATCCACGCCGGCTACTTCCATGGCTGGCATCCCAGGGGCGACAGCCACACACACACACACACACACACACACTCACAGACAGAGACACACACTCACAGACACACACACACACCCACAGACACACACACACTCACACACGCACACACAGACACACAGACACACACACACTCACAGACAGAGACACACACTCACAGACACACACACAAACACACACACACACTCACAGACACACACACAGGCACACACACACAAACACACACACACACACATACACACACACACACTCACAGACACACACACTCACAGACACAGGCACACACACAAACACAAACCCACACACACACACACACACACACTCACAGGCACACACACACAAACACACTGACACACGCACCCACAGACACACAGACACACACACGCACTCACAGACACAGGCACACATACACAAACACACACACACACACACACACAAAAATACACAGAGACACACACAGAAACATACAGAGACACAAACACACACAGAAACACACTCTCACACACACACAGACACAGACACAGACACACACACACACACACACACACACACACACACACACACTGGTCCCAGCAGGGACGGGCTCCAGACTGCTGGTGAAGGGTTACAGAGGTTGCAGGGCCTTGGAAATGGGGAAGGGTGTGTGTGTGTGTGTGTGTGTGTGTGTGTTGGGGGTGTGGCATAAGGGGGGAGTTTAAGGGGGGTGGGGGGTCTTCCCTTACAGCTGAACAAGGCTTTCTGCATTGTCACTGAAGTCTAGGAGGGGGGGCGGCGGCGACCCCAGGCGACCTCACTGCAGCTAAAACACGTTCCCACTTTTAACGCAAACAGGAGGTCGCACACACGCACGCCGAGCGCACACACGTATAAGCTGAAGAAGCAAAGGTGGTCCACGTGGCAGACCCCCTGACTACAGTCCCAGGACGGCAGACGGGGGCCGCAGCAGGAGAAACAGCAGGGGGGCCCACTAGGCACAGATACAGTGTGTTCAGTAGTTGGTCGTGGTTCAGTCCTATGTCCTGGCCAATGCTGATTGACTGTATCTGGATCTTAAAAATTTGCAGAATTAAATTTTTTTAATGTCATACTGGTCTAATCTCAGGTCCTGTCTTTACAATATTCTACTCTTCTGGTCCTGTTTTTTTTTTGTCTCATCAAATGTATGAGACAATCTCGATTTTAGACTGCTCCCTTTTTTTTTTCTGCTCCGTCTCTTTACTTTCATCACTTCCAGCCCATTTGTGCAGACAAAACCAAGTGCAATGAGCTACAAATCATAAGACGTCTTCAGACCCGTCCCGGGATTAATGGTTGTCTTTCCAGGTCACCATCAAACCAACAACCAAGGAGTTTGGTCGTTGATAGTTTTAATACGCTGGTTTTAATTTGTTTCCTAACAGGAAGCTGTGTATGGGCTGTCAGTAAATCAGAGAGTCAGGAGCAAACACATTGAGAGAGGAATGCTACCCATCACAACAACATTTGACCCCTTCTGTGGGATTCAGATTGAGAAATAGAGACAGAGAGAGAGAGAGAGAGAGAGAGAGAGAGAGAGAGAGAGAGAGAGAGAGAGAGAGAGAGAGAGAGAGAGAGAGAGAGAGAAAGCGAGAGAGAAAGAGAGACAGAAAGTGAGAGACAGAGACTATATCCTCTATAATAAACATTCCTTTATTGCAACACAGACTAGGACCACCAGAGGACCAAAGGGTCATAAAAACAAGACTCCCTGCTGCTAGGGGACCGGTCTGTCCCCTGGACCACCCTGGGGGGTCCACCAGGTCTGCCTCTCCCTCTGGTCTGTCCAAGGGTTGGGGAAGCCCAGCATCGTGATGTGATCATAATGCACGCAAAAAAGCACACACACACACACACACACAAGCACAAACACTCACACACACACACACAAACACACACACACACACACACAAACATGCACACACAAAAACACACACACACACACACACACACACACACACACACACAAACAAGCACACTCTGGTACATCATTGCATAGTCAAGTATTGAAAAGTCTTACGGACACGCACACACAATCAGGCATACACGCACGCACACACATACACACACACACACACACGCAGACACACAGTGGTACTCTGATGCAGTGCGGAGAGCAGGCGGGCGGCCTGGGAGAGACAGCTGTGTGTAGCTGTTTCACATTCCTCATAACTCCCTACAGTACACACAACCTCTGATGTGCACTACACACACAGACACACACACTCACACACTCGCACATATCTATACGAGACATAAACTACTACTGCAGCCAACGTCCTCCAGAACTTTGAAGTCCACTGAACACGCCCCTCCCATTCTGATTACACTGGCTCCCTGTGGATCAACCATCCATTATTATTAACATCTAAAGCTCTGCATAATCCATCCTGCTTATCTCCCAGACCTCCTCAAACTCCACTCCTCCTGGCACCCCGCGGTCTCCACCAAAAGGTCTGTTGCCCTGACAGCCGCCCCTGGCACCCAATGGGTGCCAGGGCCTTCTCCTATGCTGCACCCAAACCTGGGAACTCCCTCCCCGTCACTTCCACATACTGGACTCCATTGATCCAAACTGCGACGAGTTCGACAGAATCTAGAACCCTATCTTTCAGATCTGCATTCATGAAGGTGGGGAGTGGGTTGTGGCTTAGTGTGCACACCTTGCTGTGCCTCAAAGTCCCAGCAACACATCAGGCCTTCCACCTGGAGCCCACACTGCATTCAAAGGAAGGAGCCCAGCCCCCATCCGCCGTCTGAGGCCTGGAGCCTGACCCAGCTGGGAAGCAGACACTATCAAGGGATAAATCAACTCTACATGCTTGTAACGGTATTCTTTAGGCCTTTATGTTGGGTCAACAAGGGGTAACCATCAGTGACTTAGTATCACATGAGGTCAGACATTTGTCTCTTTTCTCTACAAAGTAGCTCTACAGAAAAAAATCGCTATTCGACACACAATACAGACAGTTACAGGTACACCATTTGAATGGTTGTAAAAGAGCATCTAGTCCAACACATGCCACCGCCTCAGAGGAGAGGAGGACAGAACCTGGCTAAAAGGCCAAGCACCAAGATGCTCATTGGGCCGCCACATGCCCTTTCTGTGCATGTGTGTGTGTGTGTTAACTTGTGTGTCAGTGTGGCTGTGTGTGTTCATGTGTGTGTGTCGGTGTGGCTGTGGTCACAGTGGTTTGTCAGCCTCTAGTGGTGATATGTGTCGCTGTCATGGGGTCAAATGAAATCCTCTTCCTTTCATCCTTATTCCGATCAAGTCCTGCAGGTGTGGATTCCACATCCACAAATTCTAAAAGTCCCTGGCGGTATTTCAAGTAACCCTCTGGATATGAACAAGTGTGTGTGTGCGTGCATACATGTTTGTGTGTGTGCGTGTCACTGGTTGCGTGTGTGTGGGCATGTGTGTGTGTGCGTGCCTGTGTGTGTGTGTGTGTGTGTGTGTGTGTGTGTGTGTGTGTGTGTGTGTGTGTGTGTGTGTGTGTGTGTGTGTAGGTCCAGGTAATCCGCTAGTAGACAGACCAGCTTTGGGGGGTTGAGTGGGGGTGGGGGGGACAGCTGATGGGCCCGGCCCAGCACCGGCACGCCACCCAGGATAAAGAGATGTACCCTGACCCCTACCCCCCCCCCCCACACACACACACACACACACACACACACACACACACACACACACACAAGCCCTGTTCATCCCAATGCTCTTTCATCTTATAAACGGACAGACGCTAAAGCAAACTTTCCATAACCCCCTCCGCTCTCTCTCTCTCTCTCTCTCTCTCTCTCTCTCTCTCTCTCTCTTTTATCTCTCTCTCACACACACACACACACACACACACACACACACACACACACCTGGAGAATACTAAGGATGCCTGCCCTGATGCCACACCCCTGCCGTGATTGGTGGGGCAGGGGACCAAGGAGAAGGGAGCCAGCCCAGTTGGACGGCAGTAGGGCCCGCCTCTTTGTAACACGGCCCCACAAACAACATGTTATCAAAATGCTAATAACATGCTATCATCAATGCTTGCGACACGCAAACAACACGCTAATAAACCACTATCGAACTGCGAAAGACCTCCTACACACAAACAACAAAGGAACAATACGATTGGAACATGCTCATGATTCGGCGTGGCCTTGGCCCTCCTGCTGTTTCTATCTATAAAATATATTGGCTCAGAGAAAAACAGCAAACTAAATCGCTGAACTCTTCCTCCATCCCCCCTCTCGCCCACCCTTCCCCTGGGGTCCATGAGGGTTGTAAGGGGGCTGGGGGGGGGGGATCAGCGGAGGGGCTTCAGGTGGTCCCATCCCAGCCCCAGAACCCTGGCACCACACAGGCATGCTGACCACTTTAACTTCTCTCTATCCCCGTCTCGCAAACTCTCATTTCCCCTTTAGGACTCCCTGTAGAGCTGGGCTGTTAAACGCACACACACACACACATGCACACGCCCACACCCACACACGCAGGCACACACATGCACGCACACACATGCACGCACACACACACAAACACACACACACACACATGCAGACACATCGACATGCACACATCAGCCAGCTGATAGACGG